>NC_090385.1:44036362-44338080 GCF_036365525.1 Heterodontus francisci | reverse complement strand
TTAGGTTTAAAGAAGAAAAGTGCAATTTATTCAACCTTAAACTTAAACTCTAATTCGGTTCACGTCTACGGATATACAGCACGCCCATGTTAGCATGCACACGTGATACACACATGCAAATAGGACCAGAAAAGAACAGAAGAAAAATAAAGTAGAGAGGTTTGAGGCAGTCTCTGAAGGGGGTTTCTTGTTACTGTTTCTGTGTTTCCAGCTCTGTGTAGAGTCTTTGATTGTAGAGAGCTCTTACTTTTCTTTGGGGCCCAATATTCTTCTTAAACCTTGTTCACGTAGGAGACTTTTCTCTCCTTGAGTTCACGTGTCTTCAATGAGTCTTCTGTTCCATGAGAAAGAGATGGGAGCAGACAGGAGATGTTCTCAGTCCAGGAGCAAACAGCTTTCTGAGTTTCTTTCTCTCAGCAAGTTCAAATTCAAACAGCCAGTTAGTCATGTGACTAAACTGGCCTGACCAGGTCTTCTGTGTATTGGAGAAGCCGGGATTGGGTCCTTTGTTCCAACACTGCCTGCCAGCATGCAAATGTCTTTCCAGTCAGGGGCTTGGCAATTCCTTGTGATAGGCTCTCTTTTCTTCCCAGCCACAATTTTAAGTTTTGATGTTCCTGTGGCGAAATAATTTGTGCCTCAGTCTTGGCGGGTGGGAGCCTGCATGACGCTACATAACTTGTCTCTGTCTCGGACAAAGTTCTCAATGTATAGTATATTTGTTGCGAGAACCATCAGCTTGATCCTGGAAAAGGACTGCCCGTAACCCCATGGAGGAGGCGTCTGCAGCTATCATTGTTGGTAGTGTAGGGTTATAGTGTGCCAAGATGTCCAGTGATACAAGCATCTTTTTAATCTTCTGAAATGCTTCTTCTTAGTTTGAATTCCAGCACCACGCTTGATCTTTTCTGAGAAGTTGTCTTCGCTGTTCTGTTACCTGCACTAGAGGAGGGAGAAATTTGGCTAATTGACTCACCATTTCCAGGAATCTTTGGAGCTGCTGAATGGAAGTAGGAGTAGAGGATTCTGTAATGGCTCATGTCTTCTGTGGATCTGCCATTATATCTTTACTGCTTACAATGTGTCCCAAGAAACGAATTGTGGTCTTGAAACATTCGCACTTCTCGTTCAGAGTTAGCCCTTCATCTTGAAGTTGTTGTGGAACTGTTCTAACCCTCTTCTGACTGCCCAGGATCTGACTGTATCAGGATGTCATCCACATGACAAATAACTCCTTTGAGCCCTTCTGAGATGTTAGACATAGACCTTTGGAAGATCTCTGGTGCAGACACTATCCCAAACAGTAACCGATAGAAACAAAACCTCCCGAAAGGTGTTATAAATGTGGTTAGTAATCTTGAGGTCTCATCTAAGGGTACCTGCCAAATGGACTATTGACCGAGTTTGGTAAACATTATGCTCTGGGACAATCTTGCTAAGCTGTCATCCACTGTGGACATTGAGTGAATCTCCTGCTCTACTGCTTTGTTAAGCTGCGTTAAATCCACGCAGTTACGTAGAGTTCCATTTTGTTTTGGGACAGGAACCATAGCTGAACACCACTCCATTGATTATGTAACTGGAGAAATGAACTCCATTCTTGTCATCTCTTCCAACTGTTCATGAACTTGGTTCATCAATGGGTGTGGTATCTTTCTGGGTGTAAAGATACACACTGGCCTTGCATTTTCTTTAAGTGTGATTCTATACTCTGTCTTGAGTTGTCTGAGACCTGTGAAAAGTTTTAGATAATCTGCTTGAAAGTGACTGTTTACCTGTGGCTGCTTGACTTCCTCAATTTTCTTGATAAGTGCTGGTCTAATCACGCTTTTCTGTTTAGGAGGGAAAATTCTTGGTTTTGCAAGATGTATAACGTTTCCATAATTTGTCTCGCTCTATATTGGAGAGTTGGGTGAAGCTTACCCTTCACTTTTAGTTGGGTCCCCTGGGACCATGAAACTGTGTATGGCTCTTGGTCAGATAGAACTGTGACACTGGCACCTGCGTCCAATCTATCATTTGTTAGGTCCGTTTACATAAATGTCCGCTGTCCAAAATCCTTGATCTGGGTCATAAATTTCTCCTAGGAAATCTCCTGGTTCCTTTTCTGCTGGAAGTTGATGCACTTCATTCACCATTCTTTGTGAGAAGGTCTTTCGCCTTGCAATTTTGTGCAAAGAGGTCTTGCTCTTGCACATTTTTCCATAATAGCCAGTCTTTTTACAGTTGAAACATTCCGCTTCACTAGCAGGACACTGCTCCTGTCTGTGGGTCTTCCTGGCTCCACAGCGCTGGCATGGTTTCCCGGTGTCATGCACCTTCTCACCTGTGTGTGTCTTCTTCTCTATAGATTGCCTCTTTGTCTTTGGCTTCAAGAACTGTACAGTCATTGGATTTCTTCTAATCCAAGGCTTCTCTGCAGCCCGCAGAATGGCTGTATTTCGTCTTTGGACTTCTGCTTGTCGTACGATCTGAATTACCTTCTCGAGTGCAAAGTCAGCTTTCGACTGCAAGAGATCTGACAAAGATTCATCAGCTATTCAGACAATTATTGGATCCTTTATCAGTTCCGCCTTTAATTCTCCATATCCAATCTGTATACATCATTTATAAAAGAGTCTACAGATTCGCCTATCTTTTGGACTCGCTTGTTAAATTTTGCTCTGTCCAGAAGTTTTGTTGCTGCGTAAAGTGAAATATTTGCCAAAGGCTTGAAGTACATCCTCAAATTTATCAGAAGCCTCATTTATCCCTTGCCTGACAATCACGTCGTCCTCAATTGCACCCAGAGAGTATAAGAGGGTATTTACTTTCTCTGCTTCTGATTTAGTATGGGTAGCAATCCTAAATTGTAGGAATTGTTTTCTCCATAAGGACCAGTTTTGTACCTGATTGGGTCCTTCCTGATTATGGAAGCTTTCAGGCATTCCAAATTTTGGATCCATTTTGCTTTCCTAGCCTTTGTTAAGCTTTTTAGGGTATTCCCCTTTCTTTTCAAATCGTCTTGGCTTTAATGGAGGCGTTTGTGGTCTTTCTGGGGATTTCCGTGCTTTCCGATAGTTGCCGCGCTTTCTCTCTGCAGTCTGTTGAGTAATGGCTGCCGACTCTGCCCAACATCCTGAGTCGCCTTTTCACCCGAGATCAACCTCTCTCCCTATTTCTTTTTAAACCAGTGCACCATTATCCAACAATGGCCCATTGAAATTCTTTCACCTGATCCTGGACTGTTGCCCGGCGCTGAGACATGGAACCTGATCTCTGGACCTGGATCTTTTGTTGCAGAGCACCATGCTACTATTGTGCAGTCTGAAAGCTTGTACAGCTGACCCACCTGATCCATGGCTTCTTTGGCTACGGAGCAGCTCTGGAGCTCTTAGCAGTTTCCCAATGAGATCTGCTGTTCCCGTGGCACTATTTCACGAGATAAGGTGATTTTCAATACATTCTTGTCATTTTAACCGTTGCCATCATGTTGTGTGATGTTGTTGTAGTTGCAGCGTATCCAAAGTGTTATTGAGAGAGTCTGGATAAGGTCAACTTAATAACTTTTTTATTATTTACACATCACTATTTACACTGTCCTCAAGCTCCCTGAACTACCATCCTTCGAGCTGCTACTCTCTTCCCTTCCAGCCCACAACCCTGTGCCTGTTACATTATCACCCTTACTGTCATATGATTGCCTTAAGAGTGATGTCCCTTTAAGATCTCCATATGCTAATGAGCTAAGTACCAGGATGTAGTCAGGTGACTTCCATCCAGGTTCACTCTGCAACTGTAACTCCCAGACGAATGTTCTGTAAATAGTTTGTTCTGTACAGTACATAGTAGTTTAGCTGTTAATAAACCTGTTATAAATCTTCAGCATACCTGGACTCCTTGCATCTCATTTATGTTGCACAAGACAACATAAAGAACTCATTGCACTTACAGTGGGAGGGGTTGCTCTCACTGTCTCCAGCATCAACCCTTCAATTCCTTGTACTACGTGAGCTGCTGCATTTCCTGTTTTTTTTTTTATTTCCTACATCGCCGTATTTTGCTTTTGTAGTAGCATTTATATAGCACCTTTAACATTGTAGATCATTCCAAGACATTTCATAGGAGCATAATCAGCCATGTATATACACCCAGCCAAATGAGGGGGTTTTAGGAGGGGTAACTAACAAAGTTTCTTCTAAGCTGCACAGCCACACAGCAACCCAGAAGTTCCTGCGCACGCTGAGCACAATTTATCACATACATTATCACATGTGCACTAAAAATTAAAGGACCTGCACACTCCAATGAATAGGCCATACACAACAAAAAAAATTAGCGGGAATATTAGTGACTATAATCTTTTCCAAGGAGGTTTTGCTGATGTTTTAAGCTGGGTCTTAAAGGAGGAGAGAGATAGGGAAAGGCAGACAGGTTTAGGGAGATAATTTCAGTGCTCAGAGCCTAGACGGTGGTTGATAATGGGATGAAGGGAGTGGGGATGAGTAAGAGGCTAGATTTAGAGGAACGCAGAGTTGTTGAAGGGTTGGAGAATGTTAAAAAGATGGAGAGATGTGAGACCATGGTGGGATTTAAACACGAGGATCAGAATTTTAAATTTGAGGTGTTGCTGGACCAGGAGCCAACATTAGTCAGTGAACACAGGGCGAGTGAGACTAGGTACAGGTTAGGATAAGGGCAGGTGAGTTGAAGTTTATGAAGAATAGAAGATGGAAGGTTGGGTAGGAGAGTTTTGGAATAGTTCTGTCTAGAGTTAACAAAAACGTGGGTGAGGGTTTCAGCGGCAGCTGGGCTGAGACGAGATGGAGACGGATGCGTCGGTGGCAGTTGTTGCGATGGAGAGGATGTGGGGTTGGAAACTTTGCTCAGGAGCAAATGGGATGGCAAGTGTACAAACAGTCTAGTTTTGTCTGGGGAGGGGGTTGCAATTGAAGGCGAAGGAATGGATTTTGTGGCTGGGGCTGAAATCCAGGCCTTCTGTCTTCCCAATGTTTAGCTTGCAGTGGTGAGGTAGAGTTGAGTGTCATCTGCTAACAAGGTGGAACCTGAAGCCACATCTTCAGATGTTGTCACTGGGGGGCAGCAAGTAGACAAGAAATAGGAGGGGGGCAAACTTAAAACCTCTGGGGACTCCAGAGGTAACAATGCAGGGCAGGGAGCATTTGGGGGAGGTACTCTAGCTATGATTAGATAGGTAAGAATGGAACCGAGAGAGGGCAGACCACTCAGCTAGACAACAGAGGAGAGGCATTGGAGGCTGCAGTGAGATGGAGAAAGATGAGGAGAGATAATGCACCATCTTCATAGCCACAGAGGATGTCATATGAAGTTCTTTGAGAAAGCTGTTGTGACAGCAGATATCAGAGAGGTTGGGGAGGTCAGTGCCTGAGGAAAGGGTACTGTTTACAATAACGTGAGGAGTAGGTAGGGAAATTAATTGATCTGCGGCTTAGTAGGAAGAGGTTAAGAATGAATGAGGAGTCGGTTAGTGTCAATGCCAAGGAAGGATTCACCACGTACAAACTGCTATGAAAGTTTTTAAATAACTTATACTTTTCCCATGCCACTCAGCAAACTTTTAGAAAGACACAGGTACTGGTGGTACATATGTAAGCTCGCCTTTACAGAGCCCTATCCATTTCATCCAGTGTAGCAACATGATGAATAGATGAATAGAAAGCTGTGGAGCACAGGAGACTGCTGAGTTATAAGGAAGTTTTTCCTTCGAAATTCAAGGAAATTCCTTGAAGATGGTATCACCCCACAAGCTAATTACATTCAGCATCAAAGCAGCAATGGTTCTTGCCCTGTGCCAATGACACCAGTACTAAACCACAAGTTATGATGCATACTCTTTGCAATAATGGGAACAAAGGGCACTATGTATCTTGTATTTAATTCATTCTCACCACTGCTAACATTATTGATACTCAAGTTGCAGACAACATTTTCATCTGAGAGGCTGATCACGCATTTCAAATTGAAAGTGAGAAAAAGAACAAACACTACTGCACTAAACTTTGAAAACCTCTTAGACGGGAAATACTTTATCACTCTCACACTGGTGGCAGCCCTGACTCCAGCGATGACACTGCCGCTGTAAGATGGCCTGAGGCCCATCAAAAGAGGGGCTTTCAATGGAAACATTTAATGGCAATATAAATATGTAAGCACATAAGCTGAGAAATTATCACTGCTGATATTAGCATGGTAAAGGTTAACATCTTTATATGACATTCCTCTGCAGCTATTTTTACAGTGCAATTAACTTATTTACTTTAAAGAGCTTAATGTCACCCTTAAAATAGAGAACAGAGGAATGTAACATAAATATGTTAAATGCTCATCTGCTAATATCACAAGTAGCCATTATTAAGCTATGACATCCTGTTTCTGGAGCTGAAAACAGCCTCATTTTGTGTTCACCAGTGGGCTGAATGGCACAGCTCACCTATACAGGCCAGTGAAGCAGTTTTACAGACCTCAAGAAAACATTTAAAATAAGCAATTTATTCAAGGTGGCTGAGAGGATTGTGCAATGATTCTAATATTGTTGTTTTCCCTATCATACCTCTGGTTCCATCTCTACAAAGGAAGAAGATAAGTCTTTAGAAAGGTCTTGGCACTTCTGATACTGGCATTGAATCAGCCTTGGCAGTTCTGACAGTGAGAATCTTCTGGTTTAATACCAATTTGATGCATATGCAGAATAGCAGAAATTTTGTTGCCATGGTAGCAGCCTAGAGCACCTGCAACGCTAAGCAACGATGCCTCCTGAATATCACTCTCTGCCTCTGTTCAGGCTTCTCATTAACCTTTCGGCAGCTAGGTCTACCCCTACCCTCTCCACAACACACCAACTGCAGACATTTGAACAGAACATTTTGTTTTTATGGAAGTCCAGCCATCGTGAAATTGATGATGCGCAAGACATTGATTTTTTTTCCCCCTCTCTTGTAAATATTGACTGAGAATTATAAGGCGCAGCTGCTACCAGCATCAGCTGAGACAGGCAGGAGTTTCTGAGTCTGAAGAGCCTGGAGAGTTTCAATAGAAATGTTTGCAGCTGGGCAACAATTTTTGCAGTGTTTTGTTTTGCTGTTCTTTCTATGTAGACCTAGTCTTAGTTTTCACTTTTTCTGATAGAGTTAGATCACCAGCAAATGTTTGCTTCTTCACACTATTCCACTCCCTACCCATAGCCCGGGCGTCTCAGAAACAGGAATGGCATTCCCCGTGGGCGTATCATTGTATACCAGTATTATGGAGGATGAGCAGTAGCATGGGTTGGAGCAAAGAAAAGTCAAGCAGCATTTAAAAAAGAGGCACTTCACTGGATATTAACATTCCCATCTCCCTCCCATTTAGCAGCACTGGTAATATAAGGACCTTATTGAAGAGATGTGTATAAGAAAAGTGTGCTGGACCAAACAGGTAAAAGGGCAGCTCCATCATAGATTGCATGAGGACCTGGCAACCATGCTCAAACACACTGCAGCTATGAGGGTGACTACTGCATCCAGCTTTTATTGCACTGGCTTATTTTAGGCAGCCACGAGTGATCACTGTAATATAATAATTGCTGCAGTACGGGAATTTAATTGGCAGGTGACTGACGTACTTTACAGGAGAGCTGGGGAATTCATCCCCTTTGGCTGCACAGCAAAGCAGAGGTGAGATAGGATCATCCACCTTTATGGGGTTTCTAGTTTTCCAAAGCTCCAGGGTGCAATCAATCCTACATGTTAACACAAGATATGTTGGAAATTAGCATGATACATTCATCCATCGAAATTCGGCTCTCCCTGACCTCTTCAAGGAAAAAATTCATGTTAACAATGGCTTGTGAATTGCAAAGCCTGCCACCTGCTCCCATATTTAATGACTCCCCTAGGAGTGGCCCAAACAGCACCAGAGAAGTGCTACAACACATAAAGAACATAAAGAATTAACTTCCCTTTATATAGCACTTTTCATGATCTCAGGACATATCAAAGCATTTTACAGCTAATTCAGTACTTTTAAAATGTAGTCATTGCTGTAATGTAGGAAATGCAGCAGCCAATTTGCAGACAGCAAGGTCTCACAAACAGCAATATGATAATAACCAGATTTTCTGTGTTTTACTGATGTTGATTGAGGGATAACTATTGGCAAAGACACTGGCGAGATCTCCCAGCTGTTCTTTGATTACCTCAACAAGATTGGACATTGAGAGGGCCATTGGGGTCTCAAAGGTACTTTTTTGATGTTTGGATAGTGTCAAGATAAAACTGCTATGCTAAAGGAGGATTTTTTAATTAATCGATTGGAAACCTACATTAAACTTTTAATGAAACAAAAAGAGCTGGAATTCTACAGTTAACTTTTATTTTTAAACTGGCAGACACGATGGCCACCGCAATTTGCATTTGAACACCTTACACATTCCAACGCCTCAAAGAGGAGACACATGTCTGATGAGCCTGTAGCCAAAACAATGGCTTGCTCTATTGAGTGAACCACAAGAGATCGCTTTCATTAGCAGAACATTCAAAGCCATCCTAGCACATTAACGTGGAAAGGGCCAACCCTTCCAGGTGTAAACATTAACTTCCTGAGGCCTGAGGGACTGAAATTCCTAAACTTGAATCTCACTAGGAGATTCCAGACAATACACTGAGGCAGTCATGTGACTGTCTGTCCATCTCTGTGAAAGCTGGGAATTTTCCCTTAGACAAAGCAGTCAAGCCACTGACTCATTCTCGGCAGAAGTCAGAAGGTCTCTCTCACTCCAGAAGGCCTAGTGGGGCGTGCAAAGCCTAGCTGCTGGATCCAATAGAAAGACACTAGGGGAAGAAAGCCACCTATAATTCTGCCAACAAGAAAACCCTGAACCAGGTGGGTCAGCCATAAACTGCACATTTGCCAGCCACAGACTTCAAGAACACAACTTCAACCAGAAGACAACGGAATCATCCAACCCCACAGACTGTATTAATTTTCATTTGTTATGGACCCTGATCCAACCATAAATCTACTTCTCATCACTCTGTAATCTATTTGTTTGTGTTTGATTCTGCCTGTGTGAATGTGTAACATAATTTTATTATTTTATTTAGATTGGGTTCAGATTAAGTATAATAAATTCACCTTTTTCTTGTTCAAACTCAAGAAAACCTGTCTGATTGGTTCCTTTACGATCACAACAAAGGTAAAAGGTAAAACACTCAATGGAGCAGTAAGCACATTCACTGTTTAAAAAGGAATAAACTCTGTTGTGATCAAATAAGAGGAAGGACAAGAAGGGAGCCTTGTTAGCTCTCCTCACCTGATCATAACAGATAGGTTGAGAGGAACTGCTCAGATCATAGGGTAGAAATTGATAGATGTAAAACAGGCACAATATTTAGTACCAGGATGATCCGTGCCTAATCTGCATGTCTGATCACGTCACTACTAAATTCATTGGGCCTATTTCTAGGCATCCCATGCATCTGCGTAAAAGAAGTATTGGGCACTTTGCATAAGTTAATTGGGGCCTAACATTTGTTGTAGGAGCCCTCTGCACAATTTGCATCCAGTGAACGGAGCATGTGCTGGGCCAGCCCTACTCAGAATTCTTTAGCAGCCCTGTGACTGCCAACAAAATGTAAGTTTTAAAAAACTAAACAAAAGAAAACCTTCCTGAGCTGCCAGGAGGAGCAGGAGTGCTCCTCCATCTCCACAGTTATCATGACTGTTGCCCGCTTATCCACTTCAACCTACTTCCCAGTTCATACCTTCAGGCTACTGCTGACGAGGCAAATGGCCCAACATTCTGTATCTTCAATGAGCGAGACCAGATTTTAACTCTGGGAGGGAACCAGAGCATGAGAGCGAGACCCCTGTGAAGAGCTCGTATGAGACCCGAAACATTTTAACTCCTGGGACTCAGCTGCATGCAGGGATGTTGACTTTGCGCCTACCCAAAGCTGTTGGGAATGATCTCATTGCCAATGGGCAGGAGTGAAACTCCTTGGTGGTTGGGGTGGTGGGTAAGGCCTACACCAGGGAGTCAAGGAAATTCTTCCTGGCAAGCAAGACTGTGGTTGGAAGAAGCTTGGGGCAGGGGAAGCCTCAGGTATCCTATTGGGGCCATTGGAGGGATTCCTGCTCTTCCTGACCCACAAAGGAAATGTAAAAAGTAAAACACAATTTACTTACTTGGGCCTCCTCTGGCCTGGATGCTGCTTGTGGCCAGCTTTCACTGCCAGGTTCAAGACCGTGCAGCCCTTAGGTCTGGTTGGTGGTTATGTGTGTCCTGGTACCCTCATCAGGGTGTAACTTGCCATTTAAATTAGGCCCTCACTGTTTTGAGGCGAGGGGCCTTCCTGTGCTTGAAGTCAGGCAAATTAAGATTGGAAAAGGAGCAGGAATACATTAGGAATCCCACTCCATCACCTTAATCCCTCACCCACACTTTTCCAGCTGGGTAGAGGCTTTAAAACTAGGCCTGTTAAATTTAAACCATGTTTTCAGCCTCCCTTTATTAAACTTGAGATTATGACCACTCGTTGTACATTCTATGACTATGTTGAACAGATTGATGTTTTTCTTGTTTATGACCTTTAAGATTGTCCTGCACCTTCTTTTCTGCAGTGTAAATCCTCCCAGCTTCTCCAGCCTCTCTTCATAACTCTAGTGCCTAATCCCAGCTATCAATTTAGTTGCCCTTTGCCGCACTCTCTTCAATACCTAAATGACTTTCTCATGTACAGTGACCAGAATTGCACACAGTGCTGCAGGTGGGGCTGAACCATAGCATCATACAAACTCAGAATCACTTCCTGAGATTTATGCTTTATTCTGCTGACGATTCAGAAGAACAACCAGCTGGAGACAGACATCCCAGAGGCATTCTGAGGCAAGGACGACAACATTAACAGAAGATATTGAAAATACTGAGAGCTGGAGGAAATAGTAGAGGGCACTGGCTTGAAAGAGCTATTACTGACTCAGGAGTCACTCTAGGTGGTGCTATAGGTCTCTTTTCCTCTTCATGTTCACTCTTCTGTCTTCCAGCTCTATAAATTGTATTTTTCCTCGCCATCCCTTTAAACGTTCTATGACGAGGTGTAAAAGTGAAGATCTCTCCATTTACACTGCAAGCTTTTAACTGTTCCCTGTGCAGCCTGCTGCCAGCATCCCTTGAGTATGGCAACCAAGAATACTCAAAAGCTGCTTTGTATTTCCCTGACTGAAACCAGTCGTCCACATTAATGAAATGCAGGCTGAGACAAGCACAAATATTTCAGGCACTCCATTAATGTCCATGAGAGCGGCAATCTCCTCTGCAAGAGTCACTCAACTTCAAAGCCCTGTAACAGGCTCGCATTTGTGCACTAACTTAGCATTGGTTCAAAACATGTTAAAAAGCGCCTCATTTTTTAAAATTCCCAATAGGTTTACTTAAAAATACAGAAAACATTGCAATTTTGCAAAAAAGGAAATACAATAAGAAATGTCCTGCAACACTGTCAAACAGTGTTATGACAAGCCAAGAAAAGATAAAATAATTTGCAATTTGAATTCTTTAACAGTTGGTTATCTGCCCTCTGGGATTTTGTCCGACCAGCCATTCTGCATTCACTCATTCTAAACAGTGTCAGCAGCCTGAAGCTATTTGATCATGGAAGGCATCACAGTCAAGACTAATCCTGTCCTTATTCAAAGGGTGTTGATACCCTTTCCAGTGGGGCTTGCTGGATAGCAATCAGGAGCTTGAATCCTCGCGATTTTTTCTTCTTTGTAGTCAAGGGTTCTGAGGCCAATTGTAGTGTCTTACTGCAACTCCAACTAAGTAAAGCTAACTCAGCACCTGACCAGTCATTAAACCTCACACCCTACTGGTCTGTATGGCTACGTTACATGCCAAGCAGTGCACTTACCCCTTGAAGCCGGGCAGGGGATAGGGGATTGGGGGGGTGCGGTGGTGGTCAGTGGGGGGTGCAGGAGCAGAATGTGGTGGGAACTGATATGATCTTGTTAAAGTATGTGCTGTGTTTTGTCTGCTGTTACAACTGATAAAATGGAATGATAGATTCAGTTTTTAGGTGAGTCAGAGGAGGAAATTGATCTGATCTTGGCTTACTCAACACTAACGAAAAGCATTGATCTATCTGCTAACTTCAATCAACCCTGTTCATTCCTTGGATATTATATGAATTTGTCTGGGTATCTGAGCATGTGAAAAACTGTCTCTGGGGCACAGGGAGCTAGGCCTCACCAATGAGAGTAGTCTGAAACACAGAAGTTAACAATGTCCAGAGTAAAAAAGTGTAAAGAAATCCGACCAATGCCGACAGCTTTCTGTCTGCTCCCTCATTTAGGGAATTTCTTGTACTATAGTAAAAGCTGTAATAATTGGGAGGAAAATAATAACAAGATAAGCAAAAATTGAAAAAAAATAAATTTCACTAGCTTGGGGTGTTATGGAATGCTGCATGTCAATTTAGTGCCATGATTTCCTTCGTTATTCCCAATCGTGACCATGTCCCCGTGTGGTAGAGCATGGCCACCCCACCCGAACCCGACGGGAAGCAATGACATGTGTCGGGTTCAGGTTCGGGTTGGGTCGCTCTTCCGGGTCCGGCATTCGGGCTCGGGTCGGGTCAGGCCGGGTTGGACACACTTTATCACCACCTCCAGTAAGTGGCTCCAATGTTAATGTCCTTTTTGGACTTGAAAGGTTGGTTAGTTACAGTTTTTTTAAGCTTGTGCAGATAAGCAACAAAGTGAAAAATGGAAGTTGGGTTAACTGATGGTCGGGTCGGGTCGGGTCGGGTCGGGTCGGGTCGGGTCGGGTCGGGCACGGGAAAAAATGTAAGGACTCGGGATGGGTTGGGCTCGGGCCGGATGTGGTTCTGTCTGGCTCGGGTCGGGTTTCATTTGCAGACTTGAGCCGGCCTTTACTGTGTGGTAAGGCTAAATGGAGAACAGGGAGGGAGAAGAAAATTTGTTAAGCCCAAAAACAGGTGTGGGATTTGTGGTATGTGATTAATCCACCCTCACTCCTTCAGATTCAGACAGCATGCAATCTGCAAGCTACCTGGAAATTTAAATGATTGTAGCATGCAGCCAGCACTCAGTGCAATGCTGAGTGGCTGCACACCTGAGCAAGGGTCGAAAAATTGTGAGAAGCTAGCACAAGTTCAAACTAGTCTGCACTACTTAAAGCCAGCCTGTCCCTCTTAAAAGGGAGGTGCATTTTGGCTGGAACAAGTGCTGGAAGTCATTCTAAAAGTGATTTTGACTTGTGAAAAACACAAGAATGGCATAAAATGGCAGAGAACGGGCTTCAAAATTTTTTGCACTGCACAGGAGGTCTTGATGGAGAAGGTGGAGAGCACTCATCTATCCAAAGAAGGCCAGGTGACCCTCTAAACAAACTTTGTGAAGGCAGTGCAGCCACATAGCCCTGGTGGTCAATGCCAGCAGTCCAGCCCTGAAGACCTGGATGCAGTGCCGCAAGAAGTTCAATGACCTTACATGAGTGGTCAAAGTCAGTGACAGCATCTTCAAATGCCATATCCCACCAACTATACCACTAGCCTCATGCACTGATTAATTCACCACACGCCCATCATTCACCTACCAAAAATCTCTATCAGTCACAACTCACTCCTAACATTCATAGCTTCACCTCGCCCTCACACACTTAGCTTTGCTGCAAGCCTCACAGTCATATGTCAGAGCTCACACATACTATTAGCTATTCAAGCATGACAGCCACATCAATCAAACACATTGCACCACACTCTCTGACATATTTCCCTTTCTCTTGCATGACAAGGTGGTGCATAAATGGAGGCAGCAAGATCTAACCGAGGAGAGGGAGGTTGGGGGAACAGGCACAGCTGCATGTCCTCACCCCACTGGAGGAGATGGTGCTTGCCATCAGTGCAGTGGCCAGGACTGAGGCCTTGGCCAGCGATGGGGTTGAAACCATCGAAGTTGACTGTATGTTCATACCTAATCCATCTTCTCACATCCCGCCTCATCCCAAGATCTCTTCTGGTTTAAAAGCTGCACCTTATATAGGCATGCACCTCTTGCATTCCCCCTACCCCCTCTCCTCAACACTTTTGACCTCTTTTCAGTTATCCATGATCTATAACCTGGTCAGGCTGTGATGGAAGCGAAAGAGGTGGAAGAGTAGGAAGACAGTGATAAAGAAGAAACAGCATCACACACTCACACTCGCAGCCACCAGCTCAGATACTGATACTGCCCATATTTTAAAGGATAGCTTTCAGGGGGGTTCTGCACATGGTAAGACACAGGGCATGAGTGGCCTGCAAAGGACAAGGGTAGAACAGATGCCAGCTTATGGCGGGCAAGGTTGCATGTGAGTTCTGCTGCAGAAGGCTCAGATGAGGACTTTGATAGGATGGCCTACAGAAGAAGGCTGTGCAATGAAATGCTTGGTGCATTGGCTGGCTTTCCAAAAAGCCAGTGGTCAATTTCAAGGAACATAGAGGAGTCCGGCACCAAGTTGGGGATTTGCGCAGAAGTTGGAGCCCATCCTCTCCAGTGTGGAAATGGTAGCCAACTCCATTAGCACACTTGTGAATCTATCCATGATGCAACATCTGATGGCTGATGTCTCAGTTTTCATTGCAGCACAAGCCGAAGTCACCCTACATCTGAGTGTTGCAGTGGAAGTTCAGACTGAAGTCATGCAAGCTCAGCTTGCTGGCGTACAACCTCACACTACTCTCATGCAAACTTAGCTTGATTCCACGTAAGCTCAGACTGCAGCCACCATTGCTGTGGATACCAGTGTTCAAAGAGACTTGCAGGCTCTCACAGCAGTCCAGCAACGCTTTGCTAGGATTGCTGAGTCACCGCCCGAAGGAAGTGGTCATGACTCCATGAAGCAAGAACCTACTGTCGTTTCTCAGCATGACAGCGTTCATCTTCTACCACTGCCATTCTGCCTTTACTGTTGCCTGTCAGCCAGCCAGCCAGCCAGCGTCGACTGCTGCCATCCATACCAAGACACAGTCTGAAGCAGGGCTTTCTAGTTCCAGAGCTGCTTAAGGATGTCCTGCAAAGCCTGCATTCTACATTCTCCCCCACTGATAGTGAGCAGCCTTTTCACCAGTCATGCTGCAGCCACTGGAGTCGCACTGCATAGGAGCAGTAGGACAGGCAGAGGCACATGGAAGACAAGCACTAAGGGAATGCAAAGGATGATTCGTTGACTTTTGCATGCAATGTGAAATGATTTGATTTGTAAAATTTGGTTTGTAATGTTTATTTTTTGGTGGTTTCTATTTTTGTATTGTGGCCAAGCTAACACTGTGATGGTCAGCAAGTTATCTATTGGACTGTTGGTGAATGGGGAATTGGGATTGTTTTTACTGGTATTGCACTCATATGAGTGGATCACAGACAGCCTGACCAAAAAGGGGCTGCGTTGCTAGCCTCGTCCCTCTTCCCCTCCTCCTCTTCATCCTCCTCTTTCTTCTCCTCCTCAGCTGATCACTATATATTTGGTCATAAGGGCAATTCCCTCATGATGTCAAGGTTGCACAGCATGCAGCAATCCACCACAAATCTTGACACATGCTCTGAAGAGGACTGCAGGGCTCCTCCAGAGTGGTTCAGGCAGTGGAATCATTGTTTAAGCACTGTAATGAACTGCTTTATCATGTTTCATGTGGCAACATGGCTTTCATTATATACACGCAGTCCATGTGTGTGTGTGGCTTATGCACCGGAATCATGAGCCATGTCATTAAAGGATATCTCTTGTCACCCAGTAGCCACTCTCTAATTTGTTGTGGTGGCTCAAATGCAGATGGCACAGTGGACTGCTGCAGAATAAAGGCATCAGACTGCTGCCGGGATACCAGGCATTGATCCGCTTGCTACACTGTGAATGTTGGCACATCAGCTGGACGTTAAGGGAGTGGGAGCCTTTTCAGTTGCAGTACTCCTCAGAATTCACATGCGGCACCCGCAAAACAGCATACTTGCAGTCAATGGTACCCTGCACCATTGAGAAGCCTGCAATCCTCGCAAAGCTGAATGCTCACTCTGCCTGCTTCTCTCTGACAGAGACAAATTAATTGTATTCAGCTTTCTTGGAATGGAAAGCCTCAGTGACCTCCCTTATGCAACAGTGGATGACAGACTGGGAGATGTTACAAATATCGCTTGCTCCAGCCTGGAAGCAGTCAGATGCATAAAAGTTTATTGCCATGATCAGCTTCACAGCCACTGGGCAATGCTGCCCTCGCTTTGCTCTAAGGCTGCAGTTGTGGCTGCCGCGGGTGACAGATTTCAATGAGAATGTCCTTAGTGAAGCAGAAATGCCTGAGACACTATCCCTTGTTGTGGTTCAGGTAGGAGAATTACCCCTTGAACACTTTGGGTGAATATGACCTCTTGCAGAGAGCCCTTCTCTCCCACCTCCTCTTCCTCCATCTTTGAGCAGTTTGCTCTGCTCTGTGTGGCCTCTGTTCATTCTCCAAGTCATGTTGTATTCCAAGGGGAATGCTTACTACTGCACCTGTGTCTGGGAGCAACGGGTTTGTGATAAAACTTGAAGCCAGTAAAAAGTCCTTCAGCACCTTGCACACCACTCCTTGTGGAATACAACAACTGTAAACAACTCTGGAAACCAAACATATCTACAATCACGGCAAGAGCCAGTAGAAATCAATTAGCAACTGCCCTGGAAGTAGTTGATGATCCCTTTAAATGGCACTGGTGGCAGTTGGGGGGTGGGGAGGAGGGGAGGTCCTTCCTGCTGGTGAACGCAGGTTCGGCTCTGCGTGTTTAAGGGACAGTGCGAGCTGGAGGACTGAGCTCCAAGGTGGCAGTGCTGACATCAAATCAGCATTACACGCTGACCGACATCACGATCTGCCTACTCTGCATACTTTCAGTGGATGCTCCCTGCACATACGTTAATGCCCTCGCAAAATGGTGTCCAGCACGGCTAGCACCAGAGTGTGTGAGTGCCCCAGGCATGATTTTGGAGCAAAACCGGCACCTCTAGCGCTGAGAAGACAGGTGCTATTGGGTCAAATAACACATTCTGTATCTCCTCACGTTCATCTCCTGGGATTCAGATAAATGCAGATCTGAGAGCAAAGTCACCCATCTTCCCATAGTGTGGGTAGTATCTGGGGCTTGCTGAGAGGAAATAGTTTAGTTTTAAAGTGTGTGTGGGGGAGGGGGGCAGTACAAGGACAGTACGGTGGTAGTAACATGCAGAGAATTAAATACTAAGAGAAGAAACTCATAAGGGGTAGGAGGGATTCTCCTCTTCTGGGCCAAGTTTTGCGTCCACCTCAGGTCTAACCACCCATTTTCCCTGAGCTTATTAAGCATGCAAGGTGGTCTTCCGGCAGGATTCCCACCATCAAGCAGGACCTTGTTTGTGCAAAAGAAGGGAATCCCGATGGTGCTGCAGCAGAGTTATTGCCATAACACCCAAAGAGTCGGGAACGTTACAGAGTTGCAGAGATTGGAATCAAAGTTCCACTGAAGACCTAGACTGAGACCAGGGTGTTCACAAAGTAAAAGGAGGGCGTTACAAAGCCCTTTGTTATTGCAACTCTGGGAAGGAGCAGTAACATGGATGGAAAGAACAAAAATCTTTTGGGGACCTGGGCTCATTATCTCCAGTGTAGGGAAGGAATGAGCAGCAGTGGTTTCGGCAGGGACAGGGGAGAGAAATACCTGTCAAGGCTGTGAGGTGGCAGTATGCCTCACCATCCAATTGTCTCCCTGTTTCTGCTGCAGTCCCATCCAAAATAGGGTGGGATCATGGTCAGAATTGCCAACCCCCTGCATGATTTCTGGATACAGCTGCAGTGACATCAACATTAGCTAGCAGTATTAGGCCAGGTTAATAAACAAGGGGATAAATATATGAAAGAAAATGAGGAAAATTCAACCAAATTCCATGTATAAATAAACTTAAAAAAGCAGGTGGGCTTAATCTCAAGAGAAAAATAAAGGAGTTCTCCTCAGGCATCAGGTGGTTAAAAATCTGATTCAGATCTGGAAAGCAGACAAAGAAAACCTGAAAGCAAGCAGCCGTCTAGCCTGGTTAAAACTTTACTCTGGATGATTCCCAGCCTGAAAGAAAGGGAACCTAATTACACATCCACTTCTGTAGCCTGCTGTTCAGTATTTGATATAACTTTGATTAAATTGAGAAAGTAACATTGGGCATTAAACCAAGGCCTGGCAATCTCAGTAAATAAATATAACTTGCTGTTTTTGTAACCCAATCAGGGCCCTTAATGATGCCAAGTGATTGGGCAAAATGATGGAGTAGTTGTCTAAATTTGGATGTGAGAGAACACAAAGGGGCTGGAATTCAAACATCGTTGGTTTCTGAAACTAATTGTGTTAAACCATATACTTCAGCAATGTCTCTCCCTGCTGTACTCAGAAAGAAAGGATAGAAGTTCCATATTAAGTCTATTTTTTGGAACTAGTCCATGTTTAAGTCAATTTTGCAAGCAAATTGGCACTACAGGCCTACGTGCACAACTTAAAGGAAGAGATTGGTGCCAAAACAACTTAATTAATAGGATAACGGGACCAGGAATCTTTCTTAGAGCCAATTACTTTGACCTGTTTCTCTATTTACCCTGTAGAACTGCAAGAATGGTGACATCATCATTGCAAAGTCTGCATTTGCTTTTAAGAATAATTACTTTTTAGATAAAGAATTGAATAAATGGAAAGCACATTGAAAATATTTGCACTATACCTGATATACATTCAGCTATAGCATTAACTTAAGTCTTAGTGCCTTGTGCATGAGAGTTTTATCAGGGCTTCCAAATGGCACTTTCCCTGTTTCAAGATTATTTGACACAAAAGCCTCCCTCCTTTAGAGCAACTTCCTGGCAAAACGTTTGTGTCCCCTTGTTAATACAATGGTTAAATTAGAACTCTTTTAGGGAATGGGTTCAGGTTGCAGACCAAACTATCCAGCTCTACAGTGCAAGGGAGCTACAATGCACTGCAATAATACATCCTCAGGCAATCTATTAACAGAATCCATACAGGCAGTCAGATTAGGGAGGAGAGGAACAATGCCTCAGTCTTGCACACTCTCAGATCCAAATGAAGAACTGTCGCTGTTTATATAGTTAAATCCTACAGCTATAGCTAGATTGCCAGTAAAAAAATTCCTTCTTGGGGTCATAATTTCCATAAATTACAGATATAAACACAGGCTATTTGCAATTCTCTATTTTACAGCCTATTTAATTATGCATTTTGCAAACAGTCTAAACACAACCAGCAGACATTAATTTTTAAATTGAGAAACTTAAATGAAGAGCCAAAGTCCATCATACAGGATTGAAAAGATGAGAAAAGAATTCAAGACAAATTCAAGGTTCGGTGATGTTACGATTGGGGTTTTAAAGCACAATAGACAGTAGAAAGAAAAGCTGAGTGGTGCAAAGCTGTATGAAGGGTTACAGAACTAAGAGACTGGGAGCAGAAGGGAAGTTAAGATAAAGTTCCAGAGAGTGGCTATATATATGAACAGATTGGGAATAGGAAACAGTAGAAAACAATTTGGCAGCTTTTAACAGGATAATTGATCATCTGGTGGGGCTTAGTAGCATCTATGAGAAGTGACATTGGCATTACCCCAAGAGGTGCAAGAAGATCCAGAAATGGCAACAATTCTCTGTGTTTGGCTCAGCTAGTAGCACTCTCACTGAGCCAGACGGTTGTGGGTTCAGGCCCCATTACATGATGTGAGCATGCTAACACTCTAATATGACACTGGGGGTTTGGAGGTGGTGTGTTGGCAGAACTTCAATCCTTCAGATGACACGTAACCCCGGTTGCCTGTTCTGGTGGATGTAAAAGATCCCATGGTACAATTTAAGGAAGAGCTTCTACGGTCTCCCAGCTCACATTTCTCCTTCAACCAACACTATCAATTGTGGATTAATTGGTCATTCATCTCATTAGTGTCAATGGGGTCGAGCTGTGTGAAAAATGCCTGCCATGTTTAACTACAGCCAGAGTACTTCAAAGTAATTCTTTGTATACAACATTCTTTGCGATATTTCTGAAAGAAGTGATACATGCTGGGAAACGCCAGTCCCCTACAGCAAAGAATAATTCTATAGAGGACGGTATGGATAACAAAGGACACCATTTTCAAGCACTGTTTTTTGAATGGTGCGTTGTGCTGCTTTTCTGCTTCTGTGCTATTTCAAAATGAATATTTTGGGCAAGGGAATTGGTACATTTTGACCAGCACAATTGCATTGCAAACCAGCAGTGGAATATGCATTGCCTTCCGGGTGCCGAAATGCTGCTGGCATTGCTTCAGGTTGATGCAGTTTGACTGTAAGCTGCAGAACTGTGCCAATGTTTAATGTTAACATAAACCTTTTGCTGCAGAAAAGCACACTAATGCAGTAGGAGAAGAGGGATATAACTACATACCCAGAACATGTAAACACATCAACACCATATGTGCCCTCTCTTCCTACAAGCTGCAGTACCTGGGTTGGAGTCTAGAATGAACATGTCCACCAGCTCTCCTTCAAAGACTGCAAATCATCAGAAGCCCTACACAAAGTCTTAACGCATTAGAGAGCATTATGCTTTTTATCAATCAGTTATAGAAAACCACATTGAAAACACCCACATAATCCTTCCAGAAACCATTTCATACAGAGCAACATGAAGTCTGGTTTCTGTTTATGCTGACATCATACCAACTGGGTTTTTAAGTGTTGGGTGAATTTGTGTCATATGTCTTCCACTTGACAACCCCTTCTTTGAGCTAGCTGCCCAGTGAGGATGACAGAGTGAGTGATGTGTGAATGTTTTGTTTGACCTGAGCCTCAGAACTGTAGAGCTGCTCCTTTCCCAATCTGTTCCCAATTAACTTGGTTCAAGTCCAATGTAATGTGTCATGTCCAAATGTACATTTCTACATTGGGCCTCCAGTGCATGCTATGAATCGGTGGTTGTGAGGGGTAGGGGCATGATGTTCAGCTGACAAGGTTTCAGCTACCAGTGGGTTTCCAGCAGGAAATGGTGCTGGCAAATTATTGTCCTGCTTACCCATGCAGGATAAGACATGAGCAATTTTAACAACAGGCCTTACTGGAATCTCACCAGCTGACTTCCAGCCTCTTTTGAGTGAGAAGGCGCGAGGAAGTGAACAAAAATTGCATGTCCTAGAGGCTGCTGGTCAATAGCAGGTGAGTGGCGTAATAGACTGTTGAGCTATCCTACATGGGTCCTGTAATTGGGAGATCATGGCAAGGAGGCCTTAACTTTCCTTGGAGGCTCAGAATAGCAGATAAGGCTAAAATCACCCTCTATGCTATGACAATGACTTATTCTTGCCCAAATAACACAACTCGAGATAATCTGTCATTAATCCTTTGTCTTGCTGATGGCACATTGCTGTTTAATTTACATTTTTCATCATCCTTCTCCTGACACTCTAATCATACAGTGGTATTAACTCTTGAGTGGTCTCAGGTATCTTGCTCAAGTTGTGATTGTCTTCATGTATGAGGCCAGTGAGTGAGTGTCAGCAGGTTATTTGACTGTGGAGATGCCATGGCAAATTTCGAGCCTGTCCTTACCTATGCACTTTGTAGCAGCGTTCACTTTATAGCAATCAGGAGAGGGAACTTTGTCTTAGTTTTTTCTGCCTCTCCTTTCATAATTTTAGTTGAGATCAATTAACACATGATAAACCAAGAGTCGAACCTGCGACTTTTTAAAAAATTCGTTCATGGGATGTGAGCATCGCTGGCAAGGCCAGCATTTATTGTTCATCCCTAATTAGCCTTGAGAAGGTGGTGGTGAGCTACCTTCTTGAACCTCTGCAGTCCTTGTGGTATAGGTAGACGCACAGTGTTGTTAGGGAGGGAGTTTCAGGATTTTGATCCAGCAACAGTGAAGAATGGTGGCATAGTTCCAAGTTAAGATAGTGTCTGACTTGAAGGGAAACATACAGGTGGTGGTGTTCCCATGTGTCTGCTGCCCTTGTTCCTCTAGATGGTAGAAGTCGGGGGCTTGGAAGGTGCTGTTGTAGAAGGCTTGGCAAGTTGCTGCAGTGCATCTTGTAGATGGTACACACTGCTGCCACTGTATGCTGGTGGTGGAGGAAGTGAATATTTAAGGTGGTGGATGGGGTGCCAGTCAAGTGGACTGCTTTGTCAAAGTTCCACATGGCAGACTGGTCAGTAAAATGAAAGCCCATGTGATACAGGGGAATGTGGCAGGTTGGATCCAGGATTGGTTCAGGGCCAGGAAACAAAGGGTAATAGTTGACAGATGTTTTTGTGAATGGAAAGATGTTTCCAGTGGTGTTCCACAGGGCTCAGTGTTGGGTCCCTTGCTGTTTGTGGTATATATTAATGATTTGGACTTAAATATGGGAGGCATGATTGGGAAATTTGCTGATGATACAAAAATTGGCCGTATAGGTGATAGTGAAGAGGATAGCTGTAGACTCCAAAAAGATATCAATGGTTTGGTTGAGTGGGTGGAAAAGTGGCAAATGGAATTCAATCCAAATAAGTGTGAGGTAATGCATTTGGGAAGGGCAAATAAAGCAAGGGAATACACAATAAACAGAAGGATATTGAGAGGGGTAGAAGAAGTGAGAGACCTGGGAGTCCATGTCCACAGGTCCCTGAAGGTGGCAGGACAAGTAGATAGAGTGGTGAAGAAGGCATATGGAATGCTTTCCTGTATTAGCAGCGGTATGGAATTCAAAAGCAGGGATGTAATGCTGGAACTGTGCAACACACTGGTTAGGCCACAGTTGGAGTATTGTGTACAGTGCTAGTCACCACATTACAGAAAGGATGTAATTGCTGTGGAGAAAGTACAGAGGAGATTTACAAGAAAGTTGCCAGGACTCGAAAGTTGCAGCTATGAGTCAAGATTGGATCAGCTAGGGTTATTTTCCTTAGAACAGAGGAGGCTGAGGGGTGACTTAATAGAGGTGTACAAAATTATGAGGGGCCTAGATAGAGTAGACAGGAAGAACCTGTTTCCCATAGCTGAGAGGTCAATTATCAGGAGGCACAGAATTAAGGTGATTGGTAGCAGGATTCGAGGGGACATGAGGAAAAACTTTTTCACCCAGAGGGTGGTGGGTGTCTGGAATTCACTGCCAGGAATGGTGGTGGAGGCAGAAACCCTCAACTCATTTAAAAGGTACCTGGACATGCACCTGAAGTGCTGTAACCGGCAAGGCTATGGACCAGGTGAAGGAAAGTGGGATTAGATTGGGCGGCTAGCTTTTTCAGCCAGAGTGGACATGACGGGCTGAATGGCCTCCTTTTGTGCCGTAATTTTTCTATGGTTCTGTGATTGTGGATAGTATTGAGATTTTTGAGTGTTGTTGGAGCTGCATTAATCCAGGCAAGTGGAGAGTATTCCATCACAATCCAGGCTTGTTCCTTTTGGATTGTTAAATATGCTCTGGGGAGTCAGGAGGTGAGTTACTAGCTGCAGAATTCCCAGTCTCTGACCTGCTCTTGTATGGACAGGACTTTTGACAATGAACTACATAGACCAAGTAACAAAATGTTGATCCTTAATCAGAATACAGAGTTAAGTCATGGGCAGCAGAGTTTTGGATGACCTCAAGTTTACGGAGGGTAGAATGTGGGAAACCAGCCAGGAGTGTGTTGGAATAGTCAAGTTTGGAGATAATGAAGGCATGAAAGAGGGTTTCAGCAGCAGATAAGCTGAGACAGGGATGAAGTCAGGTGATGTTACAGAGGTGGAAATAGACAGTCTGAGTGATGGCACAAATATGAGGTTGGAAGCTTATTTCGGGGTCACATATGACACCAAGGTTGCAAACAGACTGGATTAATCTCAGACTGTTGCCAGGGAGAGAAATGGAGTCGGTAGCTCGAGAACAGAGTTTGGAGGAGGGACCAGAAACAATGGGTTCAATCTTCCCAATATTTAATTGGAGGAAATTTCCCTCATCAGTACTGGATGTCAGATAAGCAGTCTGATAATTTAGCAACAGTGGAGGAGTCGAGCGAAGTGGTGATGAAGTAGAGCTGAGTGTCATCAACATACATGTGAAAAATAACGCCTAGTTTTCAGATGTCACCGAGGGGCAGAATCTAGATGAGAAATACAAGGATAGATAACGGAGGCAAATTTTCTGGAATAATTCAAGGTCATTGGATACCATGAAGAAGGGGACTGTAAGTTTTGATGAATGCATATGTTGGATTGGCCAAATAGCCTCCCTTATTGGTACAGTCTTTGTGACCAGAAAAGAACTATATGACTGAAAAATTGGGCTGTGTAGCACTGCTGGTGCTACGGGTGCCCCGAAGTGAAATAATGATGACCTGAACTCTTCTGGCTATTTGCAGCTTGGCCTGCACTACGTGCCCTGACTCACGTGGTGCTGATGCGGGTGTGTCCTATGTGCAGCGTAAGTTTGCAGAATGGGACTATTGTGATGTCAATGAACCTCTAAAGCTGATTTGATACACAATCTGTCAATTTGAACTGCACAAGTCCGCTTACTGCCCTCTCCTAATCACACCCAGCTGAACTTGCTTTCAGCTGCATGAGGACCCCCTCCCACTTCACCCTCCACTGGTATTATTTAAAGGGCTAACCATCTAACTTCCAGGTGAGCTGCTTTTGACTTATGTTTGTTGATGAGAGTCTGTGGAATTACTGTTTTGTGTTCCTGGAGTTTTGCTAACTGTTTGAGTTTTCGAATGAGTGGTGGTGGATTAGATAAGGAGGTCAGAGGAGTATTCTGCCCTGTCAAGAGAAAGCCTGCTTCAGTTATGAGGGCTATAGTTGCAGTCCCTCCTGGGTGGCACATGGTATGGAAATGGAACTCAGGCAGCAGAGAGGTGAAGCAGTAAAAGCAGAGGGAGGAGGAGAAGGGCTCTCTATAGAAGGCCCTACCCACCTAGGGTGTTTCGGGAGCACTTCTCAAATCTCCACAGTAGTGTGTGAGGTGCCTACATTTCACCAAGGAAGTGGACACTGAACTGTGCCACCTCCTGCCACCCGACCTGCAGCCTCACAGCAGAGCAAGGATGGCGCTGCCGGTGGCCATTAAGGTCACTGTCACCCTATTTTTACACCAATAGATCCTTCTAGGCAGGAGCAGCTGACATCAATAACATCTCACAATTTACTGCCAATTGCTATATCAAAGTGGTGACAGAGGCTCAGTATAGAAGGAGAGGGGATTTAATTGTTTTCTCACTGATCAGAAAGAAGAAAGAAGTAGGAGGTGAGAGCATGTGGATTTGCCAGGCTGGCAGGATTCCCAATGGTGCAACGACTGCATACACAGGGCCCTGCACTCCCCAAATATTAATGGGGAAATGTTCCATAACCGCAAGTGCTGCCACTCTATCATCATCCAGTTGGTGTGCGATCATGACTAGAAGATCCTCTTGGTCAATCCTTACTATCCTGACAACAGGCTTCTGCCTTCATTCTGCGGCTGTCAGCCATACCAGCCATCTTTGTTGCACCACTAAGAACTGGCTGTTGGGAGACAAGGGATGACCGCTCTACATCTGGCGAAAGATTCCCTCCGCCACCCAACCTCGTGAGGACAGTGCACCTATAATGAAAGCCATACAGCAACAAAAAACATTGGCGTGCTGAAGGAACATTTCTGCTGTCTGGACACCATCCAGTGTTGAACAGCGCATGTGCCCAAGTTTGTGGTGGTCTCCTATTTCCTCTATAGCTTAGCTATCATGAGGACACAGCCCTTGACACTAGGCATGCAGAGGCCACCTTGGGATGAGGAGGAAAAGGAGGAAGAAGAGGAGGAGGAAGAAGAGGAAGAAGAGAGGAAGCATCCAGGATTCCTTTGCTCAGGATGGGCTGTCCATGAGCAGATACTGAGATGCTGGTTCCCCTGAAATGTCATCCCAACATCACAGTTGTTCCAAAATTCTCTACCTTTCAATCCATCTGCTACGTACCATCACAGTGTCCTCTTCATCAAAGTCCTGACACAAAAGCCACCAACAAAAAAAATTAATTAACAATATTCTCCAACAACATTTTGAATAATTCATATAAAACTGAACTATTCACCCTTTTGCATTCTATTAGAACCTGTGTTATAAGTGCCTTTGGTTTTGCTTGTGCTCTAATACAGTGCTACCCCAATGGCTACTGCATGGCTGGTGGAAGGCTGTTGATTTTCCCTGAGGGAGATTGCAAATGGTCTTCCAGGATGCCATCTAGCAGCTCTTGGACTAGAAGGCCCGGCTTCAAGCTGCACAATGTCACCATGGGTGGAAGAAAGTCTGGACTGGCTGGCTGTCAGGCAACTGCAGGGGCACTGGCGGAGTGGCAGTGGTGGGATGACAAATGCTGTCATCCTGAGAGAGGACAGTAGGTTCGTGCTTCATTGAGCCACTGCCACTCCTCTGGGACGGCACTTCAGCAGCCCTAGTAATTTGTTGGAGCACAGATTGCTCGACTGCTGTGGCACTCTGCAAGCCCCTTTGCACAACCATTATGGATACCCTGGCTGCTGTCTATTGAAAGACCCCTCCAGATCTGCCAAGGCACCTGTATCACATCTTTAACATGCCGATGGTTTGTTCGATCACACATCTGGTAGTCATTTGGCTTTCACTGTAGCACTGTTGGGCTTCGGTGTTGGGGTTTCTAAAGGGTGTCATCAGCCAAGTTTGCAGTGGGTATCTTGTCTTCTAGTAGCCACCCCTTAAGTCTGTTTCCAGGTCCAAAGATATCAGGGACCTTGGACTACCACAGGATGAACGCATCATAAGAACATAAGAACATAAGAAATAGAAGTAGGCCATTCAGCCCCTCAAGCCTGCCCTGCCATTCAATAAGATCATGACTGATCTGCCCCAGACCTCAAGTCCTCTTTCGTGCAAGCTCCTGATAGCCCTCAACTCACCGATAGATAGCTACCTCCTCTTTAAATACTTTCAGTGATCTAGCCTCCACAACTATCTGGGATAGAGAATACCAGACATTCACTACCCTCTGAGAGAAGAAATTCCTTCGCATCTCAGTTTTAAATGAGTGTCCCCTTATTCTGTAACTATGTCCCCTAGTTTGAGATTCCCCCACTAGTGGAAACATCTTCTCAACATCTACCCTGTCAAGCCCCCTCAGAATCTTGTACGTTTCAATAACATCACCCCTCATTCTTCTAAACTCTAATGAATAAAGGCCTAACCTGTTAACTCGTTCTTGATAAGAAAACCCCTTCATCCCAGGAATCAGCCTAGTGAACCTTTTCTGAACTGTCCCCAATGCTAGTATATCCTTCCTTAAATACGGGGACCAAAACTGTACACAGTACTCCAGGTGTGGCCTCACCAACACCCTGTACAGTTGTAAGAAGACTTTCCTATTTTTAAACTCCAACCTCCTAGCAATAACGGCCAAAATTCCATTTGCCTTCTTAATTACTTGCTGCACCTGCATGCTAATTTTGTGTGTTTCATGCACAAGAACACCCAGATCCCTCAATGCTGCACTTTTTTTGAAGTGTCTCTCCATTTAAATAATAGTCTGCCTTTTGATTCTTCCTACCAAAGTGCATGACCTCACACTTTCCCACATTAAACTCCATCTGCTAAGTTTTTGCCCACTCACCAACTATCCCCTTGCAGATTCCTTATGTCCTCCTCACAACATGCCCTCCCACCTATTTTTGTATCATCAGCAAATTTGGATATATTACACTCTGCCTCCTCCTCCGTCATTAATATAGATAGTAAATAATTGAGGCCCTAGGCCTGATCCTTGTGGCACTCCACTAGTTATGTCTTGCCAACCTGAAAAAGACCCATTAATTCTGACCTCCGTCTTCTGAGAGTTAACCAATCCTCAATCCATGTTACTACATTACCCCCTATACCGTGAATTCCTATCTTGTGCAATAATCTTTTATGTGGCACCTTATCGAATGCCTTCTGAAAATCTTAATACACTACATCTACCGGTTCCCCTTTATCCACTCTGCTTGTTATGGCAGCTACCCAGGTACCATGTGCACACCTGCATAAATATCATTTTGTGCTTGCACACCTGCTACACATTGCTGGAGTGGAAGCCTTTGCAGTTCACAAATGCTCCTGGTTGATCTGGTGGTGCCCGGATTACCAAAAGTGTGTAGTCGATGACTTCCTGCATCTATGCCAAAGTTGCAAGCCCGAGCACCCTCTCATTCTGATTGGTGTCATCACAGGTGAAGTTGACATAACTTCCGGTTCTGGCAAACAACTCATCAGTTGCCTATGTTATGCATTTATGAACTACTGATCGGGAGATCCTAAATATGTCTCCAGCAGAGCCCTGGAAGAATCTGAAGGCTGAAATGTTGAGGACGGTGGTGACTTAGATTGTCACTGATAACACATGACTACCAGGTCCAGCAGGCAGCTTCTTCTGAGAGACTGCAGATGTCTGACACCACCTGATGTGGCAACCTGAGTCTCCTGAAACAGAAACTCAGCCTCTGCCTGTGTCACAGGTACTGTCTACTGCGAGCTGCACCCCTCTGCTGCTGCCCTTTTTGCTGCTCCTGTCTCTGCTGCTCCTCTCTCTGCTGTCCAGCTACAAGTCTCTCAAGAGCACAGTACTACTTCTGATGCTGAACCTCATTTGAGGTCTGATTTAAGACAACCAAAGCATCATCCATCCTGCTATAATTCAGAAAACCTCCAAAGTATAGAAAGTAAACTGTCATCCAAAGTACTGTAATCAAATCTTTTCCCACTGACAGGTACAAAAGCAGCTGTGAGTACTGAGTATTTATTGCCACATTTCCATGAGTTTGATTCAGCCCCTCAATTGCTGCTCTGTAGTTGCCTTGCTTTCATCGGCTAGTTTCAGGAAGCCTGGGAAACCTGTGGATGTGCCATTAAATTTAAAAGTGAGTCGAAATATCGCTCTAATTGAGCGAATAGCATTTTTGATAGGCAACCTGTCTCTCCCAAAGGGGTTCTGCACAAGCATCCTACTGTGCCCCAGATAAAGGCAGATGTCGTCGGGTTGGAGCCAGCTTCCCGACGAGTTCGTATATTTGTCAGTTTTAACCCCCTACCCACACCCAGACACACATGGTCCTCCATGTTGAAATGATCCCCTTTACCTCAGTTTTCATTGAAGTGTCCAACAATGAGGAAATTACATTAGTAAAAGTCATGAGGGATACTACAACAGTTAAAATAGAGCAAATACACAAATAAATTAGGGAGAGGATAGCAGAAACACTAGAGCATCCAGATATAAAAGTTCAATAGAAAAAGGAATTGGACAAATGGACTGGCAGACAGCAAATATAATCCTTATCTCCCAAATAGACCAGCTATTTTAACATCACTGGTGGAAAGATACTGGAATCATTGCTGAAAGACAAGATGGAGAATATAATAAATAAAAGTCAACCTGGATTTCTAAAAAGAAGGTTGTATTTAGCTAACCTTTTGATTTCTTTGAAGAAGTAACAAAAGGAGTAGATAAGGGTATTACATCCAATATATATAGGCTTTCAGTAGGCCTTCAACACCTGTCATTGAAGAGACTCATGACAAAGATCAGTATCCGTGGAGTCAGATAGTGGAATAGAGTAAAAGGTGGCTACAAAATCCAAAACTGAGATAGGAGTTAAGGGAAGTATCTCGGACTGGCAGATGTGGGAAGTGTTTTTCCAAAAAATCTGTGCTGGGATAACTGTTGTTATTAATACACAGCAAGGATTTGGTTTGAGAATTGGAGATATATTGTCAAAATTTGCAGATGATTGAGGGTATAGGTGATAAAGTGGAATATTGCACCAAAATACAAAAGGGCATCAACAGGCTTGCACAGTAGCTGGATAAATGGTGAATAAAATTTAATACAGGGAAGTGTGAGGTGATTCATTTTGGTAGGAGGAAAAACGTGTTTACTTGCTTCTTGGAAGGTAAGGAAATAAATGGGGTAGAAGTGCAAAGAGATGTGGGCGTACAGATACATAAATTGCTAAAAGAAGCATGTTAAGTTGAGAAGGTCATAAAGAGTGCAAGCATAGTACTGAGATTCATTTATAAGAGAATAGCATATGAAAATATGGAGGTACTGTTGAATTTATGTTGGCTGCAAAACCTGGTTGCATAGTGTCTGTATGTTTGGTGCTATGGGTGCCATTTCAGGTCCAAAAAGGTGTCTGCGCCATGCGTTCACACCTCTGGTGCTGGCTGCGCCAGACACCATTTTGGTGAAGATATTAGAGTGGACACAGGGAGCATGCGCCAGAAGTATGTAGAGTAAGCAGGCCGTGACGTCAGTCAGAGCATTACACTGATTTGGTGCCAGCAGCACAGTTTTCGGACTGAATGCACTCTCTTAACCTTGAAGAGCTGAACATGCATTCAGCAGCAGAAAGGACACCCCGTCAGTACAATTTAAAAGGATCAACTACTTTCAGCTTAGTTGCTGATTTTTTTTAGTTTAGTTTAGAGATACAGCACTGAAACAGGCCCTTCGGCCCACCTAGTCTGTGCCGACCATCAACCACCCATTTATACTAATCCTACACTAATTCCATATTCCTACCACATCCATTGATTTCAACAGGCTGGTATTGAGTTAATAGAAGTGTTTGGTGGTTTGTACTGCTATTTAAAGTTGATGAAGTTTACAGGGAGTGGTATGGTACATGGTGAAGGCCTTCATCCTGACTTCAAGCATTCAACTAGACCACTTGCTCCCAGATATGGGTGCAGTAATTTGTATCCCCCTTGGCCTGCAGCATGACAGGGAGAATGAACAAAGGCTGCACAGACAAGGCGAAGTGCTAGAAAAGGAAGCAGGAGAAGGAAGGAGAAGGGTTCTCTGCAGGAGGTCATATCAGCCCAGGGTCTTCAGGGAAAATTTCCCTACCTGGATTTCAGCAAGGAACAGTACGTCGTTACGCACCTCCACTTCATTTAGGAGGTGATCACTGAAATCTGCCATCTGTTGCAGCCATAACTGCAACCTCTGAGGGAGGACAGCATTGCCAGTGGGTGTAAGGTGGCTGTGACTATGAACTTTTATGTGTCTGGCTCCTTTCAGGCTGGAGCAGGTGACGTTTGCAACATTTCTCTGTTCTCATCCATTGTTGCATAGGGGAGGTCACTGAGGCTTTGTATTCCAAGAGAGCTAAATACATTTTATTCATTCTTGTCATAGACAGGTGGGCAAAGCAAGCACACAGCTTTGTGAAGAGTGTAGACTTCCCCATGGTGCACAGTGCTATTGACAGCAAACAGCACTTTGTGTGTCCCACATGTAAAATCTGAGATATATCGCAACTGATGTGTGAACCATGCTCAGCACATCATGCAAGTCAATGCTTGGTATCCTGGTAGCAGTCATGATGTTTTCATTCTGTGGCAGTCTGCTGTACCATCTGCATTTGAGTCACAATTACAAACCAGAAGGTTTGGGCGACAAGGGCTATTTGTTAATCACCTAGCTTATATTTTGGTGCTCAACCCCCATACAATGAGATTCATGCTGCCATGTGAAACATAATTGAGCAGCTCATTGGGATACTTTAAGAATGCTTCCGCAGCTTGGACTGCTCTGGATGAACCCTGCAGTACTCACCAGAGTGCATGTCACGATTTGTCATGGTCTTCTGCATGCTGCACAGTCTTGCCATCATGAAGGATGCAGCCATTGCCACCAGGTATATGACTGAAGAGGAGGAGGAGAAAAAGGAGGAGGAAGGGAGGAAGCAACCAATCCATCCCCTTTCTAGCTGACCTGCCTGTGATTGGCTCATCCAATTACGGTATCAGTGAACGCAAGACCAATTCCCTATTCACCAACAAAACCGCACCTCACCTTCCCACTGTTACTGAACACCATGGCATCCTCTTGGCAAAATCATGCAATAAAAGCCACCAGGAAACAAACATTCCAAACCAACTTTATAAATCAAACTATCCAATATTCCATACAAAGTCAACTAACTATCCTTGTGCATTCCCTTAATGCCTGTCTTCTGTGTGCCTTTGTCTGTCATATAAAACTGAACTATTCACCCTTTTGCATTCTATTAGAGCCTGTGTTGTAAGTGCCTTTGGCTTTGCTAGTGCTTCTACGTAATGCTACCTCAGTGGCTGCAGCATGGCTGGTGGAAGGCTGTTGACTTTCAGTGGGAGAAGACTGCAGATGGCCTTGCAGAATGACCTCGAGCAGCTCTGGCCCTCAAAGGCCCGGATTCAGACTGCACTACCTTGGCATGGGTGGCAGCAGTTGCCGTGGTGGGAGGACAAATGTCATCCTGAGAGATGACAGCAGGTTCATGCTTCACGGAACCACTGCCACTCCCTCTCAGCAATCCTAGCAATGTGCTGGAATGCAGGTTGCTGGACTGCTGTGACACCTTGCAAGTCCTTTTGCACACTGGTATCTACAGCTATGTTGGCAGATGTCTGAGCTGGTGTGACAGCAAGCTAAGCTTGCATGACTTCAGTCTCAGAATGGAACGGAATCTGGGACCACAGTCATCAGGCGCTGCATCATAGTCAGGTCTGCTTGTGTGCTAATGAAGTTGGTCACCACTTTCACTTTGGAAGGGAATGGCTCAAAGCTCTACGTAAAGCCCTGTGCCATGTTGGTGTCGGGGCCCCCCCATGGTCTTGTCAATGACCATAGGCTTTCTGGCAGGCTTGCCACTGCACCAAGCATTTCTATAGGTCGCCCTAGTGAAGTGCTCACCGAGTCCTCTGCAGCAGTCCTCTGGCTAGCTGGCATCTGCACTACCCTTGTCCCCTGCCCTGCTGTAGGCCACTTGTGCCCAGTGTCTCACCACATGCAGATCCTGCCTCTAAGCCATCCTCTGAAGTACATGCAGTGTCAATACTTGAGCTGGTGGCTATGGGTGTGAGAGAGAGTGAGTGATGGTGATTCTCCTTCATTCTCTTTGGTATCTGAAAGGAGAAAAGCACAGGGTCGGGTCTGATAAGTGTAGTGGTGGAAAACAAGGGTTGGATGCTTTTAAACCAGAACAGTGTATGGGAAGAGCGGAAGTGGGATGTGAGAAGGAGTATTAGGTACAATGATACTGTCATCTCCGATGGTTTTAGACCCACTGCCGGCCATGGTCTCAGCAATAGCTGCTCTAATGATGGCTAGAACCGTCTCCTCCATGGGTCTAAGGACATGCAGGCATACCTGTCCCCACCAATTAGCTCTTGTTGCCTCTGGTTAAGTGTCACCCTGTCCTATGAGAGAGAGGGAAGTGTATCAGTGAGTGCAGTGTTTGGGTGATGTGGCTGTTCTGGTTGAATAGATGGCAGTGTGTGCAAGCTGTGAAATGTGAGTGAGGCTTGCAGCAATGCTCAGTGTGTTTTGGTGCAGTGAAGCTATGGATGTTAGGTATGAGTTGTGATTGATGGAGATTGTTGCTAGGCAAATGATGGGGTTTAATGCATTGAGCAGTCTGTGAGGCTAGTTAGTGGGATATGGCATTTGAAGATACATTCACTGACCTTGACCAGTTGTGTGAGGTCATTTAACTTGTTGTGGCATTGCATCCAGGTTCTCAGGGGCTACATTCCTAGCATTGACCACCACAGCTATCTGCTCCCACCGTCTTCTGTGAGTTTGTTTGAAGGGCCTCCTGGACCCCTGCGTATAGATAACATTTCTCCTCCTCTGTACTTCCTCGACCAATGCCTCCAGTGCAGTGTCGAGAAAAGTTGGAACCCTCTTTCTGCCATGTTGTGCAATCATTCAGTGTTCCTCTTGCTCACACACTCTTTTGCAACCAGTTCTACCACCTGCTGCAGCCAGAATACACCAGCTTTCCCCTGCTTTAAAGTGGTGCTCACCTCTCATGATTTTGCACCCCTTGTCAGTCATGCGGCCACTCAACAGTGGTTAAGTGCTGGGGGCATGCAGCAATCATTGAAATGAACATATTGCATGATGTTTACGCATTGCCTGAATTGGAAGGAATGGCCGCAGGTTAACTGCACATCACATTCCCTGCACCCATTTACCAGCCTTATCAAATTTCACAGCCATACAACCTGGGTTAGACCATGCTTAGAGTACTGTGTGCAGTTCTGGTTTCCATACTGCAAAAAGGATATTAAAACACTCTGGTAAGTGCAGAATAAATTTACAAGGCTATTTCAAGAATTGAAAGGATGTAACTGGCAGGAAAGATTGATTAAGTTCGGGCTTTTTTGCCTGGAAAAGAGTAAACTAAGAAGACACCTGTTAAAGGTCTTTAAGTCATGTACATTTTCAATATGGTAGTGGAAAAACTTTCCATTTGTGGGTGAGTCCAGACAATGGAACATAATTATACCATAGCCACTAAAAGATCAAATCAATAAATTGGGAGGAATTTCTTTAAACAAAGGTTGGAACTTACTGCCACATGCAATGGTTGAAGATAGCATTGATACTTTTAAGAGGAGGCTTTATGAATGCATCAGGCAGATAAGATTAGAGGGATGTGGAAGCAGGGTGAGAGAGGTAACGAGGGTGAGAAGAGGTTGACATGGAGTGTAAACACCAGCATAGTTCATTTAGGCTGAATAGCCTGTTTCTGTGCTGTGGATTCTTTGTAATTCGAACATAAACAACTTCCCATTCACTCTTATTATGTAGAATGAGTTCTGTAACTAGTCACAGATTGTGAAACATCACCTGGAAACAGGATTTAAAAATCTAATCTCATTTGTACTGCATATTTGTGAATAATTGTGATGCTTGAATGTTTTTTAAATATCATTGGACCCATTGAACCCACTGTACCAGAGGGTTATTTTCAGCTGCTGTCTATGGTAGTCTTGATCCAGGCATAAATGTTCTTTACAGGCTCAATATTCATCGATCATGATTAAAGTGGATGTAGAGTAACTGATAGCTTAACAGGGACTGCAAGTCGAGAGGGATCTGGTGAAACACCAAAGTGTATGATCAAAAATTGTACAGATCTGAAACTCATTTGGAGTCAGATATTGTGTTACAGCCTTTTGCTGTTCTCCTTGGTAACTGCTGTTTTATATCATACAGTCACCTTCAATATAGCACAGTCTTACACAGCCAGGCATGTACTGGTTTTTCGTCATCTGGTGACTTTGCACAAAAGAAAACAACTCAGCAGCCAAGGTCCAGTAGCCTAATAATAGAATATTGTGACTGAGAGTTTATAACAAGGTGAGACGCGTAACAAAGAATGCCAGAATAAAACCTATAATGAACTGTGTAATGAATGCTATAATGAAGCTTTCCAATGAGCGTCCCATGTGTTATAGATAGAGTGTTTTAACAGAGTTCTGTAACAAAGCTGGGATGTAATAGAGAGAGGTTTATAACTGAAAGCGTTGTAATGAAGGTGGACTGTAACAAAGTGCTAGAACTCAGAGCCTTACAATGAAAGTACGGTGTACATACAAATATTAACAGGCTGATTTCAACTCAGGGTGGGTATTGAGGCTGCAGGGGAAGAGCAGGTATGGATGGTAAGATGTCATGACAATGTTGGCTTATGACCTGGGCCAAACTTAAAGCCTTCTTTTTTATTTATTCATGGGATGTGGACATCACTGGCAAGGCCAGGATTTAGGGAGTTCCAGGATTTTGACCCAGTGACAGTTGTTAGGGTCTAAAGTTCTGTTAATGGTATTTGAAGGTAATCGGGTGAACAGGTGTAAGATGTTGATTAGTTGATTGTACTCAGATGTGTATATATAAAGAAGAGCCAGTCAGCACTGGCTGGGTGTTGTTAGGAGTGGAGAAGAAAGCTCTGAGGCAAGCAATAAACAGTCTCTAAGCATCCTAGTCTCAGTGTCTTCTTCATGAAACAGGCTTGGCGGTTTCTCTAACAACAGTTAAGGAACAGCAATGTATTTCCAAGTCAGGATGGTGTGTGACTTGGAGAGGAACTTGCAGGTGGTGCTGTATCCATGTGTCTGTTGCCTTTGTTCTTCTAGGTGGTAGAGGTCAGGGAGTTTGGAAGGTGCTGTTGAAGGAACAGGGGATCATCCCGATTCCCTGCAGAATCAGGCAGTCTGCCATGGAAACCCCACAATTTCCAATTACTTCTGTGAATCTACTTACAGCCTGAGATGTACCTTTAAAAGTGAAGTTGCTTCCCTTGCTGTCATTTATGGTGGAACAACTCTGGAAGACAAACTGGCTGCTGAGAGAAGTCAAAGGACTGGCCGATGCTTTACTGATGGTCCTACTGGAGGATGTGAGGGCCGGAATAGAAGTAGTGTTCCCCAGCACCTGCAGGATCACTCACAAATAGGCCTGGACAGTGGTGGCTGATAAGATCAGTGCCAATAGTATCACTCCTGGATTCAATGTAGAAATAGGTTCAGTGATCTCACAAGAGCAGCAAGGGTCAGCACACCTCTTCACCTCTCTCAACAACACCTCACAACACACCTTGCACCCACCACACCCACCACTCTCAACTAGGACCTCCCCTCCATCACATCCTTCAACATACAATCCCAGGTGACACACCGTTCTTGCTCATTCCTAGCAAACTCGCCTCTTCTTTACTCCCTCCACACCACACACTAGCACCATTCTCTTCTCACATCCTAACACTTGAACAACCACCAAACAGAGATTGGATGGAGGAGTTGTTATCCTCATCATACTTACACAGGCAGAACAGGAAGCACCAGAGATCATGGGCCCAGGCAGAGTCAGGACTATCGGGCCAGGAGAAACTGGTACTCAAGCAGCATGTGTGTATATTACTTTATCCCTTCATTCAACTCAGCACAGATGTGCAAGCTGAGCAGCTTCAACCAGCATTCTCCAGACTCCTGATCATGTGAGGCCTATTTAATCATAAGAGTCATAATGGCACAGAAGGAGGCCATTTGGCCCATCAAGTCCATGCCAGCTCTCTGTAGAACAATCCAGTAAGTACCATTGTCCTATTCTATCACCATAGCCCTGCAAGTTTATTTCCCTTAAGTGCCTATCTAATTTCCTTTTGAAATCATTAATCATCTCTGCAACTGCCACCCTCATAAGCAGCATGTTCTAGGTCATTACCATTTGTTGCATTAAAAGTTCTTCCTCACATCCTCCCTGTATCTCTTGCCTAAAACCTTAAATCTGTGTTGCCCAATCCTTGTACCATCAGCTAATGGGAACCGCTTTTCTTTGTCTACATAATCTAAACTGCTTATAATCTCATACACTGCCACCAAATCTCCCCTCAATCTCCTTTGCTCCAAGGAAAACAATCCCAGCTTCTCCAATCTAACCTTGTAGTTCATCCCTGGAACCATTCCGGTAAATTTCCTCTGCACACTCTCAAGGACTCTCACATCCTTCCCAAAGTGTTTTGACCAAAACTGGACACAATACTTGAGTTGTGGCCTAACCAGAGCTTTATAAAGGTTCGGCATAATTTCCCTGCTTTTGTACCCAATGCCTCTATTTATGAAGCCCACTATCCCTTATGCTTTGCACGGAAATTACCTTCAAAGATCTATGCACATGAACTCCGAGCTCCCTCTGTCCCTGCAACTCTTTAGAACTGTGCCATTTAGTCGATATCCCTATCCCTTCCGCAAAACGCATCTCATCACACCCTCAGGGGTTGTGCAACTATTTAAAGTGGGAGTGCACTTCTAACAGCAAGGTTGCATTCCCTTGTGACTTTTATCATTTTTCGTAAGGTGCTGGAAGAAGAATCTTCTGAGAAATTAGAAGGAAGTAGGAGTCAAGGTTCGCAGAAGCCTCACAAGAGGTGCTTCTGGAAGAGGTGAGGGAACAGTGGGAACACCTGCTGCCCAGTAGTGCCAGGAGGGTTGTAAAACACACTGGCCACCAGGCATGGAGAGATATTTCAGAGATTGTCTACTCCAGGAGTGTCACCCACTGCAGGACCTGGATACAGTGAAGGATGCACTTCAATTACCTCACTAGAGGTGGTGAAGCAAGTGATGGAGGGAAGGGAATTGTTCAGAGTGTTGGGGAGCGTGGAGAAAGGACTCTAGCCGGCTGCTATTGAGATTGATGGAGAAATGAAGAGCTATACTTACCGTTGCTACTATTCATTTCATTCCAAACACACATTCACATCTTCCTTTCTCCCTTCATGCCAGCCACTTGCATCATTCTCTTCTCACTTGGTACTCTGCAGAATTAATAACTTCTGTAAGGACTCCTTCCTCACTTCACATTCCACAAACTTTCTTCCTATTCAAAACCTCCTCTTTCTGCTTGCGCCTTGCTGCTTCTCCTTCTCAACACGTGCTATCAGCATAAGCCCCACATATTTGCACTCCCATTTTCAGTAGCAGCTCACTAATTCTCAATCTCTCTTTATACAGGACAAAACATTGCACAATATTCGTGAGATGACCAATGCTGGGGAAGGACCAGCTAACCTCATAATCCTGAATGAGCTCGAGCAGCAAGCCATGGAAATTTCTGGTCCTGCCCATCAGGCGTTTTGAGACTGGGGCTTCACCAAACAGGATCTCTAGCAATTACTTGTAATGTTTTATTAAGCACTGGAAAAATACACATTCAGCTAGCTTACCTATTTCAAATTGCATTATGATGCATGTTTCTGCAATTTTGCAACCCCCAATGTTTTTTCACTTTCAAGATCCTTCAGAGCATTCACGACCTCCTGAAGAAAACACCTCAGAGGAAGAGGAGACCATCCATGCACTCCATCACTTCCAAGCTCCAACAGAGAAATTGACACTGCTGCTGGATAGCTGGCACACCGAGCATTCGTGAGCATAAGCAGGTAGTGGTGGAACAGACAACACAGGAGACAGCTCACCGGAGAGTGAGATCGTCTCCCAACTCTGCTGTACAGGACAGAGATGAGGGGCTTGATTTTAAACCCCCTCTGCAGCTGGGACTGGAGGCGGATGGGCAAAATATAACGCCGCCGGCCTGCGTGCCAGTACCCTGGCTCCATCCCACTCCCTGCCATTTTTGCGCAGGTGGGACGGGGATGCGTGGCATGGCAGGGCTTCCTGGTCGCACACAGAGGGTAGCCTATCCAACTTGTTAACGGCCACTAAATGCCAATTAAAGGGTGCCAGCTGCAGTTTTCCAGTCAGCCTCCAGCTTCCTGCAAGTGGCAGGGGCCAGTTTAGGTGCCTGGAGGCTGCCTCCTGGCGACAGACCCGGGGTGGGCGGACTATACTCCAGGCAGGCCTAGAGGCCCTACCTGCCTTCCTGGATGCTGCAACAGCCACAGGTCGCCCGGTAGAGGGCACCATCCACCCCTCCCCCTTGCCCACCCCCCACCCCAGCAGTGGCGGCTCAGCTGAAAAATCATTTTTTAATTTAAAATTTAAATATTTGGAGAACGTGCACCTCCGTTTTGAAGCACCCTTTCCATTACTTAACTGCCATCACAGCCTGTTGCTGCTTTCAAGCTGGAAGGCCTCTGATTGGCCCTCCAGCTTTGAGAGCCCAGCCACCATCCTTAATTGGATGGCAAGCCCGCCCTCTGGCCATTAATTGGCTGCCCTGGGGAAAATCAAATGAGTAACTGTTTCCCACACAGTGCAGTCTTCTGACCCACATTTCAGCCTGACAGCAGGGTTCAGAAGCCCACAGGGAAAATCCTGTCTGAGGTCGCCAAAAGCCCAAATATGGGAAGAAACAGCTTGCCTCGCACAAGCAGTAGGATGAGACATTGGCCGTCCCACCAAGGAATTTCACCACCATGGCTGAAAGTGTAGAGGAATCTGCTTCCAACCTGTGTGGTATTATCTTGCATGGCACCAGCACTCTACAGGCGACCGTGGAGAGTGCAGACATTTCCAGCGATGCTGCAACTGAGCCCTCACGCCAGGGGACCACTTTCACATGTTTTACAGTTTTGGCGGAAGTTCAAACTGCTGCCATTGAGATACTGGGCTTAAACCTGTGCTCTGTCTTGGACAGGGTGGTGGAGAAAGTGGATAGGGGCTTTCAAGCAGTCACTCATCCCCTGCAGTCTGTCATCCTGCAGTTCAGCGGATGTTTTTGTTTTTTTAGAGATACAGCACTGAAACAGGCCCTTCGGCCCACCAAGTCTGTGCCGACCATCAACCACCCATTTATACTAATCCTACACTAATTCCATATTCCTACCACATCCCCACCTGTCCCTATATTTCCCTACCACCTACCTATACTAGGGGCAATATATAATGGCCAATTAACCTATCAACCAGCAAGTCTTTGGCATGTGGGAGGAAACCAGAGCACCCGGAGGAAACCCACGCAGACACAGGGAGAACTTGCAAACTCCACACAGGCTGTACCCAGAATTGAACCCGGGTCACTGGAGCTGTGAGGCTGCGGTGCTAACCACAGGGTTCCAATCTATGGGAATTCCTCAGTTTATCTCATGTTTGCTCCCTTACCACTTGCTCATTCAACTGGGCAGGTTGGGTTAATTCAGGGTCTTTATTAGTTTGTCTGGGTATTATTATTTTTTCTTTGTGCTTTATTATTCCTTATCTCTCTATTCATATGTGTTTCTCTATCTCTGCCCCTCCTTTGCTCTTTTTCTTATCAATCTACTTTCAATTTCAATCTCTCTTTACCATTTTCACTCTCTTCGTCTATATGTGAGTGATGAAGAAGTTTGCAGATGATATAAAACTTAGCCGTGTGATTGATAGTGAGGAAGAAAGCTGTAGACTGCCAGAAGATATCAATGGACTGGTCAGGTGGTCAAAACAGTGGCATGCGGAATTCAATCCTGAGAAGTGTGAGCTAATGCATTTGGGGAGGACAAACAAGCCAAAGGAATAACAATAAATGGTAGGATACTGTTATTGTACAGGAAGAGAGGGACCTTGGCGTATTTGTTCGCAGATCCCTGAAGGTACCAGAACAGGATGATGAGGTGATTAAGAACTTATGGGATACGTTGGTTGATTAGCTAAAGCATAGGTTAAAAGAGCAGGAAGGTTATGCTCGAACTGTTTAAAACACTAGTTAGGTCACAGTTACAGTACTGCATTCAGTTCTGGTCACCACATTATAGGAAGGATGTGAGGGTATGGAGAAGATTTATGAGAATGTTGCCAGAATTTTAGCTAGGAGGAAAGATTGGATGGCTGGGGTTGTTTTCTTTGGAACAGAGGAGGTTGAGTGAATATTTAATTGAGGTGTATAAAATTATGAGGGGGCTAAATAGAGTGGAAATGAAGGATCTATTTCCCTTAGCAGAATGGTAAATAACCAGGGGCCATTGATTTAAAGTAATTGGTGGAAGGATTAATGGGGAGTTGAGGAGAAATCTTTTCACTCAGAGGGTGGTGGCTGTATTGAACTCACAGTATGAAAGGGTAGTAGATGCAGAAACCCTCATTGCATTTAAAAAGTACTTGAAAATGCACTTGAAGTGCTGTAAGCTTCAAGGTTATGAACATAGAGCTGGAAAATGGGATTAGGCTGGATAAATTTCAGCTGGCACAGACATGACGGGCTGAATAGCCACCTTCTGTGACGTAACTTTCTGTGAATCTATGATTCTATATGTAGTTCTGGGTTTCTTGGTCTGTACCTATTCCGCTCACTCTTTTTTTCTATATATGCCAGCTCTCCCTTTCTCTCTGACTATGATCTTTGGGCCAGCCTGCCTTTCTCTATCCATGTCTATCTGTGTCTCCATCTACATCTCTCTGTGAGTCTGTATTTCTCTGTCTCTATCTTTCTCTGTTTCTCTATGTGTCTCTATCCCTGGCCTGGGATTGCATGTCTTTCTCTGATTTCCTTTTCTGTCTGTCTCATTCCAAATTTACGTAAAGTCCATCTTATTACAGAGTACAATCTGAATATAGAGACAGTTCCTCCAAGATCTCACACAACATTCCCACCAGCACAAGATGGAATTAGTCATTCCTTTTCACCTTAAAGTACGAGAAAGACTGACATGATTTTACAAGTTGAAATTGCAATGCACTGCAATCACGTTACTGAGCTGGACATAGCAGAAGAGGCCTTGGTTTGGGTTGTACACTTCAACTTTTATCACCCAACACTTAAAAGCATGTGGCAGGCTTTCTGTCTCTACTAGAATGTTACCTATGGTCTCAGTAGAATTAAATATTGTTGCATTACCTCTTAAGGGAAGCTCCAGGGATCAGAGACACATGCACAAAGGGTTGGGGATAGATATTTATGATGAAACAAAAAACAGATGGAGGAACTAAAGGTATCATATTTGATATTTAGAACAAAGAATAAATTAACAGCAATGCTCTGTTTGAAATAATTATTTCCTTAAGCCTTCTGAAAACCACAACTAAAATGATTATATTTAAATATTTAAAACAAATGTAGCTTGAAAACTTATTTCATTGGAAATGGCCAGTCTGCCATGCGCTATTGCTGAGCATTATTTATTATTTCTTGTGAAATGTTTACACTATATAGATTTTGCAGATGGAGTTTCACTGTCATCACTCCTTTTAAAGAAGGAACTTTTGGGGAACTGAGTGATGCAATGGGTTCGATACTGCCTTTTCACCTCTGGGATCTGAGTTTAAAATCAGTCCTGTGACCATTGTTCAAGCTGCTTTTGGCTCATTGAAATATTCCACTCCTGACCTTGCACAAGCTGGCCAAATTAAATATTCATGGTCAGCTCCCAGTCCAGATTGTGTCTGCCAGTGGGAGCTATCAGTGGGGGTAGGGAAATAGTACACAGCTACAGCTCTTAAAAAGCTGCAACTGATATTTCAAGGGACCATATGACCAGTGAAGGGCTCTGTCGCATGCTACAGAAAGCTTCCATCTCCAGGTGTCACATTCAAAGTGTATGAATGGAAAGCTTCCCTGTTTGGCTCTCCAGTGTACTATCCCCAAAGGAAAAGTGTGCATTTAGCTTAGGAAGAGAATGTCCAAAGATTTAGTGCTGTGTCTAACACTCAAAGGACAAGGTAAGTTTTATAGGTTCAGGATATCTTCCAAGGCAAAGTTGGCTTGTCTTTCCCTTTATCAAGAAGATGGATAAAGTATGTATCTCACAAAATGTTCTCACTCAGCCTGTTATATCATGATCGAGATTCCATGCTAACCCCTCTACAAATCCTTACAGTGCTTGCAAATTTTCACATGCATGCCCATATTGCAGCAAGACACACTTAAAACTGCAACTAATATCACAATTGCATTTGGAAAAGTGAGTCCACTAGATTACCACAAAATCAAACACTATGACGCATGTTCGCATACTCATGCACAAGCTGGTATAACAGGTAAGACACCTGGGGCTCATTCTTTGTGCTTTTCAAACTTCCAACATCTCAAAACTACCCTGTTTGAAGGACATTGTGTTGCATAATGGATTTAAACAAACGAGAATGGAAAGGGGATTAATAAACTTAAACACTTACATCCCTTCAAAATTGTTTTGCTGGATTTTTTGGGGCTGAGGAACATGGATGAAGCAGCTGGATCTTTCATTAAAGCTAAGGATGATTTGCTCTTTCTCCACTGCTTATACTCAGTCACTGACTTGTTCATTCACTCACCCATTTGCTCACTCACTCACTCACTCACTCAGCCAGCATTTGTAATACATCTCCCTCTTCTATTTAGGCAATCCCCAAGCATAATCCCCAGCTTGTGCCTGATGACCAGTAACCCAACATCTCAGGGCATCTTACATCAGGTATTCCAATCACAGCAAACACTTGCATAGCTACATCTGCCCAAAGGATTCAATTTGAGGAGGGTGTGCTTGGTGACACACAGAGCAAAAATGAACAGGAGCATGTTAGGGTGGTACTTCCTCCTTTATGAATTAGAGCCTGCAAGGGAGATATTTCTCAGATGTTCCCAAGTAGATGTGTGATAGATCGTGCACACACATCTATCTGAGTAAGGATGGGTGCAGGCCATCCTCTGTTCGCCCACACACACTTGTCTCATATTCCTCCTTTCATCTTTCTTTACCATTTCTAAATAAATAAAGAGAAGATGAGAGTCATTGAATTTCCCATATTCTGATTTTTAATTACAGTAATCAAACGGTTGCTACCAAAAATCCGGCAAAAAATGTGGAAAAACACTTTGGCCTTCAAGAGATCCATTGTTAAAAGTTCATTTTTGTAAGTGATCATGTGTAAATGCAGCATATTGCTCTTTGAACAATTACCTGTTCTATGTACTTGGGCTTTGCTTTCCTCCTTATAGGCAATCCAAGCACACAGTTGGGGAGTTGTGCTTGTGCTCAATGTACTGTCATTAACATTCATTTCAGTACATAAATGAAGATCGCTGAAAGAACACAAGCTCCACAAAACAGGTGGGGATTTGCAATGTGGATTTCCATCTAGTTTCCTGGCCTTTGCTTATCTGTTCCAGGCTGTGTGCAATGTAAAATCTATCATCCTGTACCTTAGTCCTTCATCACGATCTTTTAATAATATAAGAAATGTACAGAGACGTTGTTCACCCCCTTCCCACCTGTTCATGTTCTCCTGGACAGTTTCAATCTTCAGATTCTTTTCCCACCAAATTGGTCTGGGATTTTCTCTGGTTTGTCCGCTGTCCCAGGAGATCATATGGTTTTGGGGTGGTGTGTATGTTTATCATGATACAGAAGGTGGCACAATTGTGCAGGACAGGCTGGTTGGACCAAAGGGTCTTTACCTGCTCACCATTGTATGTTCATATGTTCCTCTCCCCTGCCCTCAATTTGCTGGGTTCTTCGTCCTCTTCTTCATTTATGCTAGGATTATTTCCCCTCTTCTCTCCATTTCTGCTGGCACAGTCCTCCCTTTACTTCTCACCACTGCTTCCAATTCTCACCTGATGCTCTTGCTGTTCTTGGAGAATGGAATACTGCTCACGCTGTTTGTGGGAATTCTTTATTGTCCAAAACTGTATTGAGAATTGCCACCCACCGTACACAGCAGAGTTCAATGATTTTTTTTCATGAATGCAGACAGATGAACATTGTGAACAAAAATTGTGTCTGTATGAAATGTAGATTATTGATGTATATGCAGCAGTGGCAGAGATCTAGGATTGAGGGTGTTGGAGCAGGGGCCTTTGATTAGAGACCTTGGAGTAGGAACTTAGACTTGTTGCCTGGGAGAAGAAGTGGAAGAGGGAGAGAAAAAAGTACGCCGGAAACAAAGAATCATATTCCAGGGAGGAAGATGCTTACATGGGCCCCAAAAACTTATGGGCAGGAAATTCCTCTAAGATGTTCCAGCTTCACAGGTGTTACTTTGCCAGAAGGGTGGTGCATTCTACCTGATTCCCTTTCTTACTCATAACTTCCCAATTTTATTTTCCCTTCATTTTATTTCCCCTTTCGGCTCCATGGGTACGCTTCCATGGAAAACAGCCACCATTTGACACTTCAATTCAGTGGTCATTCTTTGTATCTGAGTCTGGACAGTGAGTGTTGCCAGGATGTTTCACCATGGAAGTCATTACAAATAACCTCAATCATACCTCTCTCCAAATCCGTGCATGTCTGCTTTCCTTTATGGAGAGCTACCTCGATACAGACCAGGGAATGACTCTGAAGCTTTTGGGTCTGTGTAGGTCAGTAACAAATTGGTCAATGCACTTTACCAAGTGAGCCATTGGAAGAGTCTCTCTAATTTTTCATTTGCGTCTTCATTTAACTACAATGTAAGCTCACACTGCAGCCAGGAACTGAGAGAAACATAAGGTTATAATAACTGTATTTGTAATGATGAGATTTAACTATAATTGCAAGGAACACACACACACACCTATTTCTAAATGGAGCAGTATACTTTACTCTGTGAAGAAGAGGGATTAGACTCTAAGCACCCCTTGATAGATTAAAAGGTGGAGGTTTCCCAAGGAAAAATAATGAGATCAGACTGTGTGGTAGTCCGTAAAAACTGGTTAAAGGGTAAATTATTTTGAAATTGTTAGGTTCCGCTCACTGCAAATCCAATTGATCAGAAAACAAATAAAAGTAAATTCCTACATGGCACTATTCTGCAGATAAGTACAGTGATCTGCGAAAAAGACTCCTGACTCATTGCTTGGCTTGGCCTGGTCTACTGTCTTGTTCGTTTGGCCTGGCAAAGGATTATCTTTGTCTTCTTTACATGGGGACTATCTTTGTAGTCCTGGTCTGCTAGCTTTGATGGCCTGTTCTAGCTTTCTACCTTTGCTGGCCTGGCTTACCCTGATGCCTTTGTTACTGTGGCCTATTCTGCTGTTTTTGTATGTCTGTCTTGATGTCTTTTTTGAGTAGCCTGGTCGTGTCTCTTGTTTCATTAATCAGGCTTGGCAGGTTTACAGTCATGACCTGGCTGGCCTGCTATCATTGTTGTTCTGGCCTGGCCTGGCAAGGTTTGGCTTGACTCGCTGTCTTTGCCTGACCAAGCCTGGCTTGGACTGATGTTAATGTTGGCAAGGTTTGACCTGCTGCCTTGATTGGCCATGTCTAGCCTGATCTGACTTGCTGTCGTTTTTTAATAGATGTGCTACTTATTTTGTTTAAAGCTCAATTTCAACATCTTTGGCTTTGGTGCAATAAACAGTGAAAAATGATACAGTATAATTATCATTAATAACCACTTGAGGGGCTGTCTGCAAATAGTTTCACATGGTGGTGGGGGGGGGAGAATAAATGACAGCAAGTGAGCACAGTGAACAGAAACATGTCAGGATAAAGACAAACATGCTCAGTCTTTCTTGTTTTTGTTTTGCATTTGTTTTTGTAATCGTTCTCCCTGTCTGTTGTAGTCTCGATCTCAGACTCTCTGATTTTTATGACATGGAAAATCATGCATAACACACATTTAAATCTCGAATGAGAACAGAAAGTACAGGAAATAAATCTCCACTGTGTGCTATCAGTGGGCAAGGGTCTCTGCTTGAAGCCAAAAAAGGACACCTTCAGTGTCTCCTTTTCCTCAATCCATTTTTTCACTCTTTGTCACCGAATCACTGTTTGCATGTTTTTCAGTCTCTCCCTCTTTGTTTCTTAGATTGCCTCTTTCTCCGTCACACAGGTTTTTTTTCTCATCAAAAATGTTTTTTTCCTCAATTTGTGCTTTGAAACACAGGCTGAAGGCACACAAAGTTCAAAATTATCACAAACCAAATTCTTCAAGCGAGTATTATAAAAGGGAGGAAATAATCAGAATGTAATGAAGTAATTATAAAAATCGTGGCATTGCTCTGATAATTTCCCACAATGAGCTGCTTCATTAGTCTCCAGTGTCTGCTGCCATTTAGCATGAAGCAGTGGGGGAGCTGATTAATACACCAGGCAATCTCTACCCTGAAAAGTATCTTATTTTATAAATAGAACAATGACATTTCAAATAATCATATCAGTTACATATGAGAGCAAAAAAGAAAGTTATTGCTTATTAAAATGAGTCTCCCTGAAGTATGATCAGAAAATATTTAAATACCTACTTTTGTACCTCACGAATATTTCATTAATTCCTGTAATAATCTCATAAATTTAAGAAGATCATAATTTCCATGTTATTGTGTTTAGGCTAGAATCAAGTGTTGCGTTAACACTTTCTGTTGAGGCCTAGTACTATAGAGGAGCTGGGGGAAAGATGAGACAGACTCCCTACAGTGATATCGTCAGGAAGATCACTGCTTGTCATAGGGGTAAAGGCATCGATTGCATCAACTCTACTCATTGCTCTTCCACTGGAATCTTAAATTTCAAATCTATTGAGCAGAATACTTTTGTTAGAATAATAACATAATAACTGTTAGCAATAGGAAAATACCATTAGGCTAATAAGTCCTTCTCCTTGAGATCAATTTTAAACTCATTCATTTTCTCAACATATAACTCAATCTCTTTGCCTCATGAGGCCCAGTGTCAGCTTCCGACTCCTAAAATTGCAATGTCTTGCAAGTAATGGTTGCTGAGTATTGGCTCAATGATAGCATTCTCTCCTCTGAGTGGCATCAAGGAGCCCTCGTAAAATTGAAGTCAATGGCATTCAGGGGAAAACTCTCCACTGGTTGGAGTCATACCGAGCACAAAGGAAAATGGTTGTGGTTCTTGGAGGCTAATCATCTCAGCCCCAGGACATCACTGCAGGAATTCCGCAGGGCAGTGTTCTAGGCCCAACCATCTTTAACTGCTTCATCAATGGCTGTCAGGCAAACCCCCCACCTGCCAAGACTGAGGCACACATTATTTCACCACATGAACACATTACAACTTAAAATTGCAAGCCCTGACTGAAAGGACATTTGCATAGTACCAGACAGTGTTGAAACAATGGGGACACAGCAGTTACTCCCCAATACACAGAAGTGGTCAGACCAGTTTTAGTCACATGACTAACTGGCTGTGGCAGAGAATTTGAACTTCCAGCAAAGAATTTTGAAGAGACTGTTCCATATAAGGAGCTAGTCACATGACTAACCTGCTGGGCAACCTGGGAATTTTTTTTGAATTTGAGCTCCCAACAAAGGAATTGGGAGCATGCTGTGTGCTCATGGACTGAGAACATCTCCTCTCCTGCCTCCATTTCTTTCCCACGGAACAGAATCTTGTGAAGACATGTAAACTCAAAGAGAGAACAGTCTCCTATGTGAAATAAAAACAAGAAATGCTGGAAGTACTCAGCAGGTCTGGCAGCATTTGTGCAGAGAGAAGCAGAGTTAATATTTCAGGTCAGCGACCCTTCATCAGATCTGGCAAAGGTTTGAAATGTAATAGGTTTTAAGTAAATAAAGCAGGGGTGGGGCAAGAGATAGCAAAAGTAAAGGTGTTGAAAGGACAGGGTCACAGAGACCAACTGACCAGAAGGTCATGGAGCAAAGGCAAACAGTGTTAATGGTGTCTTGAAAGACAAAGCGTTAGTGCAGAGAGTCTCTTACGTGAACAAGGTTCAAGACGAATACTGGGCCCCAACAAAACGTAAGACCATATCTTCAATCAAGGACTACAGGGAGTTCGGGAAACAGTAACAAGATATTGCCTTAAACTGTTCTACTTATCTTTTCTTCTGCTCTTTTCTGTCCCTATTTGCATGTGTGAATCGCGTGTGCATGGATGCGTCGTATATCCATAGGCGTTAACCGCATTAGAGTTTAAGTTTAACGTTTAATAAATTTCATCTTTCTTCTTTAAACCACAGAAAGCCTGTTTGTACTCATTTCTTTGCCTTATAATTGGAAAGTCGTGAACAATGATTCACATAGGGGGAGCTCAAAACACAGTGTGTTTAAAATTAAATGCTGTTACAATAAGACCAGGTGAAGATAGTAACAGACCCCTGGACACCTTTCGCACCTGGTCGTAACAATGACCTTCCCTCCATCATAAGGTCAGAAGTGGGGATGTTCGCTGATGATTGTATGATGTTCAGTACCATTCGCAACTCCTCAGATACTGATGTAGTCCATGTCCAAATGCAGCAAGACCTGGACAACCTTCAAGCTTGGGCTAAAAAGTGGCAAGTAACAACAGCACCACAAAAGTACCAAGCAATGACCATCGCCAATAAGCGAGAATCTAACATCTTCTTGACAGTCAATGGCATTACCATTGCTGAAGCCCCCACCATCAACATCCTGGGAGTTATCAGTGACCAGAAACTTAACTGGACAAGCCACAAATACTGTGGCTCCAAGAGCAGGTTAGAGGCTGGGTATGCTGCAGCAAGTGACTCACCTTCTCAAGCAGCTCGACACCATCCAGGACCAAGCAGCTTGCTTGATTGGCACCATCTTAAACATACATTCCCTCCACCAATTGCATGAGTGCATTGTGTACCATCTACAAGATGCATTGCACAACTCGCCTTTGATAACACCTTCCAATTTCATGACCTTTACCACCCAGAAGAACAAGGGAAGCAGGTGCATGGGAACACCACCACCAGCAAGTTCCCCTCCAAGCCTCACACCATCCTGATTTGGAAATATATTACTATTCCTTCATCACCGCTGGGTAAAATCCTGGAACTCCTTCCCTAACAGCACTGTGGGTGTACCACACCACACAGACTACAGCAGTTAAAGAAGGTGGTTCACCACCACCTTCTCAAGGGCAATTGGAGATTGGCAATAAATGCTGGCTTTGTCATGATTAAATGAAAAAATTCAGACTGCACCACCTCAGGTTATCAGGTAGTGGTCTACACTGGCTGCTCAGCAAACAACAGCAAGTGCACTGGCAGAGTGGCCATGGTGGGCGGCAGAGTGACGCAGTGGTTAGCACCGCAGCCTCACAGCTCCAGCGACCCGGGTTCCATTCTGGGTACTGCTTGTGTGGAGTTTGCAAGTTCTCTCTATGACTGTGTGGGTTTCAGCCGGGTGCTCTGGTTTCCTCCCACAGCCAAAGACTGGTTGTTAGGTAAATTGGCCATTGTAAATTGCCCCTAGTGTAGGTAGGTGATAGGAGAATGGTGGGGATGTGGTAGGGAATATGGGATTAATGTAGGATTAATATAAATGGCACAGACTCGGTGGGCTGAAGGGCCTGTTTCAGTGCTGTATCTCTCTATGACAAATGCTGTCGTCCTGAGAGTGGACAGCAGGTTTGTGCTCCATGGAGCCACTGCCACTTCCCTCTAGGCGGTGCTTCAGCAATCCTAGTAATCTGTTGGAGCATAGGTTGCTAGACTCCTGTGCGACCAGGCAAGGCCTTTGAGCACTGGTATTCTCAGTCATGATGGCAGCAGTGCAAGTCTGCATGACAACAAGCAGAGCTCTTATGACCTCAGTCTGAGCTTCTATTCCAGCATTCAGACATAGTGACTTCTCCACGTGCTGCAATGGAAGCAGAGACATTGAGTATCAGATGCTGCATCATGGTCAGATCCCCAAGTGTTCTCATGGAGTTGGCCACCTCTTCCTAGTAGGAAAGGATGGGCTTGAAGCTCTGTACCAAGTTGGAGCTGGATTCCTCCATGCTTCTTCATAGTGACATCAGGCTTTCTGGCAGGCCTGCCAATGTACCAAGCATTTCTTTGTGCATGCCCATTAGCTCTTTTTGTATACTGCGCCATCAAAGTCTTCATCTGAGTCCACTGAAACAAGATTCATGTGTTACTTCACTCTCCAGGGAGTGCCATCATTTCCTTCTGCCCTCACTGCCAGCCACTCGTGCCCAGTGGCTCTCCAAGTGCAGATTCCGCCTCTATGCCTCCTTTTAAAGTACGCGCAGTGCCAGTATCTGAGGGTGAGATCATGTGCCGATGTTTCTTCTTCATCAGTGTCTTGTTCCTCTTGCAATTCACGATCCTGCACCAGTGATTGACCAGTTAACAGTTCTTATGTATCTGAAAGGATAAAGGCATAAGTGTAGGGTTCAGGTGACGGGAGTGGAAGAAAGCAAGAGGTTCAAGCTCACATCAGCTGCAGCTTGTAAATTAGAAAAGGTTATGGAATAATTGGGAAGTGGGATGTGAGAAAGTGGATTAGGTAGGAACATACTATTATCCTCCATAGTTTAAGCCCCACCGCTGGCCACGGTCTCAGTCGTGGCCGCTCCAATGATAGCCATCCATTGGGATAAAGGCATGCAGCTGTGCCTGTCCCCTGCTGGTTTGGTGCTGCTGCCTCTGATTATGGGTCAACTTTTTTTTTAGAGTTAGAACATTACAGCGCAGTACAGGCCCTTCGGCCCTCGATGTTGCGCCGACCATCTGACCTACACTATTCCATTTTCATCCATATGTCTATCCAATGACCACTTAAATGCCCTTAAAGTTGGCGAGTCTACTACTGTTGCAGGCAGGGCGTTCCACGCCCCTACTACTCTCTGCGTAAAGAAACTACCTCTGACATCTGTCCTATATCTTTCACCCCTCAACTTAAAGCTATGTCCCCTCGTGTTTGCCTGCAAGAGGGGGGGAACCATGTCAATGTATTGGTCTGATGTTCCTGTCATAGTTGAATAGCTGGCAGTGTGTGCAAGCTGCGAGATGTGAGTCTGAGGCTTGCAGCAGTACTTTGTATGTGAGGATGAGGTGAGGATATGAATGTTCAGTATGAGTCGTGATTGATAGAGATTGTTGATAGTGAGTGGAGGGAGCTGTGTGAAAGGCGAGTGATTAGGCGAGTAGTTCATTTGTAAGGATATGGCATGTGAAAATACATTCACTGACCTTGAGCACTCGGGTGAAGTCATTGAACTTTTTTCAACAATGCATGCTTGTCCTTGGAGCTAGATTGTTAGTATTGACCTCAATGGCTATCTGATCCCACTGTCTGGAGTGCCTCTTGACACTTTTCCCCTTTCCTACTGTCCACCACCTGCACCAAGGCCTCCAGTGCTGCATCAGCAAATGTTGGAGCATGCTGTCTGCCCTATTGCACTACTTCCACTCCTGTTTCTGCAGAGGTGACAGAGGCTCTACATACCAGGAGAAGGGACCTCATTGTAGTCTCTCTAAGCAGAGAGAAGCAGGACTGGGACTGTGGCTTTGCCAAGATATTGGGATTCCCCATGGTGCAGTGAGCCACTGACCGTATGCACACGGCCTTGTGGGCGATACATCTCAATGGGAAGATGTACCGAGACCGCAAGGGTTGGTGGGCTGGCACCAGTCATGGTGTGTTCAACCTGAGCCAGTTCGCAGTTCCAGAAATCCTTGAGCCACCATGCCTGACTAGAGAGTAACTGCTCTGCAACAAGGGCTATCTGTTGTACGTGTGTTTTGTGACTCCCGTTCACAACCCCACCACTTGTGGGCAGCACTCATGCAATGACAGCCAATGTCATCGAGCAGACCATTCGCATGCTGAAGCAATGGTTCCGCTGCCTGGACTGCTCGGGGGAGCCCTCCAGTACTTGCTGGAGCAGGTGTCCTGAATCGTGGTGGTCTGTTGCATCCTCCACAAACTGGCCACCATGAAGGCACAGGGCTTCGGTGACCAGCTCAGAAGGAGGAGGAAGAGGAACAGGAATGGAGGAGGCAGCTAGTACATCCACATTCCAGATGAGCTGTCTGTGGGTGCAACATCAGACTCTGGTTACCCTGAAAGAAATCCCAGATCCCCATCGTTCAACATTTCCCCACCTTATCATCCCTCTGTTACAGACCATCAGAATCTTCTCTTGGCCACAAACCTGAAATAAAAGACACTACAAACCAACCATTCCAAACAACTTTATCTGACGGCACATCCAGTATTCCATACAATACTCAACCAATCACCCTTTTGCATTCTTTTAGTGCCTCCCTTGTGGATGCCATTGCTTGTCCTAGTGTCCCTTTGCAGCGCTACCCCTGTGGCTGCGGCACGGCTGGTAGTAGGCTGCTGACTTTCACTGGGGGAGACAGCAGATAGCCTTGCAGGATGACCTCAAGCAACTCTGGGCCATGAAGGCCCGGCTTCGAACTGCACCAACTTGGCATAGGCAGCAGCAGTCTGGGCTGGCTGATGGCAGCAACAGGGGCAGAGGGGCAAGAACACAAGAACACAAGAAATAAGAGCAGTAGTAGACCATATGGCCTATCGAGCTTGCTCCGCCATTCAATGTGCAGGGTTGGCAGTATGAATGTTGTCATCCTGAGAAAGGACAACAGGCTCCTGCTCCACTGCCTCTCCACCAAGGTAATCCTAGTAATCGGCTGGAGCACAGTTTGCTGGACTGCTGTGTCCTTTGAACACTGGTATCCTCAGCCACGATGGCAGCAGTCTGTGCTTGCTTGAAAACAAACAGATTTCATGACCTCAGTCTGAGCTTCTACTGCAGCACCTCAGACAGGATAGCTTCTGCTTGTGTAGAAATGGAAACTGAGATAGCAGCTATCAGATGCTGCATTGCAACTGCATCTAGTGCTGTCATGAAGTTGGCCACCACTTCCACACTGAAATGATGGGCTCCAAGTTCTGTTGAAGCTCTGTGCCAAGTTGGAGCTGGACCCCTCCATGTTCCTTGACAGTGACTGCAGGCTCTCTGGCAGGCCTCCCAAAGCATCAAGCATTTCTGTGTCCATGGCGATCAGCCCTTTTCTGTATACTACCCCATCAAAGTCCTCATCTGAGTCCTCTGGAGCAGAAAGTGTCTGCAACTTTGCCCTCCAGTGAGCTGGCACATGGGCTATCCTTTCTTCCTGGCCTGGCTGCAGCCCACTGCTGCCTGGTGACTCGCCACTTGCAGATACGACCTCTATACTACCCTCTATGATGCGCACAGTGCCAATATCTGAGCTGGTGACTGCCAGTGTCAGTTGAAGTAACAGTATTTCTTCCTCAGAGGTCTGCTGTTCTTCTAGAACTTCAGTCCCAGGCACCACTGGCTGGCCAGGCAGCAATTAGTAGGCATCTGAAAGCATAAATGCACAAGGAGAGAGTTGGGGTGAGGGAAGGGGAGGAGGGGGAAAGCAAAAGGTGCATGGTTACACCATCTGCAGCTTGTACATCATAAAAGATTGCGGGATGAGAGTGAAGTGGGCTTTGAGTATGTGCATAAGGCAGGAACATTCTGTCATCCTCAATGGCTTCAACAATGACACTGGCCACAGTCTCAGCAATGGCCTCTCCCTATAATCCCCAAACCTGTTACCTCAATAGGGATCAACACATGCAACAACACCTACCCCCACCAGTTTGCTGCTGTCTATTATGGGTCACCTCTCCTGCAAGAGAAAGAGAAGTGTGTCAATTGAGTGTGGTGCAATGTGTTTGGGTGAATGTGCAAGCTGTGAGATGTGAGTGTGCGCGTTCAAGCAGTGCTAAGTGTGTGAGGGTGAGGTGAAGCAGTTGAATGTGAGGTTTGAGTTGGGGATTGATATAGATTGCTGGTAGGCAAGTGAAGGAGGTGTGGTGAATCAGCTGTTTTGAGGCTAGCGGTGCTGTTGATAGAATTTGGCATGTAAGGATGCATTCACTGACTTTGACCACTTATGTGAGTTGATTAAACTTCTTTCGGCACTACATCCAAGTCCTTGGGGCTAGACTGCTGCAATTGACCACAATGGCTACCTGCTCCCATTGTCTTTTCAGTGCTTGTCTGGTGTGCCTCCTGACCCACTGAGAGAAGAGAACCTCTCTCCTCTGGACCACCTCCTGCATGAAAGACTCTAGCACAGCATCTGAAAGCTTGGGGGCACGTTCACGCTACAGTCTGGCTTTGAGTATGTAGGCTAGCTTTAAGTGTAGTTAGCCTCACAGGACTTTCGGCCACTCACCACTGCATTCAGCACTTGGCTGCATGCCACAATCATGGAAATAAGCAGGCAACGTGAAGCTTGCCAGCTGCCTGCATCACTTTGATCAGACATCGGGTAATTGTGCATTGCAATCCCTGCACCTCAATTTGAGGGCTATCCAACATAGTCCCCTTTGAATTTACTCAAACATGGACAGGAAATGTACAGTATCAAACCAACAGTGAATCATTCACTTTTACTTGGTTTATATGGTACATATACAAGAGCTGACAATAAGATACATACAAGCCGTATAGTATCAAATGAGTGAAAATTAAGTGCAATCGTTCAGTAAAGTGATATTGAATTGAAGAGATATGGACTGATTCCATTGCATTCTTCCTGGGCAAACTGTTGAGGTACATTGATATTGTGGATGGTCTTGATGATCAGGTGTTAAATATTCTTCGAAAAAGGATAGCAAGTGAATTGAATAGAGAGCTTTCAATGATAAACTTGTGCCACCCTTGTAAGTATCTGTTTGAAACAAGCCCACAACAGCAGAGCCATATTTTTCTTTTTAACTGCAATTCGATTTTTGTCTACTACAAGCTATTCCAGACACCAGAGATGTCTAACGTGTAATGTTACTGTTGATTAGGGGGAGAGTTATTTTGGTACTGCTTCTGTTGATGTAGAACAGAGCAGTCTGCAAACAAGAAAAATAGAGGAAATCATTCTGGAATGCCACAGAAAGCCTGGACCATGCGTCCCACCCGCGACTGTTAAGACCTCTGGTCCCTGTTAGCTTTGAACAAGCTTCATTACAAGCCCAGACTAAGTCTGATTAGTAGACTCACTTTGTGTTCAATGAGAAACAGTTTTATCAAAGCAGTGGTTTTTTTTTGTGGTAAATGACACTCTCTGTTCCCCCTCTGTTTTCTCTCCCTCTTCTGATCCTTGTGGGAGCACAGTTTTGTAGACGCCAGAAACCTCCGGTACCGCACCCGAGTGGCTATTCTTCATATAGGAGTCTAGACACTTGGGATCAAGTCAGGCTGGACCTATTTGCTGTACTCTGGGCCAGGTAGAGACCAAGTTATCGGACTCTGGGCCTTGCAGGGATCTGGCTGTGACAATTGTCGTGGAAGTTGGCAGGGATCTGACTGCTACACTTGGGGTAGGGCAGGGTGGGATTTGAAATGAATTTGGAGACACAATACTCAGGATAGATGTCAATGGGAGGGAGTGTATGGAGTTGGACCTGCAGCTGGAATGTGCAGATGGGAAAGCGTGTGAAGGGAGCAAAGGCCAGGCAGAATAGATAAAATACCTGAGGAAGAGGATTAATTGAGAGGAAATTGGGGAATTATAATGGATTGAAAATTGATTTCCAACAGTGTGATTTTTCTATCATGTTATTTTATTAGCATGGATCAACCTAAGCTGATAACAATCATACAAATTCAGACACAAGAATTTTAATGATATTGATAAAGAGAGGGTCAGACTGCTCTGGGAGTTGACTGCTTCATTCAAGGAAAGCACAGTGTTTAGCAAGGCAGTATAGAGGGAACTTCATTCTGCATCTCACTCATACTATCCCTGACCTCAGAGTACTTGATGCTGACACAGGGTGGAAGCACTCCCCAGCATTGACACCACTCAATTCACTGAGTATAATGCAAAATAGAGAAAGCAAACTGGATAAAGTATTTTCAAGGTATTCTGCGGTAGGTTTGATTATTTTTAAGTTTTACGTTACAAGTTATATGCAATGCAAATAAGAGGAGATACTGTCTCTCAAAAAGAGAACTATTGAGAGGTCAGTAAAGTTAAGTAGTTTTTCAGTGACTAGCTTCCTCTCCCCAGAATTCCCTCCATTAAACATTCTTGGTTTGTTGATCCTGCGGATATAAAGAAACCCGGGAAAAAAGATTGTTGACTTTGGTGCAAGGCTGCAGGCTGAAGTGCTGGAGCCTGTCAGCCAAGACAAATAAATAAATCATATTTTAAACCAATTTACCCAGGGAAATGTTCACATGAAATGAGGGCAGAAAGATATTTTTTAAAAATCTTGTCGCTGGTTCCTGTGACCCTGGCTCAGCCTACTAGTTCCATCTTGTATATAATTGTTTCATATGGTGTTTTGTGTCCGTGTATTTATTCCGTCTCCAGCTGGAAACATGCCAAAGTGAGCCTCAAGTCAGCATGCCTGTCAACTCACACTGTGGACAGTCCATTTATTGAGTAGACTGTCTGGAATTTTCCAAAATATAAGACAGCTAAGACTGTTTTTAAAAGAGAAATCTGGTTATAAGGCTTTCAGAGAATTTTCATCAGCAGAAAAGTAAATCTCATAACATAAACCATGACCTCCCACCCTGCCTGCATCATATGCTGCCTCCTGTCCAGTTATGGACGTGACGTAAGGTAGTGACTGTACTCAGAGCCCTCTGACTACACAGAGTAAATGCTACGAGCTCTGTTGGTGGCAGATTGCAAAATGTGGTGCCCAGATGGCTGAGAGCGCATTTTGAAGTGGACAACTTTTGGACCCAGATGGAGCCTGTGAGTACAAGTTTGGGCAAACCTCATTTAACTGGAATGTTTATGATTATCAGGTCCCAATGCTGCATTTTACAACTTAGGCCAGGGCTTTGCCTACAGCATACTCCTTGCTCAGACAAAATGGGTGCAAGACAGTTAATTGGACCTGGGCTGCTTTGGACTAATTATTAAAACAAGAGTTCTCAGGGGATGAAATTTGAAGGCGGTGGTGGTATAAAATGGGTGATAGCAAATCAGCAACCCATCTTAAACTCCATCCGATTTTCTTTCCCATTGATGCTGCTTGCCATTTGCCAAGACATGCCCTGTTCGACCTGCTGTTTATTGTCTGGGCTCTGCTGCTGGTGTTTCCATGAAGTTGAAGTCTGACATTTTCACCGTGGTACACTCTATCTAGCAGATAACCAATAAACAATAAGAAAATAAATAAAGCACACACAGCAGTCACTCACACACTGCTTTTCATCTTACCATTTTGCCAACAAACATGCAAAAAACAATTAAAGTATGCTGCTACAGATGGCAGAGTCAGCTTAATTGATTAAAAACTGGTGTTAGTTTAGTGCAAGCTCCATGTAACACAACAGTACTGTGCAGGAGGATTGGAAACTGCAGGTGCAGGCAGACCTTTATAGACCATTTACTTTCTGAAGATTGCAGCAGCAGCAGCTTTGGGGGTGGGCGTTGGGGACTGGGGAGTGGGTGGGGAGCCAGCAGTTAAATGTAGTATACTACAGTTAACTGCTGACTCCCCACCTACTCCCCTATCCCCAACCCCCGCTTGAAAGGGTTAATGTTTGAGACAATGAAAATAAACCCCTGCCACTGTAGTGATGATGATGTAATAGTCACATGGGTATTAGGCTGGGAAGGCGCTAGAAGCAGCAGAGATGTGCTGGCTAGTCAGGCTTGTGGAGAGTGTAAATAATTATTAGTGTATAATAAACAAGGTATCCTTCAGCCCTACAAAGAAACCAAGACTTCTTTTAACAACACTCAATCTACGCTACAACAATACACAACATTAAGTGGCAATCATTTTTTGGTTTAAAACGAGTCATCAACTGGAGAACCTGTCAGAGGCACCCAAAGCATGGCATCACAAGGAAGCAGAAAACAAAGTACAACATTTTTTTACACTGTGAGTTGTTGTGATTCAGAATGCAATGGCTGAAAGGGTGTTGGAAGCAGATTCAATCATAAATTTCAGAAGAGAAGTGGAATAATACTTGAAGGAGGAAAAGGCACAATGGGCAAAATGGCCTTCTGTGTTATATCATTCAATTTTCTTTGATTTTAATGAAGCTGACCTGCAAACCTTGCTATATGAGATGCAGGAAAGGAGAGAATGATTATTTGGTGCCCACAAAATGTGTCTGGCATACCATGTGATAGAAGATGTCAGTTAATGCCACCTCTCGTAGACCAGTTCCTGCAAAAGTTCAATGACCTGATAAGGACTTTGAAATGCCTTCCTCATTAGCTATTAACCTTTCACAACCTTCTTTCTCCTACGTTGCTCATTTCTACTTGATGTCCTCCCTTCCTGCAGACCCATTACATGAACAGGGCACAGAGGATACGATGATGAGATAGAGGAGCAGCAGAGAGGCAGAAATAGCTTCCTCATTAACTATGAGGGTGACAATGACAATGAGAAAAAAGGCTAATTAACTTGACAATGAGGAGCAGGATGGTGAGGAAAGAATGAGACAGAAGACTCAGGAATGGTGTTTTGCCCCCTGTTTTTTTCCTTCATCTCACCCTTACATATTACTTTATTCCTAACATGTGGCACCTCAATTACAGTCATGTATGGGAATAAAATAGTGTTAATGAGGATGTTGCACCAGGTGATTTATTGAGCACAAGGAAGCAGTTGGGGATTTAGTTATGAACTTTCCTGGCAAGCTTTCTGCTGGTGATAAGTATGCTGGATAGCAAAGTATCTATTAAGTATTATGCTTGTGTAAAATACCCTCTAAATATTAAGCTCACGCAGCTTAGGATCAGTTGGCGCTTTCTCCACCGCAGAAGCAGACTGCAGCTCAGGTGACATCATCCTGCATACCAGCTATCAAACCCTGGGAACCAGAATGCAGGCTGCTTTCTGTCACAGTTTTTGGGATTTGATAGCTGCCATTAGGCCAGCCATCTGTGTGGACACAATCCAGGACTCAGTGGAATGGCAATAGCTGCAAGCGACCTGCCTGAGGCTGCCATTTTTCAGAGCAGCAGCAATTATTTGGTCTTCCCCCTGTGAGCAGAGCACAGGTGGCATAAAAAAGGTGATACCAGATCACCCAGGCACAAACTCCAGAGATGGAACCAGCAGCGTCTTCTCCAGGAGCAAGCTGCCATAGGAGGAGGGTTACTTCATTCCCATGCACATTTTGTAGAGAAGGAGTAGGAACAGTAATATGTAAGGTTTAGATGAAGGAGATTGTAGGAGAGAATCACAGGGCAAAACACTATTCCAGAAACTTCTGTGTAGTTCTCTCCTCAGCATCCTGCTCCTCATTGCCAAATTTCATGATACCAGACCTCAGGTTGCATCTTGAACAAGCATCAGAGTAAAGAAAGGCACATTTAGTCGCCTTAGAAAGGATATATTGACCTTGGAGGGATTGCAGCAGAGCTTTACCAGAATTATATCTAGTCTCCAAGAGTTAAATGATGAGGAGAGATTCCATAAAGTAAGGTTGCATTCCCTGGAATTTAGGAGATCAAGGGGCGATTTGATCAAAGTTTTCAAGATATTAGAGGAATAGATGGGATAGAGAAAAACTATTTCCAATGCTTAGGGAGTCTAGGACTAGGGGGCATAGTCTAAAAATTAGAGCCAGGCCTTTAAAGAGTGAAATTAGGAAGCACTTCTACACGCAAGCGAATGCAGAAGTTTGAACTCTCATCCACAAATAACAATTGATGCTCGATCAATTATAAATTTTAAATCCGAGATTGATAGATTTTTGTTAGTCAAATGTGCGAAGGGATATGGGACAAAGGTGGGTATGTGGAGTTAGGTCGCAGATGAGCCATGATCTCATTGAATGGCGGAATAGGCTCCAGGGGCTAAAAGGCCTATTCCTGTTCCAATGTTCCTACGTACCCTGTGGGAGCACAGTGTCACAAAGGTGTAGGCTATTTATGACTTCCTTGTATGGAAAGGTACGAATGTGCACTTATTTTGTGTTCAGTTATTCATTGAGATTACAATCATATAGCAAAGGATGAATTTATTTTCTGTTCACTTATTCAATCAGATGATTAAGATGTGTGTGGTTATATGAGGCCAAAGATGCCTGAAGTGATGTGACGTTCTAGATGTGTATTGGATTGAAGGAATTGACAGTTCATAGAATTATAGAATCATAGAATGATTATAGCATAGAAGTAGGCCATTCGGCCCATTTTTTCCATGCCAGTTCTTGGCAAGAGCAACTCAGCTAGTTCCAATCACCTGTCCTTTCCCAATAGCACTGCAAATCTTTCTCTTAAGTTGCTTATCCAATTGCCTTTTGAAAGCCATGATTGAATCTGCCGCCACCAAGCTCTCAGGCAGTGTAAAAAAGTTTTTCCTCATGTCGTCTATGGTTCTTTTGCAAATCACTTTAAATTGATGTCCTCTAGTTCTCAACTCTTCCACCAATGGGAACAGTTTCTCTTTATCGATCTTGTTTCAACCCCTCATGGTTTTGAACACCTCTATCAAATCTCCTCTTAACCTACCCTTCCTCAAGGAGAACAGCCCCAGCTTCTCCAATCTGTCCATTTAACTGAAGTCCCTAATCCCTGGAACCATTCTCATAAATCTTTTCTGCACTCTCTCTAAAGCCTTCACATCCTTTTAAAAGTGCGAAGCCTAGAATTGGACGTAATGTTTCAGTTGAGGTTGAATTGGTGTGTTAAAAAAGGTTCGTCATAACTTCCTTGCTTTTATACTCTAGCCTCTATTTATATTTATAAATATTTATAAAGTCCAGGATTCTGTATACTTTTTAACGACTTTCTCAACGTGCCTTCAATGTTTTGTGCACATATACCCCAAGGTCTCTCCTTTCATGCACCCCTTTAGAATTGTACCCTCTCCTCATTCTTCTTACCAAAATGAATCACTTCACACTTGTCTGCATTATTTCATCGGCCTGGTTTCTGCCCACACCACCTGCATGTTTATGTCCTCTTGAAGTCTATCACTATCCTCCTCTCAGCTCACAATGCTTCCAAGTTTTGTGTCATCTGCAAATTTTGAAATTGTGTCCAGTATAGCCATTAATATAGAACAAGAAAAGCAGTGGTTCTAGTACCAACCCCTGGGGATCCTCATTGTATACCTTCCTCCATTCTGGAGAAAAAACTATTCATCACTACTGTCTGTTTCCTGTCATTTAATCAACTTCGTATCCATGCTGCCATTTTCCCTTTTATTTCATGGGCTTCGACTTTGCTGGTAAGCACATTATGTGGCTCTTTATCAAACGTTTTTTGAGAGTCCATAAATGCTACAGCAACTGCATTGCCCTCATTAACCCTCTCTGTTACCTCATTAAAGTTACTTGAAAAAGTTGGAGAAGAAGCTATGACAGTGGTGGAAAAGGTAGACTGTTAAACAAATGAAAACACTTTATAACTGTCACGAAGGAGTCTTCTGAGTGGTGGTCCACCAGATTCTCAATTCAATACAGTGCCGCTTCCAAAGCAAGGAGGGCCACATTCCCAGGGCTATTCATATTCAGGCCTTTTTAGAAGATAACGTTTTCAGGGCATAGCAAACTCGAATTGTGTGGAATACATAACTGGAAGCATATTCCTGATCCATCAAGGTCGGTAGTGCCTCTTCGCTTGGCCTCCTCGCCTTGGGATCGAAAAGGATTGAAAAGGAATGAAAGATTTATATTGTATCCCTCGGACGATGGCTTCCAATACAGGTAAGACCGTAAGATCTTTAGTGCATCTTGCAGCTGCTTTACAAATATAGCCGGTACTGTATAGATTTAGAAAGAAGGCCAAGTATATACTGAGATATAATAAATGGAGGATATTTGCAGGGTGGTGGCATCATGGTTCAAAATTCACTATCGAGATTTTCAACAAAAAGGACAAAGTCAAGTTCTTCAATCTTGTCAGCTGTTTCAGCAACAATAGTTCACTACCTCTCCCGGTTCTCTCTGAATGGTTGTAAGCAGCCTTAGCCTGTTAGCACAACATACTTTTAATAGTGTTAGCAAATTCTTAAGCATGAAACAGCATCCCTGTGTCCTGGGCATTTCCCTACATGTGCCAAGCATTTTCATATTAGTTTGCATTGAGTATTTTTCTGCCAGACTCTTTTGCAGTGACATTTGAAATGCAATGTGCACTGTATTATTGTTTCCTTACTGCAATTTTGACATACAGCTTCTCCTAAGTGACACTAGTGCGTATTCTAACTCACGCCAAGTCCCATTCACCCTTCATCCCTGTACTCACTGACCTACATTGGCTCCCAGTTTAGCAATGCCACAATTTTAAAAAGCTAATCTTGTTTTCAAATCCACCCCCCCCCCCACCCCACCTGGCCTTGCCCCTCCCTATCTCTGTAATCTCCTCCATGCCTACAACTTCTGAGATATTTCCACTCCTCCAATTCTGGCCTCTTGGGCATCCCTGATTTTAATCACTTCACTATTGGTGGCAGTGCCTTCAGCTGCCGAAGTCCTAAGCTCTGGAATTCCCTTTCATAGCCTCTCTCTACCTCCTTAAAAGAGTACTGTTCTGTATGTGTGTAGACTAGAGTCCTGACAGTGATCATTTTTTATTTTTTATATAAATATTGTATATTTTATAATAATTAATCACTCAGGACCTTCCTAGTCTCTGCATCTCAGCTGCTCACTGGATAAACTTGCAGCAAGTATTTCAACCTGTAAAGCAGGAGTCTAGGTAATGTATAATGATATTTTCTGAGCCTTCGGGCAATTGCTGTGTTTATTTTAAGCAATACAATACTGGTACAGTGTGGCACAACCTGTCTGGGCACAACTCTATGGGTTTCTGTTTAACTTGTGACCAAACAATCACTGACTTCGTGGCTCCAATCTTCATCATTTTAAAAAACCTTTCAAGTCCAATTAATACTGTGTGTGTCCGACCTGGACCCGGCCCGACCCGGACCTGGCTGGACCCGGCCCAACTCGACCCGAGCCCAAAAGCCGGACCCGGAAGAGCGACCCGACCCGACCCGAACCTGACACGTGTTGTCGGGTCCCGTCGGGTACGGGTCAGGTTGCAGGCCTTTACTGTGGCGGGCCTCTCCCGGAGATATTTTCTGGGCCCCCCCCCGCCACGACCCCCAATGTCGGGGGGGCTGTAAAATCCAGCTTATAGACTAGGATCATAATAGTGTAAAGGGTAGAGAAGGGCAAGAGTCTCTAGAGTATGTTCAGGAGAATTTTCTATACAGTGAGTGGTTAGGATCTGCAATGCACTGCCTGAGAGTGTAGTGGAGGCAGATTCAATCAAGGCCTTCAAAAGAGACCTAGATAATTATCTGAAGAGAAAAAGTATGGGAAAAGGGCAGGGAGTGGGACTAGGTGAGTTGCTCTTGCAGAGAGCTGGCATGGACATGACAGGCCAAATGGCTTCCTTCTGTGTCATAGAGTGATACAGCACTAAAACAGGCCCTTTGGCCCACCGAGTCTGTGCTGACCAACAGCCACCCATTTATACTAATCTTACATTAATCCCATATTCCCTACAACATCCCCACCATTCTCCTACCACCTACCTACACTAGGGGCAATTTACAATGGTTAATTTACCTATCAACCTGCAAGTCTTTGGTTGTAGGAGGAAACCAGAGCACCTGGCTGAAACCCACACTATTACAGGGAGATTTGCAAACTCCACACAGGCAGTACACAGAACTGAACCCAGGTTCTGTGAGGCTGTGGTGCTAACCGCTGCACCACTGTGCCACCCATGTGCTGTAACCATTCTACAGTTCTATGATTCTATGTGGCTCGATGCCAAATTTTGTTTGCTAATGCTCCTGTGAAGTGTCTTGGTACGTTCTACTACATTAAAGGTGTTATATAAATGCTAGTTGTTGTTGTTGTCAAAAGTGTGCTGGAGTGGAACTTCTGCCCACCCAACCTTACAGCAGCACTGACCTTGCCAATGCTTGAGGGTTCTGCCTAATTAGAATATGCTGCATAAGATCCAATTTTTGTTAGCACCTCAGATTGGGAGCTTGTCCATTTGGAGTAGGGAATGATATGCTGCTGTAGGCACCCTCCCTGCAGGCTTGGGGGGTGGGTGGGCTCCCTTCTCCGTGGGCAATCTGTGCCCCACAGAGGACCCCTGCTGCAAACCAGTTTACTCCCCAGAACCCCCATCGTCTCCCCCTCTCCCGGATTTCCCAACCATTCCCCTACCTCCCCTTGTCGGGGCCTTCTGGACTGGCCCCAGAAACCCCGCTTCAGTCACCTTGGGTGTGGGGTTCCAAAGCTGGGCCTGGGTCCAAGGCCTCTGCAATACTGGCAGTGGCCACTGCTCCCAGTGGTGCTGCCGATACTGCAGAGCTGTTGGTCCTCTGATTGGCTGGCAGCTCTTGGAGGCAGGTTTCCTATCATCCTGTCTTTAAAAGGACAGGGATCCCGCCTGCTGAAACTTTTATTGCTCCATGGGGGGTGGTTGGGAGCGTGGGGGGATGTGGGGCAGGCCCGCCACCAGGAGCCCCAAATCCAGCTCAAAATTCAGCCCACAGATTCATAGTCATTAAATCATTATGGCACAGAAGGGGACAATTCGGCCCATCAAGTCCACTCCGCTCTCCATAGAGCAATCCAATCTGTCCCATTCTCCCACTCTATCCTTGCAGCTCTGCAAATTTATTTTCTCAAGTGCCCATCCAATTTCCTTTTGAAATCATTAATCATCTTTGCTTCCACCACCCTCATCAGCAGTGAGTTCCAGGTCATTATCACTTGCTGCGTAAAAAGGTTTATCCTCATAGCCCCCTGCATCGGTTACCTAAAATCTTATATCTGTGTCCCCTAGTCTTTGTACCATCAACTAATGGGAACAGCTTTTCTTTGTCTACCTTATCGAAACCTGTCATAATCTTGTACACCTCTATCAAATCTCCCCTCAATCTCCTGCTCCAAGCAGAACAACCCCAGCTTCTCCAACCTATCCTTGTAGCTAAAATCCCTCATCCCTGGAACCATTCTGGTAAATCTCCTCTGCACCCTCTCAAGGAGCCTCACATTCTTCCTAAAATACAGTGACAGGGGTAGAATTCTCAGGCCTGACCAGGGACGGGTATGGAGATGGACGGGGCCTGAAAATACTGGAACTGGCCAGTGTGCAAATGTACCAGCCATTTTTGAGGTGGCAGAATCAGGGCTGACAGGACTATCCACCCCTAGGCAGCAGCTAGCCGATTAGGTTCATTAAGAGCCTTCTTAAGGCCAATTAAAGGATGCCGATGGGAATTTCCAGTCAGCCTCCAGTTCCTGCACTGGTGGGGCCAGTTTAGGTGCCCCAGTGGCAGGGATACCACACCTGCCTGCCATGTGTGAGAGCAGCCACATGCCACCCTATAGAGGGGCTCTCCACTACACCCCCACATTCATGACCTGGCTGCAAGAAGCATTTTTATAATAAAGTTTTAAAAAAGCTGGTGACAGAGCACCTCCATGTTGAAGTACCCCCTCTGTTAATTACCTGCCATAGCAGCCTGCTGCTCCTCCGAAGCTGGATAGTCTCTGATTGGCCCTACAGCTTCGAGGCCTGCCTGCCACCCTTAGTTGGACAGGGAGGGACCGGGACCCAGAAACAGTCCGGACTTCTGCTTCCTGTTGTCGGAGGGAAAATACAGCCCCAGAACTGGGTGCAGTACTCTAGTTGTGGCCGAACCAAAGCTTTATAAAGATTCAGCATAACTTCCCTTATAAAAATAATTCTTTCATGGGATGTGGGCGTCACGGGCAAGGCCAGCATTTGGTGCTGATCCCTAATTGCCCTTGACAACTGAATGGTTTGCTAGGCCATTTCAGAAAGTAGTTAAGAGTCAACCACATTGCTATGAATCCAGAGTCACATGTAGGCTAGACCAGGTAAGGACAGCATATTTCCTTCCCTAAAGGATATTAGTGAACCAAATGGATTTTAACAACAATCAATGATAGTTTCATGGCACTATTACTGAGACTAGCTTTCAATTCCATATTTTCAAATCAATTATTTGAATTTATTAATTAATTGAATTTAAATTCCACCAGGTGTCGTGGTGGGATTTGAACCTGTGTCCCCATGGCATTAGCATGGGCCTCTGGATTACAAGTTCAGTGACAGTACCACTATGCCATCGCCTCCCCTCAATTTATGAAGCCCAAGACTCCATATGCTTTGTTAACTACTCTCTCAATATGTTCTGTCACCATCAAGGATCTGTGCACATGAACCCCCTGGTCCCTTTGTCCCTGCATGCTTTTAAAAACCATGTCATTAAGCTTATGTTGCCTCTCCCTATTGCTTCTGCCAAATTTCATCACCTCACACTTCCCTCTACTAAATTCCATCTGCCACTTGTCTGCCCATTTTGCTAGCCTATCTATGTGTGTTCTGTTGCAGTTGATTGGTTTCATCCTCATTGTCTGCCACACCTCCAAGTTTGGTATCATAATTTGAAATTTTACTCTGTTTTCCAATATCCAAGTCATTTAACCTTTATTAAAAAAACAGCAGCCCTAGCACTGACCCTTGGGAAACACCACTGTCTACCATCCTCCAGTCTGAAAATCAACCATTTACCATGATTCGCTGTTTTCTGTCCTTAAGCTAATTTTTTTATCCAAGCTGACACTGACCCTCCTTCCATGAGCCTCAATTTTGTTAACCAGCTTTTTATGTGGTACTTGTGAAATGCTTTCTTAAAATCCATATAGACAATATCCATTGCTTTCCCTTCATCAACCTTCTCTGTTACTTCATCAACAAATTCAATTAGATTAGTCAAGCACAACCTGCCTTTTATAAATCCAAGTTGGCTCTCCTTAATTAACTCAAACCTCTCTAAGTGCCTTTTGATATTTTCCCTGATTATTGTTTCTAAAACCTTACCCACCACTGATGTTAAAGTGACTGGTCTGTAGTTGCTAGGCCTGTTCTAATACTCTTTCTTGAATAATGGTGTCACATTTGCCACTCTCCAATCCTCTGGCACCTTTCTCAAATCGAGGGATGATTGGAAGATTATGGCAAGCCCTTCCGCTATCAGCACTCTCACTTCCTTCAGCAACCTGGAATTGAAGCCATCCGGTCCAGCTGACATATCCACTCTAAGCATAACTTCCCTTTCCAGTACATCCTTCCCATCAATTTTCACCCCATCCATTACCTCTACCATCACTGTTTCTACTGATATTTTGTCAGCATCCTCTTAATAAATGTCGATACAAAGTACTCATTAAATATTCTAGTCTTGCCCTGCACCTCTAAGCATATATCACCCTTTTTGTCTCTAATAACTCTGTCTGGCTCTTACGGCCTTATTATTAACATGCTGGTAGAAGATTTTTGGGTTCACTTTAATGTTAACTGCAATTCTATTCTCATATTCTCTCTTTGCCAGTCTTATTTTCATCTTCAATTACCTTCTCAATTTATTGTATTTCACCTGGTTCTCACTTGAAGAATTCACCTGACATGCATCATGCACCCTCTTTTATTTGTTTTATCATATTCTCTATCTCCCTTGTCATGTAATGAGCCCTGACTTTGTTCTCCTAAATTTTGCCCTTGTTGGAATGTACCAAGTCCACACCTGCAACATTTGCTCCTTAAAGTTCACCCATTGTTCCATTACTGTTTTTCCTTTCAATTCTTGGTTCCATTTTAGAACCATAGAACCATAGAAAAATTGCAGCACAGAAAAAGTCCATTCAGCCCATTGTGTCTGTGCCGGCCGAAAAAACTAGCTGCCCAATCTAATCCCACCTTCCAGAACTTGGTCCATAGCCTTGCAGGTTACAGCACTTCAAATGCATGTCCAGGTGCCCTTGAAAAGAATTGAGGGTTTCTGCCTCCACCACCATTCCTGGCAGTGAATTCCAGACACCCACCACCCTCTGGGTGAAAAAGTTTTTCCTCATGTCTAATCCTTCAACCAATCACCTTAAATCTGTGCCCCCTGGTAATTGGCCACTCTGCAAGGGGAAACAGGTCCTTCCTGTCTACTCCATCTAGGCCCTTCATAACTTTGTACGCCTCTATTAAGTCACCCTTCAGCCTCCTCTGTTTTAAGGAAAACAACCCTAGTCTATCCAATCTTTCCTCATAGCTGCAACTTTCAAGCCCTGGCAGTGTTCTTGTAAATCTCCTCTGTACTCTCTCCAGAGCAATTATGTCCTTCCTGCAATGCGGTGACCAGAACTGTACGCAATATTCCAGCTGTAGCCTAACCAGTGTTTTATACAGTTCCAGCATTACATCCCTGCTTTTGTATTCTATATCTCAGCCAATAAAGGAAAGCATTCCATATACCTTCTTCACCACTCTATCTACCTGTCCTGCCACCTTCAGGGTCCTGTGGACATGGACTCCAAGGTCTCTCACTTCTTCTACCCCTCTCAATCCTGAGCTCGAGCTCAAGCAGCTGGAGACACTTCCTCCACTTGTGGTCCCACAAGACATATGAAGTGTCCTGAAATTCCCACAATGGTGCAGGAATTGTAGGCAATAGGTCTCAGCTGCCCATCCATGATCTAAAAAAAATCACTATTCCCTCTTTTAGAATCTAGTTAGTACCTTGGTTAAACTCTTCTTTAACCTTTTTAAACAAAAAAATGCATTTTAATCAACTGAGCCTAGACAACACTAGAATCTGTATAGTAATCACTGCATTTTATCAGAGCATTTACCTGTAAACAGAAAGAAAGTGAGAATGGACACAAGAGAATATGGGACAAAGTGAAAGAAGACATGAGAGTTCTGGTGTCTAATTAATATCTCATTAACAAGCTGCAGTGATTCTAAAGCTGGGATACTAGGAGTTGTGTGAAATAGGACATGCAGCATAGAATTCTGTGAAGGGACCTTGCTTGAAACAAGAACCAGCTTTGACTCCTTACAGATCGATTCTACAGCACAGAAATAGACCATTCAATCCAACTTATTATGCTGGTGTTTATGCTCTACAAAAGCCTCTTCCCACTCAAAGTACCTCTTTCCAACTAGCCACCGTATGCCTCTATTCTCTTCTCCAGCATCTTCTGTTTTCATTTCAGATTGCCAGGATTTCTTTTTATTCTCAGGCCAGACTTCTGCCTCCTAGGGGGACATGACAGGTATCACCAATGCAACATGCTTCACTGAATGGGAAGTACTGTGGGGGTTGCACTCCTGGGCTAATGAAGTATGTCAGCTTCAAGCAGACAGAACTATTGTATTTCTTTACTGTTTAGCAGAATGAGTTCATTGTTTCCAGACTTTTCTTGATGGCTTTTCATTCCTGTGAGTATACAGGAAAATTCTAATCATAGTCTGGGAATGTTGCAACACCCAGTATCAACTAATGTCCATGCTGCATGCGTGTGTAGAGTTTCAATCTGTCTATGTCACACAGGTAAAGCCTCCATGTTTGTGATGGAGAGAGTTGCATTCCAGCACAGATATGCCCACTTCCACCCACTCCCTCACTCCCTTGTGCCAATTCCAAGAGTACCTGTCTGGTTTACTTTGGCCCTGTCTCTTCCTTCAAAAAGGATACAGATGCTTTAGAAAGAGTTCTGTCATGCTAGACCCCCACCTGCCAAGAATAAGGCATATTAATTTCGCCATATGGACATTAAATTTCAAATTGTTGCTGGGAAGAAGAGAAGGCCTGTTACAAGGGCTGCTACACACTTGGCTGGAAGACATTTACATGCCAATAGGGACAAGAGAGGTTACTTCCCTTATCTATTTAACCCACAATGGACTTTGAGCACCAGACATTGAAGGCAGGGAAGCGCATTCCAGGCCTTGCTAAGATGATACAATCCACAGAGCCAAGGCATGGTCAGACCAGTTAGTCACATGACTAACCTGCTTGGCAACCTGGGGTTTTCTGAATTGTACAAACAGTTTGAACTCAGAGTGTCTGTTTGCTCCTAGACTGAAATGACCTCTTCTGGCTGGCTCACCAGAGCCTCTTCTGTTTGCTCCCATCTCTTTCTCATGGAACTCCAAATCCACTGAAGACGCATGAACCCCAAAAGAGAAAAATCTCCTACAGCGAATAAGGTTTAAGAAGAATACTGGGTCCCAACGAAAAGCAAGATCTACCTACAATCAAGGACTCTACAGTGAGCTCGAAGATCCACAACAAAAACCCTCTTCAGAGATTGCCTCAAACTTTTCCACTTTATTTTTCTTCTGCTCTGTTCTGTCTCTATCTGCATGTGTGTATCGCATATGCATGCTAGTATGGGCACGTTGTTTATCCGTAGCCATTAACCAAATTAGAGTTTAAGTTTAAGTTTAATAAATTTCAACCTTTCTTCTTTAAACCTAAGAAAACGTGTGTGTGCTGGTTTCTTTGCCTTATAACTGGAAAGCAGTGAACAAGGATTCACCAAGGGGGAGTTAAAACCACAGTGTGTTTAAAATTAAACCCTGTTATGGTAAGACCAGGTGAAGGTTGAGAGGGAACCCTAGACCTTTTTCTCACCTGGTCATAACAGTTCAAAGAACAGCAACTCCAGGCCTCAGAGAACAAAGCACAAAGGTCTTTTGCTGCAGGAATGAAGACTGAAAAATTATAATGATTAAATAATGAAAGGTATGAATAAGGTGAATTAAGCAAGCTATTTAACTTGAACAATGAACACGGACTAGAAGCTAGTCCATGTGCAACATTCACAAGCCTTAGTGAGGATGTGGCCAGACCTGGGAAATAGTTGGGTTTGCATCCAGAGAGTACGCTTAATTGGAGCACTGTGTTGTGCACGTGAATGATGAATGGAAAAAAGTTGGATGTATGTAGAGGTGTGTAAATATCAGAGGGATGATTTTCTTCTCTCCCACCTGGGTACAAGCCTAATGTAACTTGAAATTGCCCATAAATTTGTGGATTCAAGTTATTACCCTCAACTCAGTGTTCTCCCAGTGCAAGTCTGTCTTTTAGCAGGTATCTGTGCCCAGAAGCATGTGAGGAATTACATGGAATTACTTAGAATGTACAACATAGAAACAGGCCATTCAGCTCAACTGGTCTGTGCTGGTATATATGCTCTACATGAGCATCCTCCCGCCCCTCTTCCCATAACTCTATCAGCATAACCTTCAGAATAATTCATATTTAGAAAATAATAGCTTTTTTCTCATAGAATAGGGAGGTGTGGAGAACATTCGTACTGAAAGTTTTTGTTTTGGGCGAAATTAGCCTATTTAAAAGAGAATTACATCAGTATCAGTTGAGAAGGAAGATTAAAGAATTGAAAGATAGTTAACAAAACTACTTGATTTCTTTTCAGCAAATATTGGAAAAGAGCTAAAGGCTGATTTTATCATCTGTTGAGAATCATATAGGCTGGGACCAAGGTAGCCATGAGGGCCAGGAGATTTTAACTCATTGACATTAGCCCCATCAATCTCCTTCCTGAACCCGCCAGGAAGTGTGTGTGGGCTGGTGTGTGAGAGTGGGATTTCAGGAGACAGGAGGCTGCCCCCAGGAAATGAAGGAAAGGCCCGTGATGTGCTACAGCATTGGGGAAGGGTTAGGGGGTGGTAGGCTGGGTCAGGAAGCCCTTGTCGTTGAGGATGGAGAGAGAAGCCTGGGCAGGGAAGGCCGAAGGCTTCCTTGTGGGGATCCAAGGAACATTCTTGCTCTTCATATCCTAGGAAGAAACAAAATACCAATTAAAGATAATTTATCTTTCTGGGTCTCTTCTGGCTCCTGATCTGCCTACCCCGGTTGGCCTATCAGGCAAACCACGACAGCTTCCCCATCCAAACCTGGAGTTAAAATTGCTGACATGCTCCAATGACATCATCTGAGCTTGAACTGCATATATAAGAACCTAGCTGCATTCCACCTGGTGTCCTACTCATATACTGGAAAAGATCGGTTAAAATTATAACCCGCTGGAAGGGGTGAAAGTCGCTGTGGCCATATTAACTGCCTATCCTTCTGGTTTCTACCAGGTCCTAGAGAGTGGAACACATACACAAAGACAAACAAGGACGCAGAACTAATTAGAAAGTGGGACCCAAAGTAAATTATAGAGAGGGATACTGAAACAATTAGAGAGAAGGATGCAGAAAGAATTAAAGAGAGGGGCATAGAAAGAATTAGAGAGTTGGACAAAAGCAGAGACAGGAAGCGAGGCACATATTTTATTTTGTTTGTGATGCACAGGAGATCACTAGATTTTTTGAAAATTACCTGACCAATAACAAATCTTCCCCTAAACAGCTGGAAACCATTTTTAAGATAACCCGTTGTTGGAACATTTTCTCTTTATTTCCTCTCAAAGAGAAGTTCCCATCGTAGTAACTTAGCCCTATCCATAGAGATCATAAAAGAAATGAAAAAATGTGTTTGACCCACGTTTTGTTTATGTATTTAACCAAAAGAAAAGAAAAGAGAGCATTTGATCTGATCCCTTGACATGCAGCACACTGACATGACTGACGAGCTGGAGGCTGAAGTGTGGAAGAGAAAAGAGTATCAGATCCTACTCAATTCACTTTGACACAGCTTTTGGTATCATAGCTTCGAAAGGATGCGGATTTTAATCCCAGTTATTCAAGGTGCGCCTCAAAGTTCTGCCATCTTTCCTCCCTTTTCCCCCCAGAGATAATCAAGTAGGAGCATTTCCTTCCAACATTTTTCCCTTCTAATCTTTTCCCCCTCCTCTTCTGAAGTAGTTGACTGCTTGTTGGGATATTATTCAACGAGCTTCATTCACCAACTGTTACCTTGTCCCAGTGACCATTTATCATGTATGAACTTGACAGTGACTACAAGCAGGCTATTCAATCATGGACAGGAGAATTACAGTGTAACTTGATCCTGTCCTCACACACGTTCTCCTTCTAGCAAGGGCTCTGGAACGGAAGAACCTGTGGGGACACTTACTGAATTTCCCCTTTAGTAGACCAGGCACGCTGCCTGAGCTCAAATGTGCAAAGCCCCTGGGTGAGATCAAGTAACACAGTGCAGACCAGGACAATCTGGGATGTTCCTGCTCAATATCACACAGTGGGGCAAGTTGACAGATTTGGACCGACTGCCCATGCGGTGGAGAAGAGGCACTTGCCCGGTGATTTTGTGGCACTGTCCACATTTAAATGTGACAGGCATCCTGATACAACTTGCTGGATTGGAGCCTCCACATAGGGCTGGCAATGCCATGTTTGCTTACAGGAACCAACATGTTTCAGAGTAATTGGTTGGATGTTAAGGTCTTTGTCTTGTTTTAAAAGAGGTGACAAGGTGTTATAAGCTATTTATAATTTTGTAATTTCTTATGGTAATTTATTTTTGAATTATCCTGCATCTGAATGAAGCAAATTAAATACAGCAATGTGGGAAGATAGTACTCAAAAGAATTCAAATGATCAGATAACTCGAATTACTGGTAAGCAATGTTGAACTAAATGTAGACTGCAAGTACAAGTATGCTCTTTCTTATTTGGAGGAGTAAAGTTGTGAGTATCTCAGTGGTGGAAGGGGAAAATTATGGCACTCGCACAGATAAAATCAAATCATCAAAATTAAGATATGAACACTGGTCAAAAAAGAGCCTGTGAATCTAGGCCTTTCTTGAGATCAGTTTGAATTGGGCTGGCCCTGTAGGAATGGTTTAAAATGTAGCTGTACTAAAAGCTTTAACGTAACAATTTGATGTTACATTAAAATGTCACATTTACAGAGACTGCGTCTGACTAAGGCACACAGCCATAAGTCAGGCAGCAATACAGGAAAAGGAAGGGAAATATGAAGCATAAATCTTTAGAAAGGGTGCTTGAAATCACATAAAAATCTGTTACACTTGTCAAACATTTGCTGATCCTCATCACTCACTGTGCTTGGCAGAAATAATAATATTGTGGAGAAGAAAATGTCAGTCAAAAGTGCAGCTTTTGAAATGACACCAAATATTAATGTTCTGGGCACTGGGTGTCTCTGGAGTTGCTGATTGAAATGGAACTGGTGTGAGCAAGCTCTCCTTCATCATTACCGCTGCAGCTTTGTGGCGTCGAGGGAGCACTGTAGCAAGAGGGAACCATCAGCACCTTATTTCCCAAGGGTGGCTGGTAGGGGCGGAGGGGGGAGGTGTGGGGAACGGAGCAGAGGGATCTGAGGGAAATTTTAAGACACTTCCATATTTAACTAATTATCATGGGAAATATGCATATAAATGGAGACTCATGAGCTCTGTGCATCAATATTCCCTCTTTAGTTTTGTTCCGGTGAGCCTTACGTCAGTGATAGGGAAATTATTAGAGAGGATTCTTCGGGACAGGATTTACTCCCATTTGGAAACAAATGGACTTATTAGCGAGAGGCAGCATGGTTTTGTGAAGGGGAGGTCGTGTCTCACTAATTTGATTGAGTATTTTGAGGAAGTGACAAAGATGATTGATGAAGGAAGGGCAGTGGATGTTATCTATATGGACTTCAGTAAAGCGTTTGACAAGGTCCCTCATGGCAGACTGATATAAAAGGTGAAGTCACATGGAATCAGAGGGGAGCTGGCAAGATGGATACAGAACTGGCTCTGTCATCGAAGACAGAGGGTAGCAGTGGAAGGGTGCTTTTCTGAATGGAGGGATGTGACTAGTGGTGTTCCGCAGGGATCAGTGCTGGGATCTTTGCTCTTTGTAGTATATATAAATGATTTGGACGAAAATGTAGCTGGTCTGATTAGTAAGTTTGCGGACGACACAAAGGTTGGTGGAGTTGCGGACAGTGATGAGGATTGTCAGAGGATACAGCAGGATATAGGTCGGTTGGAGACTTGGGCGGAGAAATGGCAGATGGAGTTTAATTCGGACAAATGTGAGGTAATGCATTTTGGAAGGTCTAATGCAGGTGGGAAGTATACAGTAAATGGCAGAACCCTTAGGAGTATTGACAGGCAGAGAGATCTGGGCGTACAGGTCCACAGGTCACTGAAAGTGGCAACGCAGGTGGATAAGGTAGTCAAGAAGGCATACGGCATGCTTGCCTTCATCGGTCAGGGCATAGAGTATAAAAATAGGCAAGTCATGCTGCAGCTGTACAGAACTTTAGTTAGGCCACACTTAGAATATTGCGTGCAATTCTGGTCACCACACTACCAGAAGGACGTGGAGGCTTTGGAGAGGGTACAGAAGAGGTTTACCAGGATGTTGCCTGGTCTGGAGGGCATTAGCTATGAGGAGAGGTTGGATAAACTCCGATTGTTTTCACTGGAACGACGGAGGTGGAGGGGTGACATGATGGAGGTTTACAAAGTTATAAGCGGCATGGACAGAGTGGATAGTCAGAAGCTTTTTCCCAGGGTGGAAGAGTCAGTTACTAGGGGACATAGGTTTAAGGTGAGAGGGGCAAAGTTTAGAGGGGATGTGCGAGGCAAGTTCTTTACACAGAGGGTGGTGAGTGCCTGGAACTTGTTGCCGGGGGAGGTGGTGGAAGCAGGTACCATAGAGACGTTTAAGAGGCATCTTGACAAATACATGAATAGGATGGGAATAGAGGGATACGGACCCTGGAAGTGCAGGAGGTTTTAGTTTAGGCAGGCATCAAGATCGGCGCAGGCTTGGAGGGCCGAATGGCCTGTTCCTGTGCTGTACTGTTCTTTGTTCTTTGTTCTTTGTCCTGTTGCTACTCCTAATCATACCCGACAAATCTTCAGGTAAGTGGAAATCTGACTGCAACTTGTGAGACCTATGTGCGTCTCCAAAGAGATCAGCCACAAGAGTTGGCTGTGTACCGCCAGTGGTATTGACACTACCGGAGCTGGCTGATGAGTAAAATGGCAGCGGCGGAGGGGAGTTCTGTTCTTGACCAATTCTAGCATGGCCTGTGCCAATCACCGTGTTGTTGGGGGTGATAGTAGAAGTATGCAGAGTGGGCAGATCGTTTTGCCAGTCAGTGTCTAATGTTGATTTGATGCTGACCTGCCCATTTTGTACCTCGGTGCTCCTGTTAACATTCACTTTTAAATACACATAGAGGAATGAGGGATTCTCCCACCAGGGTTATTTAAAGGTACAGGTGTCAGGAATGATATTGAATGATTTTTTGACTCTATCGACTAGAAACCTGAATTAAATTTTGAAAAAAGGAAAAAGGAACAGACCAAAAGGTGACTACTAGCAGCTAAAATGGCCATTGAAATTTGCATCAAAATCTCCTACATTCCAATTCATCGAGGTGGAGTCGAATTGTCTGGTCAGTCCCCTCCAGAACAGTGACTTGGGGAGTTTGGAGTGAATCACATGGCCAGTCCCCATTAACAAGACATCAAAGGCAATCACTTGCGACATTAAACTGGTGGAGATGAATCACTCAAGGCAATCACTTGAACAATGGGACCCTGATTGAGAGAGGGGAATTCCTAGACATGAACTAGTTAAGTTGCAATAGGAAATACACACTGAGCCATTATGTTACAGGTCCACCATCTGTGTGTTTTAAGCTGTTTTTTCTCTCTCTGCAGCAGACAAGCAACTGGACACTGATCAGAGAAGACCCAAGTGGGGTCCCTCTCTTTTTCTCTCCAGTCTACCTTACAAGTTTTGAACCCTGTCTACTGGCTGTAACAACCTTGGCCTATTAGTGCTACAGACAGAGATCCCATGAAGGAACTCAGCTGCATCGCTGTTTCCAGGAGAACCACCAAATCTGCTGTCCACATTGACAAACTAGAAACTTCAGGGCCCCAGAATTCAGCCGGAAGCCAGCCGAGTCACCAAACTCCACAGACTGTATACCCCTTTTTATTGCTTCGGTCTCCGACCAATCTATCCTTTCCCACTCTGTGACCTATTTGTGTATGTGTGGACCTCGAGTGTGTATGTGTGTGAAAGTTGGAGCATAGTTTATTATTTTACTTAGATCAGTTTAAGTACAATAAAGCTAACCTCTTTCTTTGTTAAACTTGTCATGCAGGCCTCCACCTGCCAAGAATGAGGCACATTAATTTTGCCACATGAACATTGATTTTTAAACTGTTACTGGAGTAAAGAAAGAACTTGTCTTAAAAAAAAACACTGGACCCTTGACTGGAAAGACATTTGCATATTTACAGTGCTTAAACGGGACAAAAGACCATGCCCTAGACTTTTGATTACCAGATGTTAAGGGTGGAGGAGCTTGCATTCCAGGTTGACTGCTAAGATGGCCGAATACACAAACAGACATGTTCAGACCAGTTTAGTCACATGACTAACTGGCTGTTGGAGATTTTTTTTTAACTTGCCACAGAGAATTTGAACTGAGAAAGCTGTTTGCTCCTGGACTTAAAAGACCTCTTGTGGCTGGCTTGCTGCAGCCTCTCCTGTCTGCTCTCATCTCTCTCATCAGCTTCGGAGTCCATTGAAGACATATGAACCCCGAGAGAGAAAAGTCTCCTCCAGTGAACAAGGTTTAAGAAGAATACTGGGCCCCGAAGAAAAGCAAGATCTACCTACAAGCAAGGACTGCAGCGAGCTAGAAGCACAGTAATAAAAACCGCTCTTCAGAGATTGTCTCAAACCTCTCCACTATTTTTCTTCTGCTCTTTTTTGTCTCTGTTTGCATGTGCATATCGCATATGCGTGCTAGCGTGATGTGCAGCATGTATCCGGCAGCTGCTGATCACGCGGCCCCTTGGCCTGTGATGACTTTGCTGGCTGTCCTCTGGCTGCCTGAGGTCTGGAGGGCCCCGGTTTCCTACACAGGTGCAGGGCTCTCCTCAGGCATCATGGCTACTGGAGCTGGGTTCACTGGCAGAGGGGCTGAGGAGCCGGTGTCCACACGAAGTGGCCTGAAGGGAGCCCCCAGCTGTGGAGGTCAGCCTCTCCTCCTCCCTTTCAAGGCTCACTTGAACCTCCCTGATTGACCAGAGATGGATGAGGAGCTGGAGAAGACTCCAAGGGCCTCATTCTTCTTTTGCCTTGCCACTGCTGCATCAAGCTCGTGGCCAAGGCGATGGTGTGCAGGTCTGTGTACATTTGTGGAATCTGACTCTCCATGAGGGTCACCAACCTCTCGATGGAGGAATTCATGTGCTCACACACCTCATCGACTCCTCATGGACTCCTCATCGTCTGCTCATGGCTGCACATGGCCTCTGGCATCTCTGCCAGATGTTGCCTTGCCCCTCTCTGTAACTCCAGCATGCCCTGTGCTGTTGACACCAGAGGCTCGTCATGAGCTTGGGGTTCAGCATGGGCCTGTCCACCCACAGTCCTCTTACTGTCAGAGACCTTGACTGTTTCAGCCTCAACCAGCTGCTTGGGCGCGTGTGTGGTCCTCACACCAGTTTGTAACCCTGATTCTAAGACCGAACATATACCCACCAAGATGACCGTAGCAGCGCTGGTGGAAGGTGCAGGAGAGTCATGTGACAGTGCATCATGTGACTGCTGCACCCCTCTGTTCAAGCCTCCTGCGGATGCTAAGCTAATGGCAGTCCTGATTACGGAAGACATTGCAGCAGAGGAAAGGGGGGGATGTACTTCAAGGGGCAAGGACAGAATCCATTTGTTTCGAGTTGAGGAGAAAAAAGGGTATGATCACATTACTAGGGGTATTCTATCGGCCTCCAAATGGTGAGAGAGAGATAGAGGAGAAAATCTGCAAGGAAATCACAGAGATGTGCAAGATGTACAGAGTGGTTATATTGGGTGGAGTTAATTACCCAAATATCAATTGGGATAATGTTAGAGTTAAGGATAAGGAGGGGGAGGAATTTCTGAAATGTGTTCAGGAAAATTTCCTTGACTAGTATGTTCTCAGTCCAACTCGAAAAGAGGCATTGCTGAATCTGGTGCTGGGGAATGAGGTAGGCCAAATGGACCAGGTGTCTGTGGGGGAGCACTTGGATAAGAGTGATCATCATATCAGAAGGTTTAAGCTAGTAATGCAGAAAAGCAGGGAACAAAATAAAGCAGAATATCTAGATTGGAAGCGGGTTAATTTCAAGGGGATGAGAAGGGAACTAGCCAGGGTAAAATGGAATCAAAGAATGAAAGGAAGAGCTGTATTGGAACAATGGGTTATCTTTAAGGAAAAGATGCTTCAGGCACAGGCTAAGAACATGCCAACAAGAGCGAAAGGTCGGGGAACCAAGAACAAAACTCCTTGGATGACGAGGGGTAGAGATTATTGGAGTTTATGTTAAACTTGTACAAGACACGAGTTCAGCCTCAGCTGGAGTATTGCACCCAGTTCTGGGCACCGCACTTTAGGAAAGATGTAAGGCATTGGAGAGATTACAGAAAAGATTCACGAGAATGGTTCCAGGGATGAGAAACTTCAGGTATGAAGGCAGATTGGAGAAGTTGGGATGTTTTCCTTGGAGAAAAGAAGGCTGAGAGGAGATTTGATAGAGGTATTCAAAATCATGAGGGGTCTGGACAGAGTGGATGGGGAAAAACAGTTCCCACTCATTAAAGGATCGAGAACAAGAGGGCACAGATTTAAAGTATTTGGTAAGAGAAGGAAAAGCGACATGAGGAAAAACTTTTTCATGCAGCGAGTGGTTAGGATGTGGAATGCACTGCCTGAGAGTGTGGTGGAGACAGGTTCAATCAAGGCATTCAAAAGGGAATTAGACTGTTATCTGGAAAGGAAGAATGTGCAGGGTTATGGGGAGAAGGCAGGGGAATGGCAATAGATGATTTGCTCATTCAGAGAGCCGGGGCAGACATGATGGGCTGAATGGCCTCCTTCTGCACTGTAACAGTTCTGTGATTCTGTGATTCTATGAAACAAAAAAGAGGGAGTATGATGCATATCAGGTGAATTTATCAAGTGAGAACCAGGCCATTAAAATAAGTTGAGAGAGAGGTGAAGAGGAAAATAAGACTGGCAAAGAGAGAACATGAGAATAAAATGGCAGTCAACATAAAAGGGAAACCAAAAATCTTCTACCAACATGTAAATAGTAAGCAAGTAGTAATAGCTGGAGTGGGGCCTATTAGGGACAAAGAGGGTAATATGCGCTTAGAGATGCAGGCCAATGCTAATATATTTAATGAGTAGTTTGTGTCAGTGTTCACTAAGGAAATAAAAGCTGACAAAATATCAGTAGGAGCGGAGAGAGTAGGGGCAATGGATAGGATTAATATTGAGAGGGGGAGGTACTAAAAAGGCTGGCTATGCTTAGGTTAGATAAGTCACCTGGTCCGGATGGCTTGCATCCCAGGTTGCTAAAAGAATGAGGGATTGTAATGAGCTCTTTATGTTGTCTTGTGCAATATAAATGAGATGCGTGGAGTCCAGTTTGCTGAAGATCCCAAACAGGTTTATTAACAGCGAAACTAGTATGAAGAATACAGAGCAACCTATTTACAGAACCTTCCTCTAGGTGTTACAGTTGCAGAATGACTCTGGCTTGTAAGCACATGACTACATCCTGGTACTTAGCTCATTAGCATACTGAGATCTTAAAGGGACGTCACTCTTAAGGCGATCATACAACATCCCCTTTCTTTCCAAAGATAAGTTTCGTATGCTATAAGGAAGAACACATAAAACTAGATAACATCAATATTAGCTATATAGATTATAAAATTTACAAGTTTAGAAGCATAAGAGTCCAAATATCATTTCAGTAGTATGACAACTCTTCCAGATCTGGTTATGGTATAACTTTCTGGGGATGTGGATTTCACCCTTGGCTGTTTTTGGTTTTCAGGCATGTTGTCAATGTTTTGGTTGTTGTCCTGTTGTTCCGTCACACCCTCAATGTCGGAGTATGTTCTTACGAGTCTGCTGTACGCAATTAGAGTATTGCACACTTCTCTGGGTTGGCTTCGGTTCCTTCTCAACACCAGTCCTCTAGATGTTGTAATCTCATAGGACTTAGGCTCACTGCATACTTTGGATACCTCTGGGGGTAACCATGTTCTCATTGTGGGCTGTACGACCCCGACCTTTGTTCCTACATGTAGCTGAGGCATTTCCGCTCCTGCATGTCGGTCATGTACAATCTTCATTCTCCCTTGTTTTCGAGCAGTGTCTCCTGCATCTCAGAGAATTTGGATAGATGATGGTTTGGCAGAGTCATTCGCACTTGTCTGCCAAACATGATCTCTACTAGTGACGGTAAGCCCATATCCATAGGTGTAGCTCTGAGGTGGAGCATGGCAACACGAAAATCTTGTTTCATTGTCCTACACTTCAAGATAAGTGATTTGACTGTGTGAACCATTCACTTGGCAAGACCATTAGATCTAGGGTAGTGTGATGAGGATGTCACATGGTTTACACCCCATTTGGTGCACATATCCCTGAAAGGTTTTCCTGTATACTGTGGCCCATTGTCAGAAATGATTTCTTCAGGTGCACCTAACAGACTGACTGTGGCACTCAGTGTGTCTGTGACGACTGTGCTTGAAGTGTGTTTTACCTGTCTGACAATTGAAAATTTGGAGAAATAATCGGTGACTAAGATAAAGTCATCTCCATTAACGGAAAATAGATCAGTGGTGATTTTGGACCAAGGGACTGACGGAATCTCGTGAGGGTGTAGAGGTTATTTGCGTTGTTGTGGCTGGTGGCTCTTGCATGCCTCATACATCCTCACTAACCTTTTGATGTCACTGTTGATCCCTGGCCAATAAACAGTGTCTCATGCCAGTCGTCTTGTTTGCTGTATGCCCATATGGCCTTGGTGAAGTTGTGACAGGATGTCCTGTCAGAGAACTTTGGGCACAATCACTTGTTTTCCCTTGAAGGTGTCGCCTCTCGAGATGCCAAATCTCTATAAGGCCAAAAGCACCTGAGGATTTCTGGCACCATTTTTACCGTATCCAGCCAACCTTCTATGATGACTCTCCACAGTTCCTTCAGTTGTGGGTCATTGGCTGTTTCTGATTGTAGTTGATCACATTTGTGCTGACCAAAATGTAATAAATTGAATTTGAGCACATCTTCCACCTCGATGTCCATGCTGCCTACTTGTAGATTCAGTGGAACATCTTCATTCTTGCTCGGGTTTGGCAATCTGCTCAGCATATCTGAAGTGACCATTGTATTGCCTGGTTTGTAGCAGACATTGAAATCGTAACCCTGTACTTTCACGAAGAGTCGCTGTAGTCGAGGTGGTGCGCTTATCAATGGTTTGTGCCGGATCTTCTCCAGTGGTTTGTGGTCAGTTTCCACAGGGAACTGCTGACCGAACAGGCAGGTGTGGAACCTTATGATCCCAAACACCAGAGTAAGTGTTTCACGTTCTATGTTTGAGTAATTGGATTGTGCTGAGGATAAACATTTGGATCCGAATGCAATTGGTTTGCCATCCTGCAGTATGTACGCTCCTAGCCCTCTCTGTGAAGCGTCAACTTCCAGGATTGCCTTCTTCCTTGGATTGAAGTACTGCAGGGTACAGGGTTCTGCTGACAATGTTTGTTTGAGAGACTCAGACATATGCTAATGGTCCTCCTGCCATACATATGGTACATCTTTCTTTAAGAGCTCTCTCAGTGATGATGCTTTGTCAGAAAAGTTTAGAATGTGTGGTGCCAAAAAGTTGAAAACTCCAAGACATCTCTGTAGTTCTTCCTTGTCTTGTGGAGTAGGCATATGCCTTACAACTTCGACTTTGCCTGGGTCAGGACGGATTCCACAACCTAAATAGATGGAGCCAAAGAATTTGGTCTGACTTACATTCACTTGACACTTCTTGCTGTTAAAAACGAGCCCTTCATGATGAGCTACTGCCATCAGTGAATGAAGATTTCGATCATGCTCTTCTTCGGTTTTGCCCATTACCACGATATCATCAGCAATGCACATATATCCAGGCACGTTTTCTATAGTTCTGCCCATATGCTGCTGAAACAGATCTTGACTGATGGATAAGCTGAAGGATAGTCTCTGGAAGCAGTATCTTCCGAATGGTGTCCTGAAAGCAGTGCCTTCTTGTGATTCCTTAGCTAGGTGTACCAACCAATATCCATGTTTAGCATCCAACTTGGAGAAGAATTTGGCTCCTGTGAGCTTGGGATTTAAATCCTCTCACGTCGGAATCTTGTGGGGGCATCTCTTTAGGGAAAGGTTGAGATGCCACGGATCTAGACATACCCTGATTGCTCCATCCTCCTTCAGTACACACATAATTGAGCTGCACCAGTCTGTGTGATGATGCACATGATGGATGATGCCATTGCATGCCATGTCATCTAACTCGCGCTTAAGCTTTTCTTGTATGTGCACGCTGCACTTTCTGGGAGGACTGACGGAATTGCATCCTCTCTGAGGTGCAGTATGGCATTGCCTTTGTAATCTCCTATAGCATTGAACTGGTCCAGGTACATTTATTTTGGTCACGGACTGACTCGATGCGGGTACACTCGGTCTCTTCTGCTGTAATGGGTACCTTGGTGACCTCTTGGATAGTTGCTATGTTGAGGTCCTTACACGTTGATAGTCCTGCCACTGCTGGTCTGCTTGTGTCTACCAGGTAAAATATTTGTGGTTTCCATGCCGACTTGCCATAGCTGCATTGCATTGTTAGTCTGCCAATGCAAGGGTTGGGGGACCCGTTTTATGCAGATAACTTTGCAGTTGTCGGTTGTATTATTAACTTCCAATGACTCCAGTACATATCCTTCAAGATTTGGACTGGTAGGATATTTGTACTAGCTCCGGTGTCAATCTTAACCCTGAGTGTGTGCTTTCCACTTTCTTAGGGCACATGATGTTAATAGTAGCAAAAGCTTCCAGTTGTTTGACTTCATCAATGCAATGTGTCAGGTTCACAATGTGAAACACCTGCTTGTCATCTGGCTGAGATTTGCTCCACTCGGAATCCTGTCTCAGGTCTGTTTCACTGTGGACTTTGTGTATCGGCTTGCATTTATGCAGGTCTCTGGAGCTCTCCTTGCTGTTGTTACCCTGTTGTTGCACCTGTCTTCTGTTTTCTTGTGTCCTACTGTGACTTCTGGCTGCTTCTTTGGAGCCAGATTTCTAGCATAGGTGGGCCCAGTATCCTTTTGCACTGCACGCCTTGCACAAGTCTTGAAATGCAGGACAACGTTTTGGTGAGTGGGACAAACCACACTTACTACACAGCTTGCTTGCTCTTTTTGACCTGGTTACGGTGCCGATACTGTTGATTGTACCAAGTGCTCGCAGATCCTGTTGTCCAGCTACAATAGCTTTGTATTTCCTGCCAGCTTCTATCAGCGCATCAATACTGTGACCTTTCTTTTTCCCCACTAGGGCTTTCTGAAATGCTTCAATGGGTGTTGACACAATCACTAACTTCATTAGTCACTCTGACAGCTCAGCTTCTGAAAAATTACATTCATTGCCCTTACTATGGCAACTACTGATGAACTTATCTATTGATTCCTGTGGTTGATGCCTGTAGGAAATCAATTCCAGGTGGTGAATTTTAAAATTCACTCTTAATCAGAGCTGATCTTCTCACACTTTCCATATATTTGCAGGATCTTTCTGGTCCTCTTCAGATCAGCCAGTTGTATTGATTCTGTGCAACCCCTCATTTCCAACAGCTAGCAATATTTGGACAGCCTGCTTCTCTGGTTCTACAATCAGTTGGTCTGTAAAGCATAACTGCATTCTTTGTTTAAAAGGTTTGAACTCGGATAGGATATCAATGGCCTTCCAGTTCATGTGGGGAAATTTGGTATCCATCTTTCTGCTGTTCTTTTGTTTTCTGCACTATATTTGACTCTGTGCAGCTCTGTGTTGTTTCCCCTTTAAGAAATTATCTGTTATTTAAACAAGATGCTTGGATGGAGAGTAACAGGTGTTTCATAGTGCCCTCTGTTTATCTTTCTTGCAGCATTTAAGCTTGTCTGTTTACACAGCTGTTCAATAGGCAGTTCAATTGCTTTTTTAAACTAGAGTTTGTTTATGTTCTTCACACTCAAGTGGTTTAATTTTTTTTTAGCTGTGGCTGCGTGAATGGAGACTCTTTTTCACAATCAAGTTGTTTAATTATTTTTTTTTAACTTTGGTTACGCGAATGCAGATGCTGCAGTGTTCGGAGATTTCCCGCGCTTTTTACTATCGGACATCTCCAGTAATGGTGCCGACCTCGATCAGCCTAGGAGAGGAATCGGGTCTTCTCCATTTTGTTTTATAGAGCCTTTGAAAAAAAACTCAAATACTACATCCTGGTAATTAGCTGATTAACATACTGAGGTCTTAAAGGGACATCACTCTTAAGGCGATCATACATCAGGGATGGAGATAATGGAAGGTCTTGCCATAAACCTCCAATCTTCCCTGGATACAGGGGAGATGCCAGAGGATTGAAAAGTGACAAATGTGACACCCTTATTCAAGAAAGGGTGTAAGGACAGTCCTATCAACTATAAGCCAGTTAGTTTAACATCAGTGGTGGGTAAGGTTTTGGAAACAATAACCAGGGAAAATATGAACAGATACTTTGAGTTAATTAAGGATGGCCAGCAAGGATTTGTAAAAGGGAGATCTTGCTTGACTAATCTATTGAATTTTTTGATGAAGTAATAGAGAAGGTTGATGAAGGGAATGTGATGGATGTTGTTTATTTGGATTTTAAGAAGGCATTTGATAAGGTACCACATAAAAGACTGGTTAATAAAATTGAGGCTCAAGGTATAGGAGGGTCAATGTCCAATTGGATAAAAAATTGGCTTAGGGACAGAAAACAGCGAGTCATAGTAAATGGTTGCTTTTCAGACTGGAGGGTGGTAAACAGTCATGTTCCCAAAGGTCAGTGCAGGGACCACTGCTTTTTTAGCTATATATGAATCACATGGATCTTGGACTACGGTGTAGAATCTCAAAATTTACTGATGACACCAAACTTGGAGGTGCGGCAAACAGTGAGGATGATATGAATCACCTGCAACAGGACACAGATAGGCTAGGGGAGTGGGCAGACAGGTGGCAGATGGAATTTAATGCTGACAAGTGTGAGGTGAATCATTTTGGCAGAAGGAATAGGATGAAGGCAATATATACTTAATGGTACAGTTCTAAAGAGTATGTAGGAACAGAGGGACCTGTGGGTGCATGTGCATAGATCTTTGAAGGTGGCAGGACACATTGTGAGAGTGGTTAGTAAAGCATATGGGATCCTGGGCTTCATAAATAGAGGCATTGAGTATAAAAGCAGGGAGGTTATACTGAACTTTTTATAATGCTCTGGCTAGGCCCTGACTGGAGTATTGTGTCCAGTTCTGGTCACCACACTTCAGGAAGGAAGTGAGGATCCTTGAGAGGGTGCAGAGGAGATTTACCAGAATAGTTTCAGGGATGGAAGATTTTAATGACAAGGTTAGATTGGAAAAACTGTTTTTGTTCTCCTAAGAACAAAGGAGATTGAGGGGATATTTAATAGACGTGTACAAGATTATGACAAGCTTAGATAAATTAGACAAGGAAAAACTGTTCCCATTAATAAATGGTACAAGGTGTGGGGACACAGATTGAAAGTTTTGGGCAAAAGATGCAGGGGTAATATGAGGAAGCACTCTTTTATGCAGCGGGTGGCAATGACCTGGAACTCGCTGCCCACTAGAGTGGTGGAAGTGGAGACAATCAATGACTTCAAGAGGAAGTAGGATGGCCACTTGAGAAAAAGAGACTTGCAGAGCTATGGGGGAGCGAGCCAAGGAGTGGGGCTGAATGCATAGCCCTGTGGAGAGCTGGCATGGACTTGATGGGCCAAATGGCCTCCTTCTTTGCCGTAAATGACTCTATGACTCTATGAGAGAACACAAACATGTGTGGGTTAGGCATTGCAGATCTTGTCATGCTAGCCATGCGTGATGTGTATCTGCAGAAGTGTGTTGGATGTTGATTGAAGACAAACCTCACTCTCTTGTGCTGTGACTCCTGTCACTTCCATCTGCTATTGAGCAGCTGCCCTTGGAGATGGCGGTGTAGTGATAATGTCACTCGACCAGTAATTCAGAGCTCAGGCTAAGGCTCTGGGGACACAGGTTCAAATCCCAGCACAGCAGCTGGTGGAATTTAAATTCAAGTAATTAATAAAAATCTGGGATTGAAAACTAGTCTCAGATTGCTGCCAGGAAAGTATCATTGATTGGCATAAAAACTAATGTCCTTTAGGAAAGAAAATCTGCCATGTTTATCTACATGTGACTCCAGACCCACGCAATGTGGTTTACTCTTAACTGCTCTCTGAAATGGCCTAGCAAGCCATTCAGTTCAAAAATAATTAGGGATGGCAACAAATGCTGGCCTTGCCAGCGATACTCACATCCCGTGAAAGAAGTAAAAAAAACTTGAGTGCCTTCTCCTCAGCTGTTGAGAGAGGCTGTATGTCTGTAATTCCTCTGCTAATCTGCGAGGTCTTCCGCCTGTTATGGCCCTGCTTGTTCTCCAATTGGAAAGAAAAAGATAGTAAGACTTCGCGGGAAGAACGAAATAACAGTTCTGCTAGTGGTAGCCCCTCGTCACCTGCTGGGATTTCCTGCATGGCTGTTTCCCATGTGCACTGTCAGAGGGGTATTGGTGGTGAGGTTTGAAAGAATGTGGCCGAGATGCATCCATGCATCTGCCAGGAGGTGGTAATGTCGAACCCCCTTTGCCAATGCCTTTGTGTTTCCTCCCTCCCCATTTCGCACTGTTTGCCATGTACCTACATGCTAGCCCCAAGAGGGGAAAGGTATGGAGCACTCACTTTGGCAGACCAAAGGAGGTTGTTGACTCTTTTCCTGCACTGGGCTCATGTCCATGGGGTGACCCCACGGTTACAGTCCTCTTCTGCGAACAATGTCCAGGCTTGCTTGGTCAGGCGGGAGGACCTCGTCTTGCCATCCTGGGGAAGAGGACCTCCTGCCTTTCCCTTGCAGCCTGGAGGAGAATCTGCAGGGAGGCATCACTAAACCATGGTGCTACCAGATGTCTTTCCTCGGACATGGTCCCAGTTCTATCAGGCTCTATTCCAACAGTTGGAAGTCGCGGTGCAGCAGGGTCCAGGAGTTGCAGTCACAGGAAACAGCTGCTACAGCAGTCTTGCAGGGGGGTCCTGCAGTTCAAAGTACCATCAAAGAGCTCCAGCAGCACTCCAAGTTCGCTGCCTCACTGAAAGGTAGCACTATAAACAGGCTGATCCATAATCTGCATCTTGGAACCTACCCCCATCACTTAATTGGACGGGTCCAGCACTGCCATTATTGTAATTGGCTGCCCACCGCAATTGTGCCGCGCTGCACACGTGATGAGCGGAGACGGCGCCCACTTCCGGGTCCGCCACTGGGACGCATAACGGGGTCACTGAATTCAGCCCACCATGTGCCGATCCCGCTTCTATACTATCTCCTAAGGTATGCACAGTGCCAGTATCTGAACTGGTGGCTGCCAGTGTCTGATCAAGTGACAGGGTTTCTTCCTCAGTGGTCTGCTCTCCCTCTAGACCTTGAACCTCAGACATCACTGGTAGACCACGTGACATGCGTGGATATCCAGGGGAGGGTTGAGGTGAGGGGAGGGGAGGAGGGCGGAAAGCAAGATGTGCATGGTTACACTATCTTTTTTTAAATTCATTCATGGGATGTGAGCGTCACTAGCCAGGCCATCATTTATTGCCCATCCCTAATTGCCCTTGAGAAGGTGGTGGTGAGCTTGAACCTTCTTGAACCGCTGCAGTCCATTTAGGGTAGGTATACCCACAGTGCTGTTAGGAAGGGAGTTTCAGGATTTTGACCCAGCGACAGTGAAGGAACGGCGATATAGTTCCAAATCAGGATGGTGTCTTGGATGGGAACTTGCAGGTGGTGGTGTTCCCATGTATTTGCTGCCCTTGTCCTTCTTGTTGGTAGAGGTTGCGGGTTTGGAAGGTGCTGGCTAAGGAGCCTTGGTGCATTGCATCTTGTAGATGGTACATACTGCTGCCACTGAGCGTCGGTGGTGGAGGGAGTGAATGTTTGTAGATGGGGTGCCAATCAAGCGGGCTGCTTTGTCCTGGATGGTGTTGAGCTTCTTGAGTGTTGTTGGAGCTGCACCCATCCAGGCAAGTGGAGAGTATTCCATCACACTCCTGACGTGCCTTGTAGATGGTGGACAGGCTTTGGGGAGTCAGGAGGTGAGTTACTCGCCGCAGGATGCCTAGCCTCTGACCTGCTCTTGTAGCCATGGTATTTATATGGCTACTCCAGTTCAGTTTCTGGTCAATGGTAGCCCCTAGGATGTTGATAGTGGGGGATTCAGCGATGGTAATGATGTTGAATGTCAAGGGGAGATGGTTAGATTCTCTCTTGTTGGAGATGGTCATTGCCTGGCACTTGTGTGGCACGAATGTCATTTGCCACTTCTCAGCCCAAGCCTGGATATTGTCCAGGTCTTGCTGCATTTCTACACGGACTGCTTCAGTATCTGAGGAGTCACGAATGGTGCTGAAAATTGTGCAATCATCTGCAAACATCCCCACTTCTGACCTTATGATTGAAGGAAGGTCATTGATGAAGCAGCTGACGATGGTTGGGCCTAGGACACTACCCTGAGGAACTCCTGCAGTGATGTCCTGGAGCTGAGATGATTGACCTCCAACAACCACAACCATCTTCCTTTGCGCTAGGTATGACTCCAGCCAGCGGAGGGTTTCCCCCCTGATTCCCATTGCCTTCAGTTTTGCTAGGGCTCCTTGATGCCATACTCGGTCAAATGCTGCCTTGAAGTCAAGGGCAGTCACTCTCACCTCACCTCTTCAGTTCAGCTCCTTTGTCCATGTCCCCAGAGCAATACCCTGCGTCTCTGGGTTACTAGTCCAGTGATAATACCACTATGCCACCGCCTACCCACTGCACCTTGTGCATCATAAAAGTTTATAGAATGAGAGTAAAGTGGGCTTTGAAAATGTACATAAGGCACTGCATTGCCTGTTGTGCCATTTCAGGACCTTCCTGAAAGTCTTCAACTGTTGCCCAAGCAGTTCCAGCCCCTGCTACAGCCAGAATGCACCTCACCTTTAAGAGGTGCAGCTTTGTTTGATGTAGTTTCGGCCAGCTTTAAGTGGTGCTAGCTTTGCATGAACTTTGGCCCCCTTTTGAGTTTTGCAGCCACTTAGCAGTGTGTTCAGCACTGGGCTGCAAGCCACAATCATGGAGATGGACAGACAGCATGACATTTGCTTGATTGTTGCATCATTTCAATTGGGCAGAGTAATTGCACATTGTGATCCCTGTGCCTGAATTCAGGTTCTATCCAGTTTAATCCCCATCGGTCTACAAGATCATAGGCCAACTTCCCAAAGGAGTTCCTGCTGCTTTCCTCTCGTAACTCCAGTAGAAGATTGGCGGAATGCTGCAGAAAATATGCTTTCTAGAAGTTCCTGATTTGCCTTATAAAGGCTGAAATCTCAACCTGTACAAGGGAAATGTTGTCAAGGGGCAGAGCTAGGGGTAAGGACTCACTGGCTCAGTTGGTTCCCAGTGTATTTCTGTACGCCCGTACAGTGAATGAGTTGAGGCATATTGACTCCTGGATTGCAGAAATGGGCCCCACTAGGCTGCTTCCTTTTCCTGGACCTTTGATGAAAGGGAGGCATTTAAAAATACATCTGACCAGCCCCCATCTGTAGGAGGCTGAAGCAGATATTGCTGGGTTTGGAGAGGTGGCTGCCTGGGCAACCCATCCCAATAATGAGTAGTTGAGCAAAGTTTTCAGCTGTGGTGGAGTGGGTGGGAACTGCTAGCAATCACTCAAGATGCCAGCTTATAACTTTTTTGACAATGATGTGATTGATCACTGTAACACATGTCGTGCAGCTTGCTGTTCTGGTTAGACAACGGTGTTGGTGAAGGGGCTGAATTTGATATCATAGTGCGTGGAACTGAGTGAAACACAGATTTGATTGGCAGTATGGTATGAAATTAATAAATATATTTTTTTTTATCTCTACTGCCTCAACTACAATGTTAATTGAAGAATGGTTAGTGAGGCCAATTGTAGTAACCCTACTGTTGTGCTGACTGATATCAGCATAGACTGGACCTTCCTCATCTGTCTAACTTAACACCACATGAAGGTGCCAACTGAGCTAATAGGGCAGCAGCCTTTTGCTGCATCTTACAACTCTGCAGTTTCATCTTCTGTTTGCTCTTTCTTCCTCCTCCAAAATGTCGCCCTCCTCTTGCAAACAGGCTGATTTTTTGCTTGGTCCAACAAATTGCCATCTGTCCAAGTGGCCATCCTTCACAACAAACCTCCACAACAAACAAGTGTTGGTGGACTATTTTACTACAACAGGCATCATAGTTGAACCAGAATAAAAGCAAAATACTGCGGATGCTGGAAATCTGAAATAAAAACAGAAATAGATGCTGCCAGACCTGCTGAGTATTTCCAGCACTTTCTGTTTTTATTACAGCTGAACCAGATGCTGTTTTCATCTGATAGTCACACATCTGCAATTTCCAGCCAGAGTAACTGGGTAGTGATCAGTAACAGAAACAGTACCTGATTTTTCCCTTTTCTGAGATTGCTAATCTTAGGGCAACTGATGCATTACAATTGGCATCAGTTTTCCTGGGCTAGGGAGGAGAAAAAAAACAAAAGTAACTTCATCTCCATTAATGAATGGTATATGTGCACACAATATAAAGATCATGTTCTCAGAGGTTGGCACTGGGTCCCGCCGCCTTTGGAATTTGAAGCCATTTTTAAAGGAACACCGGGAGGGAGGGAACGGCGACCCCACATGCCTCCAATTAATTGCCTGTTGAGCTCATTGAGAAGCTCATTAACAGGCTTGTCAGCAGCAGTTCACAATTTTCAATGGAAGGGCACGGGGAAAACACCTTGTGTGGAACATGGCAGGCTGTACACGTTGTGAATACTGTGGTGGGGGGGGGGGCATGAGGGCTATGGGAAGGGCTGATTTACATGATGTGGAGGGCCACAATAAAGCTCAGCTTCTCTAAAACTGCCACAGAGTAGCCATCGCTGGAGCTGTAAGACTTGCTTTTCTCAGTGGTGAGTGGTAGGAATCCGGAGAGGGACATGATCCTGCTGGTATCGCTGTGGAAGCTGGATTGGCTGTGGAAGGCCTCGTGAACGTACAAAGGCCAGATGAGGGAGTTCAGATGGGAAAAGGCTACTCTGACATCGGACAAAGCCACCAGGATGAGCTGCAGCAGATGCAACCTCCTGGACAGCAGGAGGCCAGAGAAGCACAGCAGGAGACTGCAAGGGAAAAAGGCACCACTCAAGATATCAGGTTCACCATCCAAGAATCAGCTACCTGCAAATGACATAGCGCCAGTGACGTAGGAGGCTGCACCTATCCAGGCTGATGGCCATCAGGCATTTGTGCTCTAATCCACAATGACCTGAGGCCTTGCAGCCCCCAGCCAATCCCTTACCTTCAGTCATCAAGGTCACCTTTGCCCTGAAATTCTATGCAACCGGAACGTTCCAGTGATCAGCTGCAGACCTAGGTGGCACTTGCAGTCGACATCAGGCAGGTCACAGATGCCATTTTCAGGAGGGCAGGGCACTACATCCACTTTGTCAGAGATGGACCTGCGCAAGCACAGAGGGCAGTGGGTTTCACCTCCATCACTGCATTCCCCCAAGTGCAGACATTATCGATTGTGCCCATGTGGCCATCAAGGCACCCGGTGACCAGCCAGTGAGATCCATCAACAGGAAGGGTTTCCACTTCCTCAACATCCAACTGGTCTGCAACCACAATAAGAACTTCCTCCATGTGTGCGCTCACTTTCATGACAGCTGCCATGACTCCTTCATCCTCCGCCAGTCCAGGCTGCCTCGGATCTTCCCTCCAACCCCCAAAGTGCGTGGATGGATCCAAGGGGAAAAGGGAAATTCATTGAAGAGATGGCCACTAACCCCTCTACGGGAGACCCAGACAAAGGCACTGAGGCAATACAACCAATGCCACCTTCTCAGTAAGACAAATATCAAGCAGGACAGTGGACTTCTGAAGATGTGATTCCAGTGCCTTGACTGGTTGGGTGGGGCCCTCCAATGTCCTCCTGCAAGGGTCTCGGCCATTGTGGTGGTCTGTTGCGTTCTCCGTAACATGGCCTTCCAGAGAGGTGTGGACCTTCAGGACGGTGAGGCTCTGTAAGGAGACAGCTCATTGGGGAAGGAGCAGGAGATGGAAGATGATGCTAAACAAAGTGGTGCCCCTAATGCATGATGAGATGGCCTTCTCCTGCAACCCTCTGGGAAAAGGATCTCCCTCATAGAGAGATACAGCACTGAAACAGACCCTTCGGCCCAACGAATCCACGCCGACCATCAACCACCCATTTATACTAATCCTACATTAATCCCATTTTTTTTCCCTCTCACATCCCCACCTTCTCTCAATTCTCCTACCACCTACCTACACTAGGGGCAATTTTTTTAACAATAGCCAATTTACTTATCAACCCGCAAGTCTTTGGCATGTGGGAGGAAACTGGAACACCCGGAGGAAACCCACGCAGTCAGAGGGAGAACTTGCAAACTCCACACAGGCAGTACCCAGAACCAAACGTGGGTCGCTGGAGTTGTGGGACTGCGGTGCTAGCCACTGCGCCACTGTGCCACCTGAGTGCTGTCAGCATTAGATGCAGTTTGGCATCAATGAAAAGAGGGTCTGCCCTGGCTCTAGTGCAAGGCCTCCAGCTCCCCTGTGACATCTCATTTCTCTCTGGTGCATTGGGAGGTTTTGACACAAACCACAGATCTCTCCCTCAGGACAACCAACAGCCTCAATGATGGCTGCCGTGGAATGTCTACTTGATCTGACACACCTCCATTCCCAGCCCCACTGGCTGTAAATGGACAAGAAGCATGTCTTCATACCAATTAAGGCCTTACCCATTTGAGAATCTGAATCTGAATCAGTCTCCCTCCGAAGGTGGGTTTCTGATCCAAACCAGACCAGGCTCCTATTTCCTGCCTCTGTAACAAAAATCCAGCCTGAGGTGTCTACAATTAGGGAACGTAGATTTAAGAGTAAATAGGAGCCTTAGGACTGAGAGCAGGAAAAATACTTTTGAATACAAAGGGTTGTGAGGCTGTGGAATGCACTGTATAAGTTAGTGATTAAAACAGTGACCACATCAAGATTTAAATATAGGTTAGAAAGGTAATTAAAGGAATGGGGGAATAAAGGGCTATGGGATTAGGCACATAGGATTAGGGTTACTGCTCACATGGAGGATAAACACCAACATGAACTGGTGGGCTCAATGGCCTGTTTCCATGTTGTAATTTCTATGTAATTCTATGTAACTGAGCCTGACCTTGCCCTCACCCAACAGACACACACATGCACCCACACATTCAAGTAGGGATCAGCAGTGATCAGGAGATCAGTGATCAGGAACATAGCATTATTTTCCCCTTTCTCGCACAGCAGTGTTGAGGCAAATTGTAGCAACCGATTGCAGCCTTGGCTGAGACGGTTCTGAATCAAACCTTGGACTTTCCTGCTCTGTATAGTTCAGAACCACACAACAAACTCTTCCTTTACCAACAAAGCCATCAAGAGAGCCTTCCCACTAGTACTTTTCCATATTGTTTTCCCGAAACAACTTCCCTGAAGAAGTCACTACTAAAGCAGTGCTTGTGTGAAGTAAGAGGTTTTGAGGCAGCCCCAGTCAATAGCCCCTCTGGTATGTCCTTACACCCTTTCTTGATTAAGGGTGTTACATTTGCCACTCTCCAATCCTCTGGCATCTGCCCCATATTTAGGGAAGATTGGAAGATTATGGAGGGCCCTTCCGCTATCTCCACTCCCACTTCCTTTAGCAACCTGGGATTCAAACCATCTAGACCAGGCGACTTATCTACTCTAAGTATAGCCAGCCTTTCCAGTACATCCTGCTTATCAATTTTCAACTGATATTTTTCAGGATTCACTTCCTTAGTAAACACTGATACAAAGTATTCATTAAGTATTCTAGCCTTGCTCTGTGCCTCTGAGCATATATCATCCTCTTTGTCCCTAATATAAAAGAGAATAAAATAATTTGAGTGGTGTCATTGACCCATATGAATGACGCACATGACTTGATTAATTATTGACTGCTGAGTCTTCATTGGAAAGAGGCTGATAAATGCAACTTACTATTCATTGGCTCCATAATGCAAGTCTTTTAACAAAGGACCTAAACCCATTGTGAAAGTGGAATATTTGGCCTCCATTATCTCTAATTCCCAACAGAATGTTTAACAGAAAGGTTACCATAGTTTCAGTACCTTAAAGGGAAGTTACGTTCTCTTTAGATGACTGGCAGGGGGAATGTAATGGCTTTTCCTTTATAGCTTTGTCCCTTTCTCTCCTGAAAGCACTGACTGATGTTCAAGTACATCCTGTAGCCCTCAGGTACCTTACCAAGTGGCCATTCCTCATGCAGAAGTTTAATGAGTCTTGTCAAGCTATTCAATCTTGGTCACTTCCCATCCACGTGTATTTTCCAGAAAGATCATCAGGATCAACATACCCCCATGTCGCACCTTTGATATAGAGAAAGCGTCACATAACATTTCACCAAGTGCATGGCGGGTCGACGGGAATTAGACTTAAAGAAGTAGGGAGAAGCTGCAAGAGATGACTAGTTAAAGAGATAACATTTTAAGATGCTTTTAAAAGGAGGGGAGAAAAATGGCAATGCAATGTGGCTTGAGAAGAGAATTCCAGAGTGCAGCATAAAATGCCTCCGATAGTGATGCAGTTAACCAAAATTGAAAGAGCCAAAGGTATGAACAGGGTTTTAGGGTTATAGGAGATTGCAGAGGTAAGGTGGGGCAAACCCATACATGGTTTATAAATGAAAATGCTGATTTTTAAATCAGTGCACAGGGAGCATGGGAAACCAATGAAATTGTTGTGGAATCGCAGTTGATGGAGAGGGAAAGATAGGTCACCATCGCCATACAAGGTTTCTATCATAGATTCATAGAAATCATCGAAACCTACAGCACAGAAGGAGGCAATTGACCTGTCATGTCTGTGCTGGCTTTTGAAAGAGCAGCCATGCTTAGTCCCACACCCCGCTTTCATGTCAATCCATGATGACAATGGACTTCTTCGGGATGAGGTGTGAATAGGGAGCGGGAGAGGTGGGTTGCTAGACAATGATCAGTAAAGGGAACCCTGGGTGATTTTTCTCCTCCAATTATGGTGTTCCAGTTGCTACACTGGCTAAATCAGCTATCTTAGCATAGACTGGGGATAACTTATCTCTTATGGCATATTTTAGGAGTGTGAACCTCATCAAGGATCCTGAGTTGAAAGCTGATAAATGCCATGTTTATATTTTGGTTCAAGGAAATACATAAAAATCAAAAGCTGAACAAACAATGTTGAAAATCTCTGTACACAAGTTCAAATTTATGCAGGTGTATGTATTTCCATTTCATATTATTTTGTATATAATTTAAAGCAAATGATCTTTTTAGCACTGGAGTTTTGGCCCATAAGCCTTTTTTTTTGTGGAGGGTGAAGCACAAAGATTATCTGTTGTAGGTTGCTATGGCTGCTGCTTTCAATTAATGAAGCTGAATATGAGGAAAGGTGGCTTTTTCAGATGGTATTGATTTATGGAAAACTTCCATGCTAGCTCATGTGTGTGTGCTAAATTCTATATCCTCCATGTTGTAGAGTCATTACAGCACAGAAGAAGGCCATTCTGCCCATCGAGTCCCTGCCAGCACTCTGTAGATCAATCCAATCAGTCCCATTCCTCATTATATCCCCGTAGCCCTGCACGTTTGTTTCCCTCAAGTGCCTATTCTATTTCCTTTTGAAATCATTCATCATCTCTGCTTCCACCATCCTCATAGGCTGCGAGTTCCAGGTCATTACCTCTCACTGCATTAAAAAGTTCTTCCTCACAGCCTCCCTGTATCTCTTGCCCAAACTTTAAATTTGTCTCCTCTGGTCCTTGTACCATCAGCAAAGGGAAACAGCTTTTCTTTGTCTACCTTAGCTAAACCCATTGTGATGGAAACCACACCTGCCACAATGAGACATATTAATTTTGTCATATGGAACATTATTTTTGAACTGTTACTTGACTTGAAATAACTTGTTTAAAAAGACCACAAAAGTGGCTGTAAACATGGCTGCACATTTGCATTCTAAAGGACAGTTGCAGGAAGAAGACAATGGGAGTGCCTCCCTGATTCAATTAGCCAGATGGATTTTGATTGAGACATTGAATGTGTAAGAGTCAGCATTCCACCCCCAACCACCAACCCACCACCCCCTCTACTCCCCCCCCACAATGCGAGTGTCTGGTAAGCTTGGGGGAAATCCACAAACCTTGCAGGAGAGTTCCAAATAAGGAACTAGTCACATGACTAACCTGCTGGCCAACTTGGAGGTAATTGAATTGTGCTCACAGAACAGTTTTGGGAAGAGACTGAAATTTGAAGACGAAAGAGTAGGGAGGTCTCTCCCTGTCTCTCTTTCTCTCAAGCAATGTTCCAGGGATCCACAGAAGTAACTTATGCCTCAAGACATAGACCAGTGAAACAAGTTTGAAAGTGTGCACTGGACCCCAACGAGAACTGCAAGACTTAACTTCAATCAAATACTTTTTTTTTTAGAGGTACAGCACTGAAACAGGCCCTTCGGCCCACCGAGTCTGTGCCGACCAACAACCACCCATTTATACTAACCCTACAGTAATCCCATATTCCCTATCACCTCCCTACACTAGGGGCAATTTACAACGGCCAATTTACCTATCACCTGCAAGTCTTTTGGATGTGGGAGGAAACCGGAGCACCCGGCGAAAACCCACGCAGACACAGGGAGAACTTGCAAACTCCACACAGGCAGTACCCAGAATCGAACCCAGGTCCCTGGAGCTGTGAGGCTGTGGTGCTAACCACTGCGCTACTGTGCCGCCCATTTACATCAAACCCAAAGCCAGTAACTGAACTCCAGTTATTACTTCAAACCTTTCCTCTTCTTTATCCTCCTCTGTCTCTATTTGCACGTGTGTTTATCCAGCATGCATGTTAGCGTGGTCATGTCGTGCATTCTGACTAACTTTAACTGAGTTAGAGTTTTTAAGGTTAATAAAACTTACACCTTTCTTGTTTAAATCTGAGAAAACCTGTCTAGTTGATTTCTTTGCCATTACAATTAGAGAGCAATGAGCAAGGACTCACTGAGAGGGAAGCTAAAACACGGTGTTTAAAAAATTAAACCCTGTTATGGCCAAACTAGTAAAAGGCTGAGAGGGAGCCCTAGACCCCTGCCTCACCTGGTCGTAACAGAAATTTGGGGGCTAGTGTCCTGGATTGGACCCACAGACAAACGAGAAATTGGACGTGGAAAGTCAAATTGATCCAATCAAAAAAAAGAAAAGATTTAAATACAGGTTTGCTTGTGGTTGTGTGTGCTAGAATACGAACATGTCTGTGACTGAAGCCAGGAACCCCCAAGCCAAGGTGAAGTAACTTGGGATAAGTTAAAGGCACTGTCTATGGAAGAGTTGAGAAATATGGCTGATCTGTGTGGGGTCACTGTCCATGCCAAGGCTAGAAAATCAGAACTTTAGAGACTAGTGGCCAACCATTTTTCGCTCGAATCTGAAGAAGCAGAGGCACGGTTAGAAATAGATTCTGACAGGGTATTGCTAGCAAAGATACAATGGGAACTGAAGAAACTTGAATTAGAAGACAGGGAAAGAGAGAGAGAAAGAGAAAGACAGGAGAAAGAAAAAGAGTGGAAAAAGAAACAGAAAGAACCTTCCAGAAGGAATGTGAGGAAAGAGAGCTGAGGCGGGCTGAGTTAACTAGGGGGCGACAGAGTAACCCCAGTGAAATCATGGTCAATATGGAGAACAGTAATTCGGGGCTGTGTACTGAGTTGTTAAAATTTTCCCAATTGATTCCAAAATTCAATGAGGGAAACGTGAAAGTATTTTTTGTATCTTTTGAGAAACTGGCAAGGCAGTTAAAATGGCCGGCTGAGAACTGGACTCTTCTGGTGCATATGAGGTTAACAGGAAGAGCCCGTGAGGTTTATTCCCTGTTGCCAGATGAGAGTTCATCAAATTATGAACTGACAGAAAATGTTATCTTCAGGGCATATCAGATAGTACCGGAAGCCTACCACCAAAAGTTTCAAACCCTCAAGAAGCAAGCTGATGAGACTTACTTGAAGTTTGAGAGAAGTAAGTAGCTGGCTTTTGACCAGTGGTTGAGGGCTCTTAAAGTGCAGCCCAGCTATGAAAACCTCAGAGAGGTAATTTTTCTAGAGGAATTTAAAAGCTCTCTCCCACACGCCATAAAGACTCATATAGCGGAACAAAAAAGTACATAGAACAAAGCAATCCACAGTGCTGGCTGCCACGTTTGCTCTAATATACAAGTCGGTTCCCCAGGGGAAAACCTTTTCTCATCACCCCCACAAGTCTGAAAAGGACAAAGGGTAGGAAGGTGACAGGAGCCCAAGCAGTCCTGGGAGAGAGAGAAAAGCAGGAGACACAGGGGGCCCTCCTCCAGCCAAAAAGGTGGGAGCTGTAAGTAGAAGTGAGACCCGGAGACCTGTGTGCTTCCATTGTAATAAGACAGGTCATCTGAGAGCTGACTGCTGGAAACTAAGGGGAAAGCCTATAGGATTAATCAGGGCACACCCGCTCAGTGAAGGAGAAGGGACCCTGATGGAAAGCACAGCTGAATAAGCTGTGGCTTTAACTACAGCAGTAGTAAGGCCCAGAAAACATACTGCTGCAGGTGCAGGAAAATTTAATAGGATTGCTGAAGGTTATCAGGATTTTGTCTGAAGGAAGAGTAACCCCACACCCCTCGAGTGGGGCAAGCAAGCCTTTAGTAATACCCAGGGACACAGGGGCTACTAGATCCCTTTTACTGGGAAAAGGCCTGACCTTTCCCCCAGAGAGTGCAGTAAATACAAGAATGGTGGTTAATGGTATTGGAGGGCAGTGTATGCCTATACCTTTACACCGGGTGCACATGGAGTGCGAGCTAGTTTCAGGACCGGGTTGACCTGCTCCAAGGTAATGATCTGGCAGGGGCGAAGGTGGTAGCTCCCCCAGTCGTGAAAGAGAGACCACAGGAGGTCAGAGAAACAGGGCAGTGGCAGGAGACGGTCCCCTGCAGTTTCCCTGAATGTGTAGTGAATCAGGCTATGATCAAACCAGCTCCCCCAGAGGAGACTGAATTGGCACTGCAGGCAGATGACCATGAGGTCTGTCTGTCTGAGACTTTCTTTGGAAAGTTAGAGGACCCAGGGAATGGATTAAATGAATCTGCCACAGCTGAGGCTCAGAGAGTTGACCCAGTATTGGAAAAGTTAGCACAGGCTGCCCAGACTGAAATTGAAGAACAGGGAGTCCCTGGTTACTATTATTTAAAGAATGAGGTACTGATGAGGAAATGGAGTACTCCTCCCAGACCTGAGGACAAAGAGTGACAGAGTTCACCAGTTAGTGCTGTCGCAGAGGTACTGGAGAGAAATATTAAGAATGGCCCATGAGATTACAGGGCTGTACATGTATATGAAAAACCCCCAAAGCCCGCATAAGACAGCAGTTTGACTGGCCAAAACTCCACAAAGTGGTGGAATACTGTAGAACTTCCCACATGTGCCAAGTTGTGAGAAAACCCCAACCTGTAGTGAAATCTGCACCCCTAATTCTTGTATCGGCTTTTGGGAAATCCTCCAACAGAGGGCTGGTGAACTGTAAGGGACCACTGCCAAGAACAAAAGGGAACAGACAGGAACAGGGCTGGCAAAAGGTTAGAGAGGAAAGGGGAAAAAGGGACAAAGAGGGCAGGTAAAATGAGATCTGAGAGGATTCCCAAATGGTAACCCCTGCTGTCCAGTCAATCAACCCCGAAATGTTGGAAATATTAGACCCCACATCCTCCTATGTAAATGCTGACACTAGAAGCACCCCACCAGAGTTGCTGACAGTGTTTGCAGAAACCTGCAGGGACAAAGAAAGTCCTCAAGGCAGAGAAATGGTGTGGGTGATGCCTCACCTAGTCGAAGCACTGCAGGGGAGTGCAGTAGAATCTGAACAAATACCTGAAAGCAGGAGTGTCCCAGAGGACAAAGGGAAGATTAGCAAAGAATTCTCCCCGCAGTCAGGAGAAAAGGGAACCAACCATACCCTACAGTGAAAAACTCTTGCATGACTCATCAAAGCACTGAAAGAGAGATTAGCGTGGATCCCCCACTGCCGACTCCAAGCCGGGGCTTATTAAATCTAACCCTCCCCCTGCAGACCTCAACAGGAACAAAGGCATCCTAGGCAATCATGGAAATCTGCAAACTGCAAACCACCCCAAAAATCACATGTTTATTGGGATGCCCATTCCCAACATATAGCAGGCTGATAGAGAAGAAACTTTAAACCCCTTTGGGCAACACATAACTATCTCAGACCCACCTCAAGGGAAAAAGGGGCAGTTTAAAGCAGCACTGCTTCAAAGGAAAGACAGGCTGTAACAGTTTTTAGGATTTCTGAATGAATGAGAGAAATATATATGTGTTTTCCTGTACTTTCTCTTCTTTCTATTTTTATAATGAAATGCTCCCTTAATATCACATTTCATTCTGCTGGATGTGAAGGTGTGACAGAAACCACACCTGCCAAAATGAGATATATTAATTTCATCAAATGGAACATTATTTTTGAACTGTTACTACACTTGAAATATCTCATTTAAAAAGACCACAACAGTGGCTGAAAACATGGCTGCACATTTGCATTCTAAAAGACAGTTGCAGGAAGAAGGCAATGGGAGTGCCTCCCTGATTCAATTAGCCAGATGGATTTTGATCAAGAGACATTGAATGTGTAAAAGTCAGCATTAACCCCCCCACCCCCACTCCACACCCTCACTGAGCATGTCTGGTAGGCTTAGAGGAAATTCACAAACCTCGCAGGAGAGGCTGTTCCAAATAAAGAGCTAGTCACGTGACTAACCTTCTGACCAACTTGGAGTTAATTCAATTGTGCTCACAGAACAGTTTTGGGAAGAGACTGTTCAAAGTTCCAGGGACCCATAGAAGTAACTTAAGCATCAAGACAGAAACAAGTTTGAAAGTGTGCACTGGGCCCCAACAAGAACTGCAAGACTGAATTTCTTTCTCCTCCTCTGTCTCTATTTGCGTGTGTGTTTATCGCGCATGCATGCTAGCGTGTCGCTAAAAGGGAAGGGAGGGAAGCTAAAACACGGGCTGGAATTTTACGTCACTCCAATGAGCCAGATGGTGGCGGGGGGTGGCGTAAAATAGAGTGGGAGGCTCCAGGAGACTTTCCCGACCGACTCCTGCCTCCGTTCCCGCCACCCCTTTATGGAGGGCGGGCGGGTTGCGAAAAATGGGCCGCCTGCCCCGGGCCAAACAAAGCCCTTAAGTTGCCACTTAACGGCCATTTAAGGGGCTTTGCCTGCTTCCAAACGTTTTTTACGCGTGGCAAGTGAGCATCTTGAAGCCGTGAAAAGCCACCTGGGAAAAGCAGGCAGCTTGTCATTGCCCCGGGGGCGGGGGCGCCCTGATAATTACGCATAGGATGACCGATGGATGGCAGCCCCCGCTTCCCCAACCACCCTCAGGACCCAAAACGCCACCTTTCACCCTCAGGACAGCCCTTGCCTTTCCTGGGCCCGACCGATCACCCCGGCAAGGCAACCAAAACTCACCTTAAATCCCGGCTCCATGTCTTCCTCTGTGGTCAGATGGGCTGCAGTCCCAACAGTGGCCACCGCTGTCCCACCTTGGAACAATTAACACCTCGGAGAACATCCCCAGCTTCTCCAACTTAACCATGTAGCTAAATTCCTCATCCCTGGAACCATTCTGGTAAATCTCCTCCGCACTCTCTCAAGGATCCTCACAACCTTCCTAAAGTGTGGTGACCAGAACTGGATGCAAAACTCTAGTTGTGGCCTAACCTGAGCTTTATGCAGGTTCAGCATAACTTCCCTGCTTTTGTACTCAATACCTTTATCTTTGTGTGAGCTAACAAATATTTATTGCATGGGGGGTCAAAATTACTGCATGTAATAATGAATAATCTGATTAATGTAAACTTTGGGCCAATCAAAGATTGTGCCTGCTGATATCAGTTGTGTCCAATCCTGCTTAGGTAAAACTATTATATAGTGTTTAAGGTGAGCACGTGTTCCAGCTAGCCTCCAGCTCTTAAAGACAGCCTGTTCCACTTAAAGGGAAGCTGCACTGGATCACAGGAGGCTTCTACTGAATTATATTTCTGCAATTCTGAACAAGGACCCCAGGGCCGGCAGAGGGCTCCCAGGTTCAGTAATGCAGCACTGGAGGTGTTAGCTCTCCAAAGTACCTATAAAAATATCCGCCCTCCAAAAAAAAACCTGCAAAAATATTAGCTCTCCAAAATACCTCCAAATATATCAGCTCTCCAAAGTACCTCCAAAAATATTAGCTCTCAAAATGCCTCCAAAACTATTAGCTCTCCAAAGTACCTCCAAAAATATTAGCTCTCCAAAATACCTCCAAATATATCAGCTCTCAAAATACCTCCAAAAATATTAGCTCTCCAAAATACCTCCAAATATATCAGCTCTCTAAAGTACCTCCAGAAATACAGCACAGTATTTTCACAAACTCAGCCCAGGCAGAAGTAAGTGAAATGCACCTCACATGAAAGTTGGTGCCTGGACCTTTAAATATCGCTATTGGGGTGGACGGGGTGGGGAGGTGCCCTCGTGCTGCTGAACACCTGATCACCTGGGAGTGATCAGTACAGGAATTTCTTGCATGTGTGCACATGAAGTTCCTGAAATAACGTCAAATCAGCTGGAACAGCTGCTTGTTGTCATGGTAGCATCAATCCAGCTGCTTCTGGCACATGCAACACCATGCCAGCACGAGCACCAGCAGCGCTACAGAGACCAATTTCACATTCCAATCTTTGCTGTTGTGAGGACAGTACTTCCCTGTTATAGAAGAATGGCAGCTGATCCCAGCTAGTCTAGGTACAGTATCTGATCCCTACTTACATATTAACAGTGTCTGATCCCTGCTGATATAAGGACAATGCCTAATCCCTTTTTGTGTAGGAGCAGTAAGGAATTCTTCTGGGGTAAGGACAGTGGAGTGGGAAATTGTTTCTAATTCACCTCAGTATCTTGTGTTTTCCACTCCTACAGTGACAAGATACATCCATTGCAGAAAGTCAATTAGTGATTTGTAGGAGACGGTACAGATTGCAAGTGAGGAAGAGAAAGAGCAGATGGAATTGGAAGAGGTACAACCTGTTGCCAGAGAGCCAACTCAAAAGGTCCTTCAGCTGCTGAGCCCTCCGTGGGCCACAGATTGCCAATGGAGGAGGGACCATACCCCAAGCCCGCAGGGATGGCACCTCGTATTAATTCCCAGCGGTGGTGGGAATTAAATGGCCGTTAATTGGCCACTTAAGGGCCTCAATTGGCCTCTAGGTGGGAAGGCTGGCATTGGCCTATTTCGCCCCCGACAAATTGCTTGGAGATGGGGAAGCGATGGGCCCTCCGCTCCCTGCTTCTAGTCACGATTCTATAGGCCCCCTGGCCTTCGAGCCTGTCTCAGGAGGGCCCTTAAATCCAGCCGTTTATTTCTTTACTTGTCCTATTGTCATTTCCCTTGCCGTGCTCCATCATCCTTTTTGTCACTTAATCTCTCCTGCCTTCCACCCTATCACAGACTACCCTTTTGTTCATCCCGCTCTTCCCCACTTTCCCTGCCTTTGTCCTTGCCTGAAACCTGTTACATCTATAACTTTTGCCAGTTCTGAAGAAAGATCATCGACTTCAAGCATTAACTACGCATTTAAGGAAGATGGTTGTGGTTGTTGGAGATCAGTCATCTGAGCTCCAGGACATCACTGCAGGAGTTCCTCAAGGTAATGTCCTAGGCCCATCCATCTTCAGTTGCTTCATCAATGACCTTCCTTCAATCATAAGGTCAGAAGTGGGGATGTTCGCTGATGATTGCACAATGTTCAGCACCATTTGTGACTCCTCAGATACTGAAGCAGTCCGCGTAGAAATGCAGCAAGACCTGGACAATATCCAGGCTTGGGCTGGTAAGTGGCAAGTAACATTCACACCACACAAGTGCCAGGCAACGACTACCTCAAATAGGAATGAATCTAACCATCTCCCCTTGACATTCAACGGCATTACCATCGCTGAATCCCCCACTATCAACATCCTGGGGTTACCTTTGACCAGAAACTGAACTGGAGTAGCCATATAAATACCATGGCTACCACAGCAGGTCAGAGCCTGGGAATCCTGTGGCGAGTAACTCATCCCTTGACTGCCCAAAGCCTGTCCACCATCTACAAAGCATAAGTCAGGAATGTGATGGAATACTCTGCACTTGCCTGGATGGGTGAAGCTCCAACACTCAAGAAGCTCGACACCATCCAGGACAAAGCAGACACTTGATTGGCTCCTTATCTACAAACATTCACTGCCTCCATCACCGACGCACAGTGGCAGCAGTGTGTACCATCTACGAGATGCATTGCAGCAATGCACCAAGGCTCCTTGGACAGCACCTTCCAAACCCGTGACCTCTACCACCTAGAATGACAAGGGTAGCAGATGCATGGGAACAGCAACATCTGTAAGTTCCTCTCCAAGCCACACACCATCTGACTTGGAAATATATTGTCGTTCCTTCACTGTCGCTGGGTCAAAATTCTGGAACTCCCTTCCTAACAGCATTGTGGGTGTACCTACACCCCAAAGACTGCAGCGGTTCAAGCAGGCAGCTCACCACCACCTTCTCAAGGGCAATTAGGGATGGGCAATAAATGCTGGCTTGGCCAGCAATGCCCACATCCCATGAAAACGAATAAAAAATAAAATTAAGGGGGTGGCAGTGGCACGGTGGTAATGTTGCTGGACTTGTAATCCAGATGCCGAGGCTAATACTCTGGGGACATGGGTTCAAATCCCACCATGGCAGATGGTGAAATGTGAATTAATAAAACATCTGGAATTAAAAGTTAGTCTAATGGTGACCATGAAACCATGGTTGATTGTTGTAAAAACCCATCTGGTTCACGAATGTCTTTTAACGAAAGAAATCCACTGTCCTTACTTGGCCTGCCTACAGGTGACTCCATACCCACTGGCAGGACAGACCCCACAGAGGTGGCAACACAGTGGTAAATAGATGGGAGGGACGTGTCCTGAGATTCCTCAACATTGACTCTGGACCTCATGAAGTCTCATGGCATCAGATGAAACATGGGCAAAGAAACCTCCAGCTGATTATCACCTACTGCACCCTCCACCCCACTCCTTTGGCTGATGAATCAGTGCTTCTCCATGATGAATACCAACTGGAGGTAGCAAGGGCGCAGAACGTACTTTGGGTGGGGGACTTCAATGTTCATCACCAAGACTGGGTCGGTAGCACCACTACTGGCTGAGTCTTAAAGGACATAGCTGCTAGACTGGGTTTTCAACAGATGATGAGGGAAAAACCTACTTGACCTCGTCCTCACCAATCTACCGCTTGCAGATGCATCTGTCCATGATGGTATTGGTAGGAGTGACCACCCCACAATTGTTGTGGAGACGAAATCCTGTCTTCACATTGAGGATACCTGCCATTGTGTTGTCTGACACTACCACTGTGCTAAATGGGATAGATTTCGAACAGATCTTGCAACTCAAAACTGGTCTTTCATGAGGCATTGTGGACCATCAGCAGCAGCAGAATTGTATTCAACCACAATCTATAACCTGATGGCTTGGCACATCCCCCACTCTACCATTACCATCAAGCCGGGGAACAAACCCTGGTTCAATGAAGAGTGCAGGACGTCATGCCAGGAGCAGGAGGTGTCAGCCTGGTGAAGCTGCAACTCAGGACTATTTGCATGTCAAACAGCGAAAGCAGCATGTGATAAACAGGGTTAAGAGATTCCCACAACCAATGGATCAGATCTAAACTCTGCAGTCCTGCCACATCCAGTCAAGAATGGTAGCGGATAATTAAACAACTGACAAGAGGAGGCTCCACAAATATTTCCATCCTCAATGATGGGTGCGTCCAGCACATCAGTGCAAAAGACAAACCTGAAGCATTTGCATCCATCTTAAGCCAGAAGTGCCAAGTGGATGATCCACCTCTGCTTCCTCCTGAGGTTCCCAGCAGCACAGATGTCAGTCTTCAGCCAATCCGATTCACTCCATGTGATAGCAAAAATGGCTGAAGGCACTGTATACTGCAAAGGTTATGGGCCCTGATAGCATTCCGGCAATAGTGCTGAAGATTTGTGCTCCAGAACTAGCCGCGCCCCTAGCCAAGCTGTTCCAGTACAGCTACAACACAGGCATCTACCCGGCAGTGTGGAAAGTTAACCACGTATGTCCTGTACACAAAAAGCAGGACAAATCCAACCCGACCAATTACCGCTCAATCAGTCTACTCTCGATCATCAGCAAAGTGATGGAATGGGTCGTCGACAGTGCTATCAAGCGGCACTTGCTCAGCATTAATCTGCTCACTGATGCTCAGGTTGGGTTCTGCCAGGGCCACTCAACTCCTGACCTCATTACAGCCTTTGTCCAAACATGGACAGAAGAGCTGAACTCCAGAGGTGAGGTGAGAGTGACTGCCCTTGACATCAAGGCAGTATTTGACCAAGTATGGCAAAACTGGAGTCAATGGGAATCAAGGGAAAACTATCCGCTGGCTGGAGTCATACTTAGCACAAAGGAAGATGGTTGTGGTTGTTGGCGGTCAATCATCTCAGTCCTAGGACATCGCTGCAGGAACTCCTCAGGGTTGTGTCCTAGACCCATCCATCTTCAGCTGCTTCATCAATGACCTTTCCTGCATCATGAGGTTAGCAGTGGGGATGTTTACTGATGATTTCACAATGTTCAGTACCATTCACGACTCCTCAGATACTGAAGCAGCCCATGTCCAGATGCAGCAAGACCTGGACAACATCCAGGCTTGGGCTGATAAGTGGCAAGTAACATTTGTGCTACACAAGTGCCAGGCAATGACCAGCTCAAAGAAGAGAGAATCTAACCTTCTCCTCTTAATGTTCAATGGCATTACCATCGCTGAATCCCCCACTATCAACATCCCTGGGGGTTACCATTGATCAGAAACTAAACTGGACCAGCCACATAAATACTGTGGCTACAAGAGCAAGTCAGATGCTGGGAATTCTGCAGTGAGTAACTCACCTCTTGACTCCCCAATGCCTGTCCACCATCTACAAGGCACAAGTTAGGAGTGTGATGGAATACTCTCCACTTGCCTGGATGGGTGCAGCTCCAACAACATTCAAGAAGCTCAACAACATCCAGGACAAAGCAGCCCACTTGATTGGCACCCCATTCACAACCTTCAACATTCACTCCCTTCACCACTGACGGACAGTGGCAGCAGTGTGTACCATCTACAAGATGCGCTGCAGAAATGCACCAAGGCTCCTTCGACAGCACCTCCCAAACCCGCGACCTCTACTACCTAGAAGGACAAGGGCAGCAGATACATAGATACCACTAACTAAAGTTCCCCTTCAAGTTGCACACCATCCTGACTTGAAAGTATATTGCCGTTCCTTCACTGTCACTGGGTCAAAATCCTGGAACTCCCTTCCAAACAGCATTGTTGGTGTACCCACACCCTAAGGTCTGCAGCAGTTCAAGAAGACAGCTCACCACCACCTTCTCAAGGGCAACTGGATGGGTGATAAATGCTGGCTTAGCCAGTGATGCCCACATCCCATGTATTAATAAAAAAAAACTGTTTCTGTCTCTGCAGATGCTGCCAGACCTGCTGAGTGTTTCCGACATCTTCTGTTTTTATTATAGAAGAGATATATTGGTGTTCATAGATAGGCAGGCGAGACTTGAAGTCCAAATATATTACAGCTTCTGAAGTCATATAACAAAAAAGCTTCAGTTCTGAATGAAAAAGTAGAAACTCCACTTACAGGAATTTGGAGAACTTTGTTTGGCAAGTTATATACCTCCTGCGTGCAGGAAAAGATCACGTTGTGTCTCAATCGCATAATTTATTCATACAGGGAAGTTAGATTTTTTTGCCAAACTTCGTACAGTTCCTCAGAATGACCTCCGTCAATGCTCTAAACACGGTCTATTTTAATAATCTGTCACAAAACTAAATTGCATATATGTGGCTGTAAATTGGAGGCTTAGGAAGGAAGTGAAGCAGGGAGCGTCTCCCTGTTACCAGTACTTAGTGGTGAACTCTGTGCCAACATTTCGATTGTGTTTATTTAGATAATTCCGGTGCCAATGAATCCGGAAAAGAATATTTATCCAGCTCTCAGTTGGTGCGACATCTGCCAGCTTCGTAGAGTTGCTATTACTCTTGCCGTTTATGTTAGAAGATTGTAGGTTTGAGTCCCATACCAGAATTTGAGTTCATAATCGAGGCTGACATTCTCATAAAGTACTAAAGTAATACTGAATTGTTGGAGGTGTCATCATTTGGATGATACATTAGCCCTGATATGCTGGGCATAAAACAAATGTTATGTGAGTATATAGCGGTGATAATAGAGGTAGAATTTAGTTACACTGAATTTCTGGCTGAGAGAAATGGAGACAGGTGTTGGCCGGAGGTATTATGATGCTATTGAAATAAGGGAGTGCACCATTATCCCTTCAAGTGTAGCACATATTGGGAGCATGGGAATGCAGAATTTACCATGTAATTCACTAGATAAACCCTTTGAAATGTTTCAACAAAGTGATTAGACATGAACAAATATAAGTATTTTCTTTATTTCAATTTCAACCTTTCATTCTGCAAGGAGAATTTTCAAGGTCAGCTACAAAACGTCATGAATGGGGAGGAACCCTCTCTATATAGAGTAATAAAGGACTATGCATTTCTAACAGCCAGTTTGTCAAATCTAATTGACGCATTCTCCTTCCATACTGCTATTTCCTTCCTTGCATGTCTCCCCTCCCTCAGGAAATACATCTGATGCAATCTTCCCTCTCTCCGACAATACATCTGATGCAACCAAGAAAACTGACAAAATGCTTCACCACCTCCATGAAATACTTTAGAGCAGCACAGTAGATGTCCTCTGCCTCATCGAGTCCTGCAGAGAGATGTTTCCTCTTCCCATCAGCAATTTTCACACAGCATGGTGATACTGGCGCCCACTGCTGTCTGCCAGCGCATATTGATGCACTAGCACCCAGCTCCAACACACTACCTTTTTTTTAGAATTAGAACATTACAGCGCAGTACAGGCCCTTCGGCCCTCGATGTTGCGCTGACCTGTGAAACCATCTGACCTACACTATTCCATTTTCATCCATATGTCTATCCAATGACCACTTAAATGCCCTTAAAGTTGGCGAGTCTACTACTGTTGCAGGCAGGGCATTCCACGCCCCTACTACTCTCTGAGTAAAGAAACTGCCTCTAACATCTGTCCTATATCTATCACCCCTCAACTTAAAGCTATGTCCCCTCGTGTTTACCATCACCATCCGAGGAAAAAGACTCTCACTATCCACCCTATCTAACCCTCTGATTATCTTATATGTCTCTATTAAGTCACCTCTCCTCCTCCTTCTCTCCAACGAAAACAACCTCAAGTCCCTCAGCCTTTCCTCGTAAGACCTTCCCTCCATACCAGGCAACATCCTAGTAAATCTCCTCTGCACCCTTTCCAAAGCTTCCACATCCTTCCTATAATGCGGTGACCAGAACTGCACGCAATACTCCAGGTGCGGTCTCACCAGAGTTTTGTACAGCTGCAGCATGACCTCGTGTCTCCGAAACGCGATCCCCCTATTAATAAAAGCTAACACACCATATGCCTTCTTAACAGCCCTATTAATCTGGGTAGCAACTTTCAGGGATTTATGTACCTGGACACCAAGATCTCTCTGTTCATCTACACTACCAAGAATCTTCCCATTAGCCCAGTACTCTGCATTCCTGTTACTCCTTCCAAAGTGAATCACCTCACACTTTTCCGCATTAAACTCCATTTGCCATCTCTCAGCCCAGCTCTGCAGCCTATCTATGTCCCTCTGTACCCTACAACATCCTTCGGCACTATCCACAACTCCACCGACCTTAGTGTCATCCGCAAATTTACTAACCCACCCTTCTACACCCTCTTCCAGGTCATTTATAAAAATGACAAACAGCAGTGGCCCCAAAACAGATCCTTGCAGTACACCACTAGTAACTAAACTCCAGGATGAACATTTGCCATCAACCACCACCCTCTGTCTTCTTTCAGCTAGCCAATTTCTGATCCAAAGCTCTAAATCACCTTCAACCCCATACTTCCGTATTTTCTGCAATAGCCTACCGTGGGGAACCTTATCAAACGCCTTACTGAAATCCATATACACCACATCCACTGCTTTACCCTCATCCACCTGTTTGGTCACCTTCTCGAAAAACTCAATAAGGTTTGTGAGGCACGACCTACCCTTCACAAAACCGTGCTGACTATCGCTAATGAACTTATTCTTTTCAAGATGATTATAAATCCTGTCTCTTATAACCTTTTCCAACATTTTACCCACAACTGAAGTAAGGCTCACAGGTCTATAATTACCAGGGCTGTCTCTACTCCCCTTCTTGAACAAGGGGACAACATTTGCTATCCTCCAGTCTTCCAGCACTATTCCTGTCGACAATGACGACATAAAGATCAAGGACAAAGGCTCTGCAATCTCCTCCCTGGCTTCCCAGAGAATCCTAGGATAAATCCCATCTGGCCCAGGGGACTTATCTATTTTCACACTTTCCAAAATTGCTAACACCTCCTCCTTGTGAACCTCAATCCCATCTAGCCTAGTAGTCTGAATCTCAGTATTCTCCTCGACAACATTTTCTTTCTCTACTGTAAATACTGACGAAAAATATTCATTTAACGCTTCCCCCATCTCATCTGATTCCACACACAACTTCCCACTACTATCCTTGATTGGCCCTAATCTAACTCTAGTCATTCTTTTATTCCTGATATACCTATAGAAAGCCTTAGGGTTTTCCTTGATCCTATCCGCCAATGACTTCTCGTGTCCTCTCCTTGCTCTTCTTAGCTCTCCCTTTAGATCCTTCCTGGCTAGCTTGTAACTCTCAAGCGCCCTAACTGAGCCTTCACGTCTCATCCTAACATAAGCCTTCTTCTTCCTCTTGACAAGCACTTCAACTTCTTTAGTAAACCGCAACTCCCTCGCTCGACATCTTCCTCCCTGCCTGACAGGTACATACTTATCAAGGACACGCAGTAGCTGCTCCTTGAATAAGCTCCACATTTCGATTGTGCCCATCCCCTGCAGTTTCCTTCCCCATCCTACGCATCCTAAATCTTGCCTAATCGCATCATAATTTCCTTTCCCCCAGCTATAATTCTTGCCCTGCGGTATATACCTGTCCCTGCCCATCGCTAAGGTAAACCTAACCGAATTGTGATCACTATCACCAAAGTGCTCACCTACGTCTAAATCTAACACCTGGCCGGGTTCATTACCCAGTACCAAATCCAATGTGGCATCGCCCCTGGTTGGCCTGTCTACATACTGTGCCAGAAAACCCTCCTGCACACACTGGACAAAAACTGACCCATCTAAAGTACTCGAACTATAGTATTTCCAGTCAATATTTGGAAAGTTAAAGTCCCCCATAACAACTACCCTGTTACTCTCGCCCCTGTCGAGAATCATCTTCGCTATCCTTTCCTCTACATCTCTGGAACTATTCGGAGGTCTATAGAAGACTCCCAACAGGGTGACCTCTCCTCTCCTGTTTCTAACCTCGGCCCATACTACCTCAGTAGACGAGTCCTCAAACGTCCTTTCTGCCGCTGTAATACTCTCCTTGATTAACAATGCCACACCCCCCCCTCTTTTACCATCTTCTCTGTTCTTACTGAAACATCTAAATCCCGGAACCTGCAACATCCATTCCTGCCCCTGCTCTACCCATGTCACCGAAATGGCCACTACATCGAGATCCCAGGTACCAACCCACCTTATTCTGGATGCTCCTGGCGTTGAAGTAGACACACTTTAAACCAAGTTCTTGCTTGCCAGTGCCCTCTTGCGTCCTTGTAACCTGATCCCTGACCTCACTACTCTCAACATCCTGTACACTGGAACTACAATTTAGGTTCCCATTCCCCTGCTGAATTAGTTTAAACCCCCCCGAAGAGCACTAGCAAATCTCCCCCCCAGGATATTGGTACCCCTCTGGTTCAGGTGAAGACCATCCTGTTTGTAGAGGTCCCACCTACCCCAGAAAGAGCCCCAATTATCCAGGAAACCAAAACCCTCCCTCCTGCACCATCCCTGCAGCCACGTGTTCAACTCCTCTCTCTCTCCCTATTCCTCGCTTCAATATCACGTGGCACGGGCAACAACCCAGAGATAACAACTCTGTTTGTTCTCGCTCTAAGCTTCCACCCTAGCTCCCTGAATTTCTGTCTTAAATCCCCATCTCTCTTCTGACCTATGTCGTTGGTGCCTATGTGGACCACGACTTGGGGCTGCTCCCCCTCCCCCTCCCCCTTAAGGATCCCAAAAACACGGTCCGAGACATCACGAACCCTGGCACCTGGGAGGCAACATACCAACCGTGAGTCTCTCTCGTTCCCACAGAACCTCCTATCTGTTCCCCTATCTATGGAGTCCCCAATGACTAATGCTCTGCTCCTCTTCCCCCTTCCCTTCTGAGCTACAGGGACAGACTCTGTGCCAGATATCTGTACCCCATTGCTTACCCCTGGTAAGTCGTCCCCCGCAACAGTATCCAAAACGGTATACCTGTTGTTGAGGGAAACGGCCACAGAGGATCCCTGCACTGCCTGCTGGTTCCCTCTCCTTCCCCTGACGGTAACCCATCTACCTACTTCTTTTACCTGAGGTGTGACTACCTCCCCATAACTCCTCTCAATAACCCCCTCCGCCTCCCGAATGATCCGAAGTTCATCCAGCTCCAGCTCCAGTTCCCTAACGCGGTTCTCGAGGAGCTGGAGTTGGGTGCACTTCCTGCAGATGCAGTCAGCAGGGACACTCTTGGCGACCCTTACCTCCCACATTCTGCATACAACTGCCTTAACCTCCATTCCCACTATTCTAAATTCCCAACAAATCTACTGAAAAACCAAAAAAAAAAGTCAAAACTTGTTAGCTTAGCAATCCGACGGACAGAACTTTTTAAATAAAAAGCTTACCTTATCAACACACCAGAGTCCTTTTTTTTGGTTAGAGGAGGAGGGTGGGTGGGAGACACTACACGTGTATTGTTTCGGGTACAGCCACCGCCCAAATATATAGCTTTTACTTACCCAGCAGTCCCCTGGTCCTCCGAAAACAAAAGGGAATTAACTTTTAACTGACACTGAAATTGACTTCCCAGCTGCAAGTTCGCTCCATACCTCCGCTTCTGTTCAAGCTGCTGCAACCAAAACTAAAAGAAATTGATTTTAAACCGCCCTTTATGATGGTTCAACCTTAGTCTCGATTATGACGCACTAAAGATTTCCAAATGTTGAACATATATATTTATGATTCCATTCCCCATTTCTCCTTACATTACCTTAGTTGGTCTGAAGCTTATAAAAGAATGAAACAATTACATTTATATTACATTTTTTGTTTGCACTGGAGTGCTGACTTGGGTTGCATTAGAGTGCTACAGTGGAAGTTTGGTAACTGAGGAAGTTTGGTAAGGAGGGAGCGAGGAGCTCCTTTCATTTCCTACCTGTCCTCAGAGTGAGGGGAGCTGAGAGCTTCCAAAGAGCACAGCTGACTGGGAGAAGACTTGGAGGGCGGAGTTCTGGACCGGTAAGTATAAAACACTTACCGCTGGTAAAAAAAACTGAAAGTGACGTCACAGGAAAGCTGTGACCTGATTGGCTGGTAGGGAATTTTTTTTACTCAATTTGAAAATAAAACATTGATAACAATTGATTAAAACCCTAATTAACTAATTAATAAGTAGAGTAACTAAACCAGAGGGAGGCGATTACTGTATTTAGTTAGCATTTAATATTTATAGTAGGAATCCAGCACTCGGGACCATATAGTTAATTATAACAATTTAGTAAGGGTTTAATAAGTATTTATTTATTTTAAATTAATTTATTAATTAGTGTTAGAAATGTCAGTTAGAGGGCTGAAGTGCTTCACCTGTGAGATGTGAGAGGTCCATGACGCTTCCAGCGTTACGGACGACTACATGTGTAGGAAGTGTACCCAGTTGCAGCTCCTCACAGACCGCACGGAGCGGCAACTGGATGCACTTAGGAGCATGCAGGTGGCAGAAAGCGTCATACACAGGAGCTTTAGAGAAGTGGTTACACCCAAGGAGCAGGCAGATAGATGGGTGACCGCTAGAAGGGGCAGGCAGTCAGTGCAGGAATCCCCTGTGGCTATCCCCCTCTCTAACAAGTATACCATTTTGGATACTGTTGGGGGGGATGGTCTATCAGGGGAAAACAGCAGCAGCCAGAGCATTGGCACCACGGCTGGCACTGTTGTTCAGCAGGGAGGGACAAAGCGCAGAACAGCAATAGTTATAGGGGACTCTATAGTCAGGGGCACAGATAGGCGCTTCTGTGGACGTGAAAGAGACTCCAGGATGGTATGTTGCCTCCCTGGTGCCAGGGTCAAGGATGTCTCTGAACGGACAGGGAGCATTCTGAATGGGGAGGGTGAACAGCCAGAGGTTGTGGTACACATCGGTACCAACGACATAGGCAGGAAGAGTGGTGAGGTCCTGCAGAGGGAGTTTAGGGAGTTAGGTAGAAAGTTAAAAGACAGGACCTCTAGGGTTGTAATCTCGGGAATACTCCCTGTGCCACGTGCCAGTGAGGCTAGAAATAGGAAGATAGTGCAGCGAAACACGTGGTTAAACAGCTGGTGTAGAAGGGAGGGTTTCAGATATCTGGACCATTGGGATCTCTTCAGGAACAGATGGGACCTGTACAAGAAGGACGGGTTGCATCTAAACTGGAGAGGCACAAATATCCTGGCTGCGAAGTTTGCTAGCGTCACTCGGGAGGGTTTAAACTAGTGTGGCAGGGGGGTGGGAACCAGAGCAGTAGGACAGCAAGTGAAATAAATGAGGGGGAACTAGTAAATAAGGCCAGTAAGACGAAGAGGAAGAGCAGGCAGGGAGATGTTGCGGAGCACAGCAGGACTGGTGGTCTGAAGTGCATTTGTTTCAATGCGAGAAGTATAACAGGTAAGGCAGATGAACTTAGAGCTTGGATTAGTACTTGGAACTATGATGTTGTTGCTATTACAGAGACTTGGTTGAGGGAAGGACAGGATTGGCAACTAAATGTTCCAGGATTTAGAAGCTTCAGGCGGGATAGAGGGGGGTGTAAAAGGGGTGGGGGAGTTGCATACTGGTTAAGGAGAATATCACAGCTGTATTGCGGGAGGACACCTTGGAGGGGTCTTGCAGCGAGGCAATATGGGTGGAGCTCAAGAATAGGAAGGGTGCAGTCACAATGTTGGGGGTTTTCTGCAGGCCTCCCAACAGCCAGCGGGAGGTAGTGGAACAGATATGTAGACAGATTGTGGAAAAATGTAAAGGTAACAGGGTTGTAGTGGTGGGTGATTTTAACTTCCCCCATATTGACTGGGACTCACTTAGTGCTAGGGGCTTGGATGGGGTAGAATTTGTAAAGAGCATCCAGGAGGGCTTCTTGAAACAATATGTAGATAGTCCAACTAGGGATGGGGCCGTACTGGACCTTGTATTGGGGAATGAGCCCGGCCAGGAGGTCGAAGTTTCAGTAGGGGGGCATTTCGGGAACAGTGACCATAATTCCATAAGTGGATAAGGATAAGAGTAGTCCTCGGGTGAAGGTGCTAAATTGGGCGAAGGATAATTATAACAATATTAGGTAGGAACTGAAGAATTTAGATTGGGAGCGGCTGTTTGAGGGTAAATCAACATCTGACATGTGGGAGTCTTTCAAACGTCAGTTGATTAGAATCCAGGACCGGCATGTTCCTGTGAGGAAGAAGGATAAGTTTGGCAAGTTTCGGGAACCTTGGATAACGCGGGATATTGTGAGCCTAGTCAAAAAGAAAAAGGAAGCATTCGTAAGGGCTGGAAGGCTAGGAACAGACGAAGCCCTTGAGGAATATAAAGACAGTAGGAAGGAACTTAAGCAAGGAGTCAGGAAGGCTAAAAGGGGGCATGAAAAGTCATTGGCAAACAGGATTAAGGAAAATCCCAAGGCTTTTTGTACGTATATAAAGAGCAAGAGGGTAACTAGGGAAAGGGTTGGCCCACTCAAGGACAGAGAAGGGAATCTATGTGTGGAGTCAGAGGAAATGGGCAAGGTACTAAATGAGTACTTTGCATCAGTATTCACCAAAGAGAAGGACTTGGTGGATGATGAGCCTCGGGAAGGGAGTGTAGATAGTCTGGGTCATCTCATTATCAAAAAGGAGGAGGTGTTGGGTGTCTTGCAAAGCATTAAGGTAGATAAGTCCCCAGGGCCTGATGGGATCTACCCCAGAATACTGAGGGAGGCAAGGGAAGAAATTGCTGGGGCCTTGACCGAAATATTTGCATCCTCATTGGCAGCAGGTGAGATCCCAGAGGACTGGAGAATAGCCAATGTTGTTCCTTTGTTTAAGAAGGGTAGCAAGGATAATCCAGGAAATTATAGGCCGGTGAGCCTTATGTCAGTGGTGGGGAAATTATTGGAGAGGATTCTTCGGGACAGGAGTTTCGCCCATTTGGAAACAAACAAACTTATTAGCGAGAGGCAGCAGGGTTTTGTGAAGGGGAGGTCGTGTCTCACTAATTTGATTGAGTTTTTTGAGGAAGTGACAAAGATGATTGATGAAGGAAGGGCAGTGGATGTTATCTATATGGACTTCAGTAAAGCCTTTGACAAGGTCCCTCATGGCAGACTGGTACAAAAGGTGATGTCACATGGGATTAGAGGTGAGCTGGCAAGATGGATACAGGACTGGCTCAGTCATAGAAGACAGATGGTAGCAGTGGAAGGGTGCTTTTCTGAATGGAGGGATGTGACTAGTGGTGTTCCGCAGGGATCAGTGCTGGGACCTTTGCTCTTTGTAGTATATATAAATGATTTGGAGGAAAATGTAGCTGGTCTGATTAGTAAGTTTGCGGACGACACAAAGGTTGGTGGAGTTGCGGATAGTGATGAGGATTGTCAGAGGATACAGCAGGATATAGATCGGTTGGAGACTTGGGCGGAGAAATGGCAGATGGAGTTTAATTCGGACAAATGTAAGGTAATGCATTTTGGAAGGTCTAATGCAGGTGGGAAGTATACAGTAAATGGCAGAACCCTCAGGAGTATTGACAGGCAGAGAGATCTGGGCGTACAGGTCCACACGTCACTGAAAGTGGCAACGCAGGTGGATAAGGTAATCAAAAAGGCATACGGCATGCTTGCCTTCATCGGTCGGGGCATAGGGTATAAAAATAGGCAAGTCATGCTGCAGCTGTACAGAACTTTAGTTAGGCCACACTTAGAATATTGCATGCAATTCTGGTCACCACACTACCAGAAGGACGTGGAGGCTTTGGAGAGAGTACAGAAGAGGTTGACCAGGATGTTGCCTGGTCTGGAGGGCATTAGCTATGAGGAGAGGTTGGATAAACTCGGATTGTTTTCACTGGAACGACGGAGGTGGAGGGGCGACATGATAGAGGTTGACAAAGTTATGAGTGGCATGGACAGAGTGGATAGTCAGAAGCTTTTTCACAGGGTGGAGGAGTCAGTTACTAGAGGTCATAGGTTTAAGGTGAGAGGGGCAAAGTTTAGAGGGGATGTGCGAGGCAAGTTCTTTACACAGAGGGTGGTGAGTGCCTGGAACTTGCTGCCGGGGGAGCTGGTGGAAGCAGGTACGATAGCGATGTTTAAGAGGCAACTTGACAAATACATGAATAGGATGGGAATAGAGGGATACAGTCCCTGGAAGTGCAGAAGGTTTTAGTTTAGACAGGCATCAAGATCGGCACAGGCTTGGAGGGCCGAATGGCCTGTTCCTGTGCTATACTGTTCTTTATATAGTGCCTTTCATGACTACAGGACATCCCAAAGTGTTTTACAGCCCATGAAGTCCTATTGAAGTTTAGCCACTATTGTTAAAGGAGGAAACATGGCAGGAAATTTGCGCACAGTAAGCTCGGACAAACATCAATGCGATAATGACCAGCTAACCTGTTTTTGTGACTTTGTTTGAGGAACAAATATTGGTCAGGACACTGGGAATAACTCTCTTGCTCTTCTTCAAAATAGTGCCATGAGATCTTTTACGAACTCCTGGGATGGTAGACAGGGCCTCAGTTTAATGTCTCATCCAAAAATAAAACCTCAGTACTGCACTGGAGCATCAGCCTCGATTCATGGGCTCAAGACCCACAACCTTCTGGCTTAGAGGTAATAGCCCTACCAACTGACCCACGGCTGATGCTACCAGGAATGATACCAGGCTTAAAGGGTTAAATTATGAGAACAGGTTTGTCTTCCCTTGAGTTCAGAAAGTTGAGCGGTGGTCTAATTAAGGTGTTTAAAATGATCAAGAATTCAATAAGATTGATGCAAAGTAACTATTTTCTCTGATAGGAAAATCCAGAACAGGGAGGCATCACCTTAAAATTATAGCCAGGCCATTTAGGAGTGAAATTGGTCGTGGAAATCTGGAATTCACTCCCCGAAAGGCTGTGGATGCTAAGCCAATTATAATTTTTAAGACTGAGATTGTTAGATTTTGTTAGGTAACGGTGTCAAAGGATATGTAACTGGATCCAGTAAATGGAGTAGAGGTACCTTAGTTAAGTAGTGGATCAAAATCATGAATGACCTACTCCAGTTCCTGTGTTCCTAATCGGTTAAAATGAGTGTGTAAACAAAAGAAAAAAGGAGAGAAGTTGCAGTTTATATAGTGTCTTTCATGTCCTCAGGACATCCCAAGTGTTTCACTGTTTTGAAGTATGGTTTTGAAATATAGCCACTGTTTTTTTTTAGACAAATGTGGCATCAATGTGTGCGCAGCAACGCTCCACAGACAGCATTAGATAATTCACCAGTTTATAGCCTCGCGAATCATTGAATTGTGATCCCGACATTAATGCCCAATCATGCCCAATAGCATTCTTCAGTGCTGGGCCCGCTGAGGTTTGTCCAAATGCACCTCATTACTATTAGCAAGTAGGCTGCAGTGGGGAATGGTTTTCCTGATCCCAATCCCAAACACATTCTACTCAACATCTTGATCTGCTGATTTTAAACAAATTTGACCTCTTTGAGGATGGATGTCATTTGCCGGCTTGGACTCCTCCAATTGCACTCACGCTCAGCTTTGTGGAGGCTGCTACATCTCCACTCACTCAGCATTACGGCTTCCATTACAAAATTGTACCCGGACTTAAGATCAGACATGGCAACTCCCTCAGTACTTTATTCAGTGAGGTTTCAGCCTAGATTATGTGCCTGTCCCTTGAGTATGGGTTCAGTCCATGATCCTCTGACTCTTGAAAGAGCTCTATCACTGGACCAAGTTGAAATCTCCCTTCAATGCTCATGCCTTTAAGGACGATTCCCATACCCAACTCCGGGGGAGGAATCCAACCTTTGATGTGATAGCTTTAATCCAAGGCTGGTTTTTGCATAGTTCACAAATGTTTTACTTTAATTATGTGGCAGTAACTTGATTGCCAAAAACAGATTTTAATATATTCATAACTGAATTGCAGCATTCTTCAGATAATCCTGGCTTTACATTGGCAGGCCCTTGTCTGTGACAATCTTGGATCTGTTAGCTCCAGTTTTTGTATAGCATATACCTATTCTGCCAAAACAAATCAACCCTGCATCAAGGTTATATCTGGATCAGGATTAGATTGCATACATATAAAAATGATATTTCAAAAATTGGTTTTCATCCCTTTAGCCATTCTTCCTGCAACTGCCTTTAATTTAAAACCACATCAAGTTTGTACTGCAAACATTTTGATGAAATAATATATATTTTACAATTTGTCCTTAATATGGGAACAATTAACATTAACCAGTATATGGCCCATCATAGCTGCAGCAATATTTTTAATATTTCCATACTGTTATCACATTTTGGCCAATTATTTGTGTCTTGGTTAAGGTGGGGTTTGTTGGTGCTGGAGAATGTTTACTCCCAGAGTCGGTAAGAAATAAAAATAAAAACGGTGGAAATACGCAATATGTCCATCACCATCTGTAAAGGGAAAGGACAGGTTAATGCGTGATCAATGTCCCCTCCTATATTTCTTTGCTGGACCTGACCTGTTTGTTTCTCCTGTTTGTTGCATTGCATGGTACATTCCAGATTGCTGCGTGGCTGGTCATGAGCACATCTTAAGGGGAATGTTGGTTGTGTGCCGCCTATTTGTTGCACTGCACAGTATGTTCTGAATTAGTGTGCTGTTACATACTCACACAGCTTAGAGGAAACATTGCATGTGATGAAGGGTTACATTTGAAACATTAACCTATTTTTTTATAGCAACTGATGGACCTGCAGTGTCTTTGCAATATTTTCTGTTCTTATTTCCGATTTCCAGCATTTACAGTCTTTTTTTCTTTTATTAACACAAGTATGGCCTAGGCTTGATACAGAAAAAAGATTCCCTCTACGTTGTACCTTCAAGATAAAGTAATGTTAGACACAGAATAAAGCTCAACCTACAGGGTCCCATGAAGCACTCACAGATCAAATACACCCATATTAGATACAGAACTCCCAAAATTCTGAACTCTGCAATCCATACTCGAAGTGTATTGGGGCAGGGTTTCCACCTGCACCACTGACCTTGCCAGATCTCATGGGATCAGTTCAAAGGCATATGTCAGGCCAGTAATTGATGGACTGCATCTGGGAGATCCAGAAAATATGTAGGAAGGGTTTAGAGGTAGCTCTTCTGATGCTGCAGCTACAACGTTTAAAGTTGGACTGCTCTTAAAGCAGAACCAGCATGCAGGAAAATGAAGACATGTTCTCAACAGGAACAAGCAACAAACTCCAAAGCGAATAATAAAAATGCTCTTCATATTGAAATTAGGCACAGGGGCATGTAATAGTGCAAGTGGGTAGCAAAACCTAACAGCTAGAACCCTGTGAAAGGAAATGGCATAAACAGTGAGTGACACCATAATCCTCATGCCCCCTCTCAAATGTAGGGCAAGATTCAATGACCCCACAAAGTCAAGAAAAATAAGTGTTATGACTGCAAGCTGCCATTCACATTTGTTTTGTATATTTCATAAGGTAGATCTATATTTAAACTACAAATACAGCCACAAATCTAAGAGTGTTATCCTGTACATTAAATGAATTGTAGTAACACCTGCATATTGAAGGATTTCAATTAAATAAATACAGCATCCTGTAATGCATACATGCCTCTTGAAGTCTCACTGTCACTTTTGGAATTCCATAATGTTGTCAAATTCAGCAGTGTGCAACCAACAATAACAAATATTCTTTCGACACACAGGAAACAATTGTACACAATTCCTGAGAAAGACAAACTAGAGGAGCAGGGTCACAGGAAGAGGCAGTGAAAATCCCAGGGACTCATTCAGATAATGTTATAGGGGATAGAGACACGAGAGGGACTGCTAACCCCCCACCACCTCCCCCCCTCCCCAACCCGCCCCCACAAATCATTTGTGCTGACCGAGTGCTAATGGTCAATGATTAGAAGTGGTTTCTCTTTTTTTGAGAATAATGTGCCATCCTGGATGGAATGGCAACCCCTGGAACTGCTGAGCACATTCTGCAGAATACAGAACTCCATGGATACACTGAGAAATGTCCTTCTCAGCCTATACATCCTGGTGGCTGGATGTCTTCATGAGGATCCTATACTGCTGACTCTTAAACTTAGCTTCCCATGTTTCCTGATGTTCCTCCTGCTCTTTCTCCTTGAACAAATAAATCATAAAGAGGGGAATCCCAATGGGGAAAAACAGCAGAATTCCCCTTCACTGCAGCCAAGCATGATCCTAGATCTCTCAGACTGTGTGGCAATATGTGAGAAGAAGGGGTGAGTTTTGGGATAAGTGGTAGAAGTCACCAATAAGTGCAATTTCTGTGTAATTGCCATAGTCACTGGCTTGCAGATTAATGGTGGCATAAAATAAAAATTATATCTAGGAGTACAATTGCTTTTAGTAAATAATGCCTTGGTATGCAACATGTGCCAACCTTTGATGGTGAATTCATTCTTCAGTGTGGTAACTGTGTCAATGCATTATTGTCCTTGCTCCATATCCAACTACTATTGAATGACTAATGTTTTTTCCAATATAAAGAATAGAGTCCTCACTGCAGTGTCCAAATAATATCTGATTTTTCTTGAATAAAAATCCAAATTTCACAGCCTTCATTTATTTTCCTGATGGAAGTCGGGTCCAGAGATGTACGTCCATTGTATCTGTGAATTCAGTCCAGTATATATACATACACCATGCACAAGACTGTTACAGATCTAATACTCACTCATCTTTGGAACATAGTTTTGGAAAGAAACAAAATGAGAATGCTTTTTCTATATCAAATTCATATGGAATTCTCTTTTTACTAACTTACCACCAAATAAACGTGGCAGTTTATTGATGGAAATTGGTATAAACAGATTTTAGTGATCCTTATTCAATGGGTTATCAGGTGAATCAATAGCTGAAACTTTTTTGTAACTCTTATCTCCCACAGCATGCTCTCATTAACAAGTGGGATGCTATCACATAGTGAAGTTGGACAATGTACAGCTATCCTTTGTGTGCTGAATTCTGTACAGTGAAGGAGTTTGATACATTCAGAATCTACATATTAGTAATGAATAGAATATTTTTGGTCAATTGGGACTCCATACTGGTTTGACTCATTGAGATTCTATATATTGTGAGTGAATTGGAAGGGGTTTGGTTTATTCATATTTTATGCATAGCTTAGATTTGCTCTGCATCAGCGATTTGTTTATTTGGAGTTGGTTGTATAGACTATAGAGCTTACATGCACCTCCTACCCCTTCAGTCTAACAATTTACTGAAATTAAATCTTTACTAGAAATCTTCTGTAGCCATTTTTACACCTGTATATAAACCAGTATTTTCTTCCTGTTTTTCTTTCTGTAATGACACCCGTTGGCAAGGTTAGTGAAATGGAACAGAAAGGTGATTAAAAAAATAACTGCACTGATCTGTTTGCCAAGGTTGCTGCATCCTAATCATTTTACAAGGTCACTGAGTCGGTTGACTTATTCTGAAGTTATAAAAAGCAACTGGGTAGATTTCAGTAAAATAACTATTTTTTTCAGTTTCCTTTCTGTGAGTTCAGTGCTCATCAAGGTGAGGGCTGCTAGGGAAGAGAAAGTTTATTATTTCAGACACCAAGTGTCAAGAGCAAAGACTTCCATCTGTCCAGCCTTTGGCCCTCCACCCTCACCTCCAACAATAAGTGCAAGAATAAGATTGAGACCAACCAATCAGCTGTCTCTGACACTTCCCTCCCTACCCCTTTGAGCCAAACCTCCTCTGAAGTTCCCCTCTGCTCAAGCCCAGAACTCTCATCTTTCTCTAGTTTCTCTCTCATCTCTTCTTGTGATCTCACTGAACTCATCTTGTCCATGAGACTCACCTCCTGCTCCCTCAATCCTGTTCCCATGAAACTGTTGACTGGCTTCCCCACCTGGTCCCCATGCTATCCAATATTGTTAACGGTTGTCTCTCTTCAGATACTGTCCCCCCTCCTTTAAGTCTGCTGTCATCGCCCCTCTCCTCAAAAAGCAACCTTTGATGCCACCATCCTTGAAAACTACCACCCATCTCCAACCTCCTTTTCCTCTCTAAAGTCCTTGTTGTCGCATACCAAAGCCGTGCCCAGCTTTCCCAGAACTCCATGTTTGAATCCCACCTGTCACTTTTCCTCCCCTGCCATAGTACCGAAATGCCTCTTATCAATGCTACAGATGCCATCCATGTGACTGTGACAAAGGTAAGCTATCCTTGCTTGTCCTTCTCTACCCATTTGGAGCCGTTGGCACAGTTGACCACATACCTTCTTCCTCCAAAAGCTCTCCACTGTCATCCAGCTGGATGGGACTTCACTTTATCTATCTAGCCATAGCCAGGGAATCACTTGCAATCACTTCTCTTCCTGCTCTCGCACCATTACCTCTAGTGCTCCCCAAAGAGCTACCCTTGGCCCCCTTCTATTTCTCATCTGCATGCTGCCCCTCAGCCACATCATGTCGAAATACAGTGTGAGTTTTCACATGTACGCTGATAACACCCAGCTCTACCACACCCCCCCTTTCTCAACTCCTCCACTGTTGCTAAATTATCAGGCTGCTTATCTGACATAAAGTACTGGATGAGCAGAAATTTCCTGTAATTAAATATTGGGAAAACCGAAGCCATAGTCCTCGGTCCCCTCTGCAAACTTCACTCTATTGTTACCAATTCCATCCCTATTCCTGGCAACTGTCTGCAGCTGAACCAGACAGGTCACAACCTTGGAGTCATATCTGACCCCAAAAAGAACCTTTGATCGCATATCTACACCATCAATAAGATAGCCTAATTCCATCTCTGTAACATCACCTGACTCCCCCCTTTTCCATAGATCATCTGCTGCAGAAACTCTCACGCATGCCTTTATCATCTCTACACTTTACTATTCCAATGCACAACTGGCTGGTCTCCTATATTCTACCCTTTGCACCTTGAGGTCATCCAAAACTCTGCTGCTCATGTTCTAACAAAGTCTCGTTCACTCATCACCCCTGTGTTCGCTGACCTACAATGGCTTCCAGTCAAGCAAAAGCTTGATTTTAAAATGCTCATCTTTGTTTTCAAGTCTCTCCATGGCCTCTCCCCTCCCTATCTCTGTAATCTCCTCCAGTCCCACACCCTTCCTCCCTGCCCCCGAGATATCTGTGCTCATCTAATTCTGGCCTCTTGGGAATCCCTGATTTTAATCATTTCACCATTGGTGGCTTTCAGCTGCCTAGGCCCTAAGCTCTGGAATTCCCTCCTTAAACCTCTCTGACTCTCTCCATCTCTGTCCTTCTTTAAGACACTCCTCAAAACCTACCTTTTTGACCAGGTTTTTTGGCCATCTGCCCTCACATCACCTTATGTGGCTCTGGGTCAAATTTTGTTTTATTACATTCCTGTGAAGCACGTTGGGACATTTTATTACATTAAAGGTGCAACACATGCTCACTCAGAGATTGTACCAGTGTTACATTTTTTTCTATTTCCAGCATCATCCATGTCTTGTCATGGCCTCTGTGAGTGAGTTGCCAATTCGTCCTGAATAAAGATTTGCTTTGTGCTGTGGGTCAACTCCACCAAGGAGCAGATTGAGACCACATAAATTAATTTTACATACAGCCAGCGACAATGAGACTTTCATCCCATGAAACCTCACTCGATTTGAACATAGGAGAATAAACAATCTTTAATCTTCTTCATTGCCAAGGCACACCCCAACCCTACCGACCCCCTTGCAAAAAAGAGGTTGTTTGATCTTTTTCCTTTTTTTCTTTCTCCCTTCACTATCCATATTTGTGAGGCTAACCTAACTCCAGGATTCTTCCAATGGTACTCTGTAACCAGATAGTGTAAGGTGAATGAGAGTGGCCCATGATGACTGCGTTTAATTCTCTCTTCCTAGATTCTGTTAACTGCTTCATCAGATAAATCCTGAGATCAGAAACTCAATAGTATGGAGAACTACTCAGCGGCATCTGTATGCTGAAGTTCTATTGCAATACTCCACTCAATAACTACTTTTTCATTGGGTGATACCTTCAAAGTGAAGGATGGTGTGCATCACTAGTAATATGGAGTTGCACAGATACATGTCCCAAATGAAATTGCCATTTCAGGTGATCCAAATTGGGCCAGTTTGAGAGAATTACAGTTTAGGTTCAGATACGAAGCAGTCCCTCTCTTTAGAAAAGTGGTGAATAAAATGATTTTCTTAACTCGCCATGCAATTTTTTACATCATTGCAGATGAAGGTCACTACTTATGGCTGGAGCTATTGGTATAGTTTGGTCATTTACCAATGAGTCTTTCTAATTTAATCAGCTTGATGAAAGTTTCTGTAAGCAGATTGAATTTTGGACAAACTGAAACCTGCACCTTTTATTCTCTGACATATTGAATTAGTGTATTACAGGTCTAACATGGCAAATTGCTGCTGGAGAGCAGGTAGGATTCTTGCTACATTGCCCATCAATTCAGAAGACAGAAAAATATTCACAATGCTCTATCACTTTGTACTGTTTAAATTATTGTCCTAATTTATTTACAAATAAAATGACTTTTCCAGACAAAGGTTGCAACAGCAGGATGGCATTGGCAAGGCACACGGTGGCCCCACGGTTTGGTGATGCCTCCTTGCAAATTCTCCTCCAGGCTGCAAGGGAAAAGCAGGAAGTCCTCTTCCCCAGTGATGGCAAGAGAAGTCCTCCTGCCTGAATAAGCAAACCTGGATAGAGATTGCAGAGGAGGTCAGCAGCTGTGGGGTTAACCCTGGGACATGGGTACAGTGCCACAAGAGAGTCAACGACCTCCTGCATTCTGCCAAGGTGACTGCTCCATAAATCCCCAAGTAAGAGATTGCAAGTGACTATGCAAGAGGAAGTGGGACATGGGGAGAGAGGCATTACAACTGCATTGGCAGAGGGGGTTAGGCATCACCTCATCCAGATAGATGCATGGCTGCCTTTTGGCCACAGGCCACCTTCTTTCACAGCTCACTCCCCTTAACTCCCCTGACAGCAGAGGGCAACATGAGCTATACAGGAAACCCCAGCAGGGAACGAGGGGCTGGCATTAGCACAACTGTCATGTTGCTCTCTCTGCAAAATCTGACTATCTCCATCTTTCCATTTGCAGGACAGGAGGGAGACTGCTTGGACTCGTGGAGGCACCCAGACAACAGGCTTCTCTCCACAGCAGAGGAGGAGGCACTAGAATTAGCAGGGACCCAGGGCAGCTGCTCCATATCAGATGGAGAGACTGGAGTCTCCACACAAGAGACTGAGGGTTGGCTTCCATCCACATAAAGTTCAATTCTGGAGACCCACATCATGTATGATTGGCATGACGAGATCTGCACAGCCTAACCCACACATGCTTTTGTCTTTTCATGCAGGTCAGCATCCACAGGAGACTCAAGCATAACGGGGACAGTCGTCTGACGAGCAACAGCAGTCAGAGGAAGCACCGTCCCATGACTCTCCTGCACCTTCCACCAGCACCAGGGATAGGCACCAACATGTTGCACTACAGACATTTAACACAATTATTGACTCAGCCACGGACATGGGGGCAATTAAACTGTATATAAAGTATATAGCCAATTTAATGCCATAAAAATCACATTTCTCCCTATAAATAAAGTAGCTAAACATACGAACATCAATGGAGAGCAGCACAACTGTATTAGCTAGCTAGCAAGCAAAATAGTATGCAATGCCAATGCAAATTACTTTTGTTGACAGAATAGAGCTGGCCACATCATGTTTAGGGGTGATGGATGGACCTTATTGGATGACCTCTGTAGAGTCACACTGTGTCAGGAGTGCAGATTCATCCAATGAACCATGACACTCAGAGAGGATTGTTATTGTGGTCATTGAGGTGAGGCAGTAGAAAAATCAGCAATAGGAAGATGGACCATTTCTCACACTGCTGTTGTCATAAGACAATTTAACTTGTGATAGTCTCAGTTTATGTAACTTCTCCACCTGTTTGTAATATGTATTTGAAGACAGGGCAGCCAACAAAAGGGTAGTGATTTCTAAATCAGGAGAATTATATAGTGTGAAGCAGATAGTACTTCAGAAGAGTCATGTAAAACAGAAAAGCAGGGTGGGACAGGAAGGGACAGAGAGATTAACAGTAGGGAGCCAAAACTAGTTTATTCATCTTGACAGGCTATGAAACCAGGTCCTGGATTCTAAAATACAAAAACAACAGAATCTCTCATGGACAAAATGTAATTTGCTCACCAAAGCTTGTGACAAAATTAGATAAACACAATTACAAATAAAGAGCGCCCTTCAATTCCTCCAATTCTTTTAAATTTACTTACGTCTATATTCAGTCTATCATTGTTGATTCCGATTCAGCTCTGACAAGATAATTGTTAAGAAAAAGCTTTTCTGAAAAAGGTTGAGTGGTTGTTACTGCATGTATTATTCAGTGACAAAATGTTTAGTCACTATCTATAAGATTGTACTCCAGACTAACCAATTTATGTCCAAGCCAAATCTATTATCTGTTAGCAAAGGTTCAATTTTAACATAATGTTAATTGACTGGTTTGGAAGAAGTCAACAGGAAATTTCTCATCCTTGAAAGTAGCAGTCACAGACACCAAAATCTTTTACCATGGACACTGGTGTTCGTGTACAGACACGTTATTTTCCCTAACCAACATAGATACTTTCGCCTTGGTGGGTTTTTGCCTGGCTGTAGTATCAGGGTCACAAGCTGGTGAAAGCACTATATATGCACCAGAGCATCTGCTGGAAGCTGAGACAGCCAAGGCTGTCAGAGAACAGTAGGTGGTCAGGTCCATGCTGAGCCCCAAGCTCATGCCGAGCCACTGGTGTTGACAGAACTGGGCACGCTGGAGTTGCAGAGAGAGATAAGGCAAAATATGGCAGAGATGTCAGAGGCCATGCAAAGACATGAGCAGAAAATGGAAGAGTCCATCCATGCCATGAGTGCTGCCGTGTCTCAAGTATGTGAGCACGTGGCTTCCTCCATCGAGAGGTTGCCGACTCTCATGGAGGGCCAGATCCCACAAATGCACGCAGACCTGCATGCCATCGCCTTGGCCATGAACTCGACGCAGTAGTGACAGGGCATGAGAAGGACGAGGCATCCGGAGTCTTCTCCAGTTCCTCGTCCTTGTCTGGTCAGCAGGCAGGTTCAAAATAGTCTTGAAAGGGAGGAGGAGAGGCTGGCCTCTACAGCTGGGGGCTTCTCTCCAAGTGTTGGCACCGGATCTTTAGCCCCTCTGCCAGTGAGCCCAGCTGCAGTAACCGTGATGCCTGAGAAGAGTCCTACACCTGTGCAGGAACCCCTCAGGCAACTGAGACCCTCCAGGTCTCAGTCAGCCTGAGGACGGCTGCCGAAGTCATCACAGGCAAGGGGCAGCTTACTCAGTAGCCTGCCCCCAACCCAGCTGTTGGGTTCACAACTCATAGAAACACTCATAAACGTATAAAGTAAACCACATAGAGATGTTTGGGTGTTCACAGGTGTTTGAAATTTGACAGATGCTGCATCATACAAAATTCTTTTGTCCTAACAATTAACCTTCATTGTGTAAAAGTGATTTTTTTATCATGTCTTAATTGTGAGCTGCTGACTTCACCCTTACTCATTAGTGGAGGCCAATGTAGACACAGTCCTCATTTAAATAGCGTCACCCAAGGGCCATGGTGTGTGGTTCAGCCAGGCGCTAGGCACGGAAGACAACTAGAAAGGAAGTGACAGACTGTATCCATTGAGGTGAGCATGGCCATCAGGGTGATTGGAAGTGGGTAAGTATGATATTGTTTCTTGTTTCCTTGGCCCATTGCTTATTGTGCCTGGCCTCTGTAGCAACGGCTTCAACATCCAGTGCTGCTTGCTCATCTCCCTCTCCCACGTCCTCTCAAAGGTGGAGGAGTGTTATTCAGTCATATCTTCGTCATGCAAGGCCTCCTCCCTCTGCAGCGCTAGATTGTGCAGAGCACAGCAGACCAGCATGATATACAAAACCTTCGCTGGGGCATACTCCAGGGGTCCACCGGATTGATCCAGGCAACCGAATCTCATCTTCAGCAGCCCAATGGCCTGATTGATGGTTGCTCAGGTGGTGTCGTGGCAAGTATAGTACCTCTCCTCACTGCATTGCGAGGGTTCCTCACAGGCACGAGTATCCATGTCTTCGATGGTAGCTCTTGTCCCCGAGAATCCATCCCTGAAACCTAGCAGGGGCCTGAAAAGCTGTGGCACTTTGGACTGTCAAAGTATGTAGGTGTCGTGGTTACTTCCCAGGAAGCAGGCACATACCTGCAGGAAATGCTTTTGATGGTCGCAGACCAGATGCATGTTGGTGCAATGGAAGCCCTTCCTGCTGATGAAGGTGGCTGGCTGGTCTGTGGGAGCCTTGGTGGCCACATGCATACAATCTATCACCCCTTGCAAGCAGGGGAATCCTGCGATGGCCGCGAATCTGATGGCCTCTCTGCCTGACTGTCAGGGTCAGTCCTGTAGTGCACATTGTCATCGGCCCTCTTGCATAGAGCATTGGTCACCTCCTTGATACAGCGGTGTGCTGCTGCCTGTGAGACCCTGGAATGATCGAGCTCCATAAAAGTTTATTGTCACTGTGATTTACTGGGCCACTGGCATAGGGTGACCCCCAAATCCCATAGGTTGCAACTCATCTTGCAGCAGGGCACATACTTCGGTGATGGCATCCTTGGAGAGTTATAGTCTTCACTGAAAATGCCGCTCGGACATTTGGATGTAGCTGATTCAAGTCTAGTACACTCTCTGGTGCAGGTGGGTCCTTCTTGGCATGGTCGGCTGCTGCTAATCTCGACATGGAGCTTCACAGGCAGGTGCAGCTGCCTCTTGGCCCTCCCTCTGTTGGAGGTGCTGCATCACTCCATGGGGGTCCAAAAATACAGGGTGCCTGAGGCCCAGGTGACTACTGAGCCTCCGGAGCGCAGTCAATGTAGAGACGATCCAACCCTGACAAGTAAGGTTTATCTACTTCTCTTGTCAGATCCCCTATTCGCCCTCAATGCCCACCCTTGTTGATGGCCAACCCTGTCATCTAGTAGTATCAGCAAACACGCATCTCACCCAACACTTTGTTCACCAGATACAGCCACCCGAACCCAACCCCCCACCTTGCAGAGCCGTCGAGACCCTGACCCTCTCCCTCCACCTTGCAGAGCGCACAGCACTGCAGTCTGAAAATGGCCTCTGCAACCCCCTCTCCCACTATGCAGTGTTGGTCATGGCTGCCTCCCCAACATGGCAATGAAGCCTCGCCTCGGTTCCGCCAGCTTTTGATGGTTGTGAACCCGAAGGCATGTGAGTACAGTCCACTGTCCACTTAATCTCAAGCACCCCATTAAATTTTGATGAATGAGATGCTATTTTGTTTAAAGTAAGATATCTACAATTTAACATGCTTTCCTGCCGCTGACAAAATCTGGAACTGAAGTCACGACGCCGGATCTCCAGGCAGACACTTTTGATGTGATTCTCCATTCCCTCATACCACCATTCCCACTTTAAACAGCCACACAAAATTCTGCCCACCATGTATATATTAGCCTTTAGAGTACACGCAGTGCCAGTGTCTGAGCTGCTATCTGCAAGTGTCAGATCAAGTGATGGGGTCTCTTCATCAGAGCTGTGCTGTTGCTTTCTCTCATCTTCTTGTGGCTTTTGTGCTGAGCAAATGACAGTTCTTGGGTATCTGAAAGCATAAAATCAGAAGTGGAAGGTTGGCGTGAGGGATGGGGCCTGGGGTGTAAATCAAGAGGTCCATGGTCACACCATCTGCAGCTTGCTCATCATGCCAGATAGTAGGATGAGGGTTAGTTGGAATTTGAGAAGGGGCATAAGGCAGGAACAAACAATCATCCTTAATGTTTTCAGTGACACTGGATGCGACAGCCCCAAGATGCAGAAATCCATCTCCTCTGCAAGGCTCAGGAGATGCAACTATCCATGTACCCCATCGGTTCCATTTTATTGTGTGCCACCTTGTCCTGCAAGGGAGAGGGCAGCATGTCAGTGATTGTGTTGAACGTTATTTGGGTGATGGTGTCTGCCACAGCTGAATAGCTGGAGATAAGTGGAAGCTGCGGATGATGGGTGCGAGACTGGCGTCATTGGAATGTGTATCAGAGTGAGGTGGAGTCTCTGGATGTTAGGCCTGAGTCCCAGGGACTGATGATGGAGAGTGATTGAGAAGCATAAGAGGCTGGCTGAGCAGTGGGCAGGAGATGTTATGTGAAGATGCATTCACTGGCCTTGACCACCTGCGTGAGGTCATTAGGTTTCTTGTGGCATTGCTGCCAGGTCCTCAGATCCAGATATTGCGAACTGACCTTCCTAGTCACCTGCTCCAAATCCCTTCTGAGGATGGACCTTGAGGGCGTCCTGGCCTCCTCTTCCCCACAGAACCATGGCATCTCTCCTCCTGTCCACCTCTACCACCAAGGCTTCCAGTGCTGCATCCATGTCCCTTGCACCCACTCTCTGCCCTGGTGTTTCATTTTCCTTGTTGTCAATTGCAGCAACAGTATTCAGCAGCAGCCTCCTGTAATTCAGTGCAGCTTTCTTTTAAGAGGGACAGACTTCCTTTAAGAACAGAAGGTTGACTGCAATATGTGCTATTAGCACAAGAGCACAAGCTTCTTGGCTATCTTCTGAGTGCTGAAGCAACCAGCAATGCAGTTGATGCTTGGCCCTAAGCTACAATTAGATAAATGAGATGGCAGCACCAAATTTGTATGCTGCCTATCTTCACCTCAAGGGGTGTGGGCAGTTCATGAATCATTACCTTTGCACCTGTAAAAAGGCACATACTTAGTTTTAGCCCTATAAGTTTCTCCTGTTTTATGGATACTTTCCTCTTTGATGTTCAATGGAATTGATGAAGTAATGCCATGAAAATATTAATGTTTATGCCCTAGTAAATATTGGAACAATTTTTATGTCAATCCCTGGAATTTCTGCATATTTACTCAATATTGACATGTGCCAAAAAATCAAATTACATACTGTTCAACATAATTCTGCACGTATTAGCATTTTGAATCAGACTATTCAATCATCAAAGAAAATCTTTACCTGCTAATTCATGAACAGTAACTTTAATTGTTTCATACAGATGAAGTGTACCTTTCTCCAGTCCATCATTTTGTATTTAGCAAAGGATCATCAATTGCTGGCCTTTTTTTTCATTCATTCATGGGATGTGGGCATCACTGGCTAGTCCAGCATTTATTGCCCATCCCTAATTGCCCTTGAGAAAGTGGTGGTGAGCTGCCTTCTTGAACCGCTGCAGTCCATGTGTGGTAGGGACATCCACTGTGCTGTTAGGACGGGAGTTCCAGGATTTTGACGCAACGAAAAGGAATGGCAGTATAGTTCCAAGTCAGGATGGTGTGTGACTTGGAGGGGAACTTGCAGGTGGTGGTGTTCTCATGCATTTGCTGCCCTTGTCCTTCTAGTTGGTAGAGGTCACGAGTTTGGAAGGTGCTGTCTAAGGAGCCTTGGTGTGTTGCTGCAGTGCATCTTGTAGATGGTACACACTGCTGCGTCGGTAGTGGAGGGAGTGAATGTTGTGCCAATCAAGCGGGCTGCTTTGTCCTGGATGGTGTCGAGCTTCTTGAGTGCCTGCTCTGCATCAGTCTCTGGAATGTTCACTTTCTTACAAACAAGGAACTTGCCACCAATATTGGACCAATCTATCAACATCCTGCCACTGACAAAAAGTCAGTTTATGGCTGGCAAATCCTTCCCACTTCACCGAAGGCTTCCTGTCTGGCAACACATTCAATCACAGTCCAAACCAGCGTGGCAGTGGTGTATCTTTTATTGCCAAGTTTCACCTTTGCCCTAACTCCTTTGGCACTTCCTCCTCCTTCAACTACATGATACTTTTCCATTCCTTCTGTCTATCGTTTAAAATGATCTTACAGCATTTCCTACATTACAACAGTAACTACATGTCACAAGTACCTTATTATCTGTAAAGCGCTTTGAGATTTCCAGTGGTCGTGAAAAGTGCTTTACAAATACAGGTCTTTCTTTCCTTCTTTCTTTCTTTCCTTCTTTCTCTCGTTCTTTCATTCTTTCTTTCTTGCTCTCGTTCTTTCATTCTTTCGTTCACCCAAAGATAAACTTCCTTAATAAGATCTCCTCTCATAACTTCTGCCCTGAGTGACTCTGCATACTCGATGATTTCAATGTCCCAGTAGTCAATGTCCCTCCTGTAGTCCCTTTTCATCTTTTTTTTCTGTTCTCTTATCCTCATCAAATCTTACTATTCACATAAATCCCTCCCCCCCCACCCCCCCCCCCCCACCCACCCCCCTAACATCAATGGTCATTCTATGACCTTGCCATCTTACATGGCATCTCCACCAAGGGTCCATAGATTTATTTGTGCCTGAAAACAGGTGAGTGGTGGGTGGGGGTTAGAGTGCATGCTACACATATCTGTTTACATGTGTGCTGCCTTATTATCATGTGTCTCAGTGTCTCTGTCAAGTGTGCAGCCAGCATTACCTGTGCTGCTGATTGGTTGCATGCCTGTTGGGGAGGGTAGGAGTGAAACTAGTGTTACGACCACGTAAGACAAAGCCCCCCATCACTCCATAGGTCGCAGCATATTTCTTTAAGCTTTCCAAATCAGAAAAAGCAGCCAAAGTGAACAATCTGGTAACCCCCGAACGAAGTGGACCAAACCAGGTATCTTTAGCTATCAACAAATTAACTATTTATTTAAAAAAATAAAATTTTAAACACTACTAAGATAAACCAATATCTAAAGACCTTATAACTTCTTATTTAAAAAATCTAACTCCTGCATTCACATACATATATTCAAATTCACAGTAGTTTGTTTTTTAATTCTTCTTCTTTGGCCTCCTTGTCTCGAGAGACAATGGGTAAGCATTGGTGGTCAGTGGTTTGTGGAGCAGCACCTGGAGTAGCTATAAAGGCCAATTCTGGAGTGACAGCCACTTCCACAGGCGCTGCAGATAAAATTGGCTGTCAGAACTGTTACACAGTTGGCTCTCTCCTTGCACTTCTGTCTTTTTTCCTGCCAACTGCTAAGTCTCTTCGACTCACCACTCTTTAGCCCCGCCTTTATGACTATCCACCAGCTCTGGCGATCACTGGCAACTGATTCCCACGACTTGTGATCAATGTCACAGGACTTCATGTCGCGTTTGCAGACGTCTTTAAAGTGGAGACATGGACGGCTGGTGGGTCTGATACCAGTGACAAGCTTGCTGTACAATGTGTCCTTGGGGATCCTGCCATCTTTTAATTAGCTGACCGAAAAAATAAAAATAGTCTTTGCAAGTTACATTCCTGACGAATGGAGTCTTCCAATGTAGAAACAGTCCAAGGTTGCTTGAAGTCGTCACAGTGGTTCAATGGGAAAAAGAAGGTCCTTCAAAGATAGGAATTTAGCAGTTCGGCTGTTGGAGCATTAACTGTCCTTTCAGTGATGAACACAGCAATACTGCTACTTTGTTAAGAAAGAATAGTTTTTCTTATTTTCCAGTCTGTGCCAGCTAATTTTCAAAAATCAAATTGCAACATTGAATCATGTGACCTCTCTCTTGCTACTGTTGCTTGGCAACCAGAATGCACTCTGGCAGACTAAGTCTCTGGGGAATTCTTCTCCCTTAAAGATGCACTGTTCTTTTTACAGTCTTAAAGGCACACACAATTTTTCCAGAGGAGAGAAAAGATATAACATGCGACCATGACACTAGGAATCACCTATGCCACTTAAAAGCAGCAAATTCCTCTTAAAGGGTGTGCATTGTCTAGGCAGCTATGAAGAAATGCTGAGAAGTGCAAAATGGTTGCAAGAGATCCAGAGAGGCCACTGATGTTCTCTAATGGAAGCTCTGGCCTCGGTAGGTGTGTGTGTGGGGGTGGGGGGGGGTGGAATGGGGGGAGCAATGAAGGCATATCCTGTTTCCCTTGGGGAACAGAAAACCCTTTAGCAACATCTTCTCTGTCACTGGAAAGGGGCCACTAAGGAGGTCCACAGGAGGAGCTTAGCTCTAAGGACAGGGTTGACAATTTCAATGATCTCAGAAGATTTGTCAAGGTAAGAAAACCATCTCTCACCTGAATTACTCCCTCCTCACACCTACACTACTTTCAGCCTCACTACTCACAAAAGAAACCTCCCACACTTCTGTTCACTTAATACAATCACTACACCATACTTCACCACCTCCTTCTCTTGTTACTTGCACACTTTGCACCTTTAATGCACACCACTATTGCAACCCTTGCTTCCTCACATCTCACATCTTGTACTGAACATCTGCACTATCTGACCATTGGAGGCACATTCTCAAAACAGCTCACTATATTGTTACTTTAGGGGCGGCACAGTGGCGCAGTGGTTAGCACCGCAGCCTCACAGCTCCAGGGACCTGGGTTCGATTCCGGGTACTGCCTGTGTGGAGTTTGCAAGTTCTCCCTGTGACCGCGTGGGTTTTCGCCGGGTGCTCCGGTTTCCTCCCACAGCCAAAGATTTGCAGGTGATAGGTAAATTGGCCATTGTAAATTGCCCCTAGTGTCGGTAGGTGGTAGGGAATATGGGATTACTGTAGCGTTAGTATAAATGGGTGGTTGTTGGTCGGTACAGACTCGGTGGGCCGAAGGCCTGTTTCAGTGCTGCATCTCTAAAATAAATTAAAATAACACATTTTTCTTTCTTCTAGGACAAAGTGACGCACAATCTGAGGAAGTAGGCTGTCATGGTAGGAGGCAAATTCCACCTACACATCATCTTCCCCAGGGAAGAAAACATATTAACCAACATAGACAAGGGAGAGTCAAGGCCAAGGTGAGTGACAATGCTGGAAGAAACATCATGCAGGGTTTTTCCCATCTTATTCCCTTTCTCCATTCTTGCTTCTCTCTCACACTACACACTTTGCATAATAAATCACAGGTGATTTCAGCAGCTACTCATCATTTTTTTCTGCTGTTCCGTCACACTAAAAGCTAACTCTTGTCTCTTTATTTTATTTCAGGTGCTGAAAATGTTGTGAAGAAGTGCCTCATTGAAGGTGCAGCATCACTTAATCTGATCACAGCAAGTGCTATGTTAGATACTGGCACCACATCTACTTTAGATGGTAGTTTAGAAGGGAGAGAGGGGTCTTCATGTGCTTAGTCACTGGACACAAATGTGCAGGAGCTAGGGCAGGAGGATAAGAAGTTACAGGTGCCAGCTCACCAGACAGAGAGATTGCTTAGTAGTTCAGCTCTGCTGCGGAGGATTCGGACTACTGAAGATTGCTGATGGGCATACATCTTAAAATGCTAGTTGCACTGGGCAGTGTGCCAGTAAGCTTGTGCCCAATAGTTCAGAGGCACAATGGCTGGAAGAGTCCAGCTCCAACTTATGCTGGGGCTTCACGCAAAGCATGTCCAACATGGAGTAAGTGGTCAGCTCCAACAGGGGGGCCCACCATGTTGAAGTATTTAATGATAGCACTGATGCCTTCCATGGCAGTTCACATGGCTGACCTGAAGGCTCAGACAGCTTAGGGCATGATTATTGACAGGATCTTCCAGCATCTTACATCACTCCTGCATTCTTCCCTCGAGTTACGCTGTAGGAGTGCTTATGTGCTGTCCCAGGAGAGCAGCATTGGCTCAATGGGAGAAGCATCTGCTTCCTGCTCAGGGAATGGTACTCATAGAACGCTATTGAATTGAATAAAAATTAAATTTGACCTTTTCAGTCACCATAAATGGGTGTTCTTGATGGTTTTTGCTAACTAGCATAAAAGTTCTATTATTGAAAAACAACAAATCCTCTGAGTAATGCCTCAGAGGATGTTTGTCTGTGTGATGGGATATGTGAATGGGAGCATGTGTATATTGGAGGGGAGGTGTAAATGGTGATATGTTGTGTAGGTAGGCTGGGAATAAACTGCTAGAATATATTGGATTTCCTTTTTGTGAAATCTGTGCTGTTTCAGTCAGGTGGGGAGGGGTCGAAGGGCCTCTTTTCCCTCTCCTTGTTTGACCGCAACTGGTTTAATTCTTTCTTAAAGTGGATCTACTGGCTAATTCAGTAGGTGTTTGATTACTTACTTGCTCTGATCATAACAAGAACCAATCAGACAGGTTTTCTTGAGTTTCAAAAGAAAAAGGTTAACTTTATTGTATTTAAACCAAACTAAGCAAAATAATAAACTACACTCCAACTTTCTCAAACACATACACACACATACTAGAGGTTCACACACACGCACGAAGAGGTTACAGAGTTGGGAAGGGTAAATTGGTCAAGTTAGGGTCCAGAGCTAAAAAAGATATACAGTCTGTGGAGTTGGTGATTCGGCTGGCTTCTGGCTTAATTTAGTGGCCCTGAGGCTTTTAGTTTGAAGCAATAGATGACTGATTCGGTGGGTCTCTCGGAGACAATGATGCAGATGATTTCCTCCAAAGGGGCTTTTGATTGTAGCCGGAGTATGCAGAGGTGATCAGTCAGCAGGCAGGGTTCGAAGCTTGCAAGCTGGAACCAAGAGAGAGAGGGTCCCCCCACTTGGGTTTGCACGTGTCAGAATCCAGATGCTTCTCAACCTGCTGCGGAGAAACACAAGCTTAAAACCACAGGTTGGGGGTGGGGGGGGGGGGGTCTTGTCACATGACAGTCACCCAGTGATTCAAGCATGATACTTAGCAGTGTATTTCTTCTTACTAAAGAGAAAAGGCAGTTCCATTAAACTTCCTGGTCTTGATTCTTGCTGGGATGAGCAGACATTTGATCTCCACCTCGCAGGCCTTGCAATGTAGGATACAGTGTTGCAAATTATGTGGCCGTCTTAAGCTGCCAGCAAAGTCACCTTTTTCTGTTCCTTTATAAATTGATTTAAAAAATAGAAATTCAGGTCTCCGTTCAGTGGATTAAAGGAAATTATCATTCAACAAAGCACGTTGGCATGACAATGTTGAGATACTGTAACCGTTTGTGATCTCCCTACATTCTATGGTTGTGAGGCCTGAAATTAGCTGCTGCAGATCTGAAATTTGGGAACTTTGCTAACTTCAGCAGGCATTCTTCTCAACACATATTCATTCTACGTTCCGATGAAGGGTCACTGACCCGAAACGTTAACTCTTCTTCTCTTTCCACAGATGCTGCCAGACCTGCTGAGTGATTCCAGCATTTCTTGTTTTTATTTCAGATTTCCAGCATCTGCAGTATTTTGCTTTTATTCATTCTACCCCCATCTGGTTTTCGACCTGACAGAAGATGGCAACCTTGTTTATGTTTGGATAAACACCTATTGCTCATTAGTTACAAAGCAGACTTAAGCAGATGTCAGCAGTCCATGCCCTGGGGCTGTAGGACAGAGCACGGAACTGGAGTAAAGACTGACACAGAAGCAAGAGGAAAGCAATGACTGTAAATAGCACAGCAAGGAAATTGTTATTTAACATTTCTACTGTTGATAAGAGGTTAAAACTATCATATGTTAACAAGCCTGAGCAAATTTGTTGTGATTCCTTATTTCTGGCTAAGGATTGTGATGAAACAAAATTAATCTAAATCTTCTGCAATACCCTCACAGCTTGTCCTGCCTGAGGAAAAACAAAGGGGGTTAAATTGGATAGCCCTTGAAATTGGGCATGGGGACTGTGATGCACGATTAGCTTGCATCTGTTCACATTTATGCAGGCAGAATACAATTCGCTGTTGAGTGGCTGTATGCCTCAACAGGGGGCTTAAGTTTGTGTGAGGTTAGCACCACTTAAAACCAGACTGTACTACTTAAAGTCAGACTGTACCTTTTAAAGGTGAGCTGCATTCTGACTGCAGCAGGGGCTAGAACTAGTTAAAGAAGAGTTGAAGACCAGAAAGAACGACAAAAATCACACAATAGGCCAGAGAGCGTGCCCCAAGATTCTCGGATGCAGCAGTGGAGGCCTTGGTACAGGAGGAGAGGGGTCCTCTTCCCTCAGGGGCCAGGAAACCCTCCAGATGAATTCTGAGCAGACAGTGGGAGCAGTTGAACATTACAGTCAATGCCAGCAGTCTAGCTCCAAGGACTGGAATACAATGTCGAAATAAGTCTGATGACTGTGTGAACGAATGGTCAAGGTCAGTGAATGCAACTTCACATGCCATATCCTACCAGCTGCACCATTAGCCTCAAACCCTGCTCTAGTCATCACAGTTCCCTCACTTGCCTACCAACTATCTCTATCAACTATGACTCAAACCTCATGTTAACAACCTCACCTCACCCTCACACACACTGCTGTAGGCCACACACTCACATCTCACAGCTTGCACACATTGCCAGCTGTTCAGCTATGATAGGCACATCACCAAAACACATTGGACGACACTTACTAACATATTTCCCTCTCTCTTGCAGGACAAGGTGACCCATAATAGGCGGCAGCAGCAGCTAAGTAGTGAAAGGCAAGCACGACTGCACATGATCATCCCCACAAAATTAATGGTGCTAGCCATCATTGGAACAGCCTTCCTTACATGAAGCACCATTTCCTGTAGTCTTCACCAACTGTTAGTAGCTCCTCCGAACACCCAGTACTTCCACAAACTCAAGCAGAGCCAGTAAAATGTAATAAGCAACTAACAAGCAAGTTGTTGATGATCCCTTTTAATAGCACTGCTGAGGGGACCTTCCTGCTGCTGAACGCATATTTAGCTGTGCATGTTTAAGAGAGGAGGTTATCTAGAATGGTGAGGTCCAAAATGGCAACAGTGTCAGCAAATCAGTGTTAGATAAAAGCAAAATACTGCGGATGCTGGAAATCTGAAATAAAAACAATAAATGCTGGAACCACTCAGCAGGTCTGGCAGCATCTGTGGAAAGAGAAGCAGAGTTAACGTTTTGGGTCAGTGACCCTTCTTCGGAACCCAGTGTTAGATGTTAGCTGGCATCACAATTTGCCTACTCAGGATACTTCAGGTGCATCGTCATAATGCCCACACTAATGCCCTCACCAAGATGGTGTCCGAAACAGGCAGCACTGGAAGTGGGCAGCATACTGAAACTACTGGCACTACAGAGCAATTTTGTGGCCAAAAGCTTCAAGAGATGCAGCCTAACATGTTGTTTAATCAAGGCCTATTGTCTTCTAATGTTACAGTTTCCACAGTAACAAAAAATCAAATGTGGCCCACTGATAAGGATTGGATCAGAATTTCACCTGACATTTGTTTGATTATTTTTGTGTAATTCCTGTAACAATCTAAATAATACTTGAGAATCCTTCACTGGTCTCTGAGAGGAGGATGGGAATCTAACAGTGAATTGAGGGATTAAATGCTTTGAAGCATTTTTTGTTGATTGTGCTGCTAAGGCTGTTAATCCACACAAGTGGCGCCACACTTAAGTGGATCACAGATATTAATAATGATGTAGCATCTTAAATATATATACTCCGTGGGAGATGGGCAGAAGTTCTGGAAATCTGGTGTAAAGGCAGCTTTTAGTCATTTACATCATTTATATCATTCACTGTGATTCCATTGTTCTCCTGCCAAAGAACCCCAATGGAAATGCCAGGCACCTATCTCCTCAGTGTCTTATCAGAGCTTTAATTCCTCATCTCTGTGTGTATATGGTGTCCACAGATATATAATGCAAGTGGCAGTATTTTGTTTCTCAAGGAAACAATTTCATCTCCCTCTCTGTGGATAGTTGACAGCTGCATGAAACTGCTGTGCAATTTAATGTAGGGCAAGATTCCCAAATCTTCAAAGGGGTTTCTAAATTGCACTGAAGTGGCTTACATGTTCCCGCTGTTATGACCAGGTGAGAAGGGGTCTGGCGGTTCCCTCTCAGCCATTGCCTGGTTTAACTGTAACAGGGTTGAATTTTAGAAACACCGTGTTTTTAGCTCCCCCTTAGTGAATCCTTGTTCACTGCTCCAATTATAAGGCAAAGAAATCAGACAGGTTTCCTTAGATTTAAACAAGAAAGGTGAAAGTTTATTAATCTTAAACTCTAATCTGGTTAACGACTACGAATATGCGATGCGACCACGCTAGCATGCAGACGCGATAAACACACATGCAGATAGAGACGGAAAAAGTAGAAAGAATAAAGGGGAAAAGTTTGAGGCAATATCTGTTAGTTATTCACTGTCCTTTGAGTTCAATGTGGAGTCTTTGGTTGCCGATAGGTCTTGCTGCTCATTGGGGTCCAGTTCACGCTTCAGCTTGTTTCGATGTAAGAATCTTTTCTTTCTTGAGGTTTACTGTCTTCCGTGGGTCCGGTGATTTGGGAGAAAGCAAGAGAGAGATAGCCAGGAGAGAGGCTTCCTTGTTCCAGCTTCAATTGCAAACTGCCTTCTGCCTTCTGTTCCTTTCTGTGTGGCACAATTCAAAAAAACACGTTGGCCAGCAGGTTAGTCATGTGATTAACTGGCTTAACCACTCCTGTGTTTGTGGATTGTATTATCTTAGTATTCCCCGGAATGTGCTTCCTTACACCTTCAATCTCTGGTGATCAAAATACCATTTGGGTTAATTTGCCCACGGTGTAGTCCCTTGTCTCCACTAGCACCGTCTCTTAGAATGCAAATGTCCTCCAGTCAAAGGTCTGGTGTTTACTTTAACAAGTCATTTCTTCACTCCAGCAACAGTTTAACATCAATGTTCATATGACAAAATTAATATGCCTCATTCTTGGCAGGTGTGGGTCTGCATGACACCTCACATAATACCACACTCACCTGAATATAAAAGGATTCTTCTCTCTTGATGGTCAGTTGATTTGCAACCATCAGCACTAGATTATGCGTGTCAATACTCACTTCCCACCCAGCTTGTTGGGGCATTCTGCTCTCCCATCAATATTAGACCCACAAAGATAAGATTAAGGTTAGCTTCTGGGCAATCAAGCTGACCCTGCAGTAATGGCCGACGACACTGGTGCAGTATCTCAGGTTATTAGATAGACATAGGTGCTAGCTTTCACCAATATAGTCATCAATGCGTGTTGAGCAATTTCAGATTCCTGAATAGGACTGGAAGTGTCCTGCAAGATAGCCCTGCTGCGACTTTAAGGATGATGCTGTGCTGTGTGCTACATTTTTCACAACTTTTTTCCCCACAAAGAGGCACAGTCATGGAGACCCAGAGAAGGAGTTGTCCCAGGTTCATCAAGAAGACCACAAATCAAGAGTAGTATTAAACTGCAGACCAGACCTATTCAACAAGCTTTCATACAGGATGTGTCTTAACTTGTGAATGTGTGTTACAGTCCTGTCTGTATCCTCCCATGCCTTGGGCACAAGCCTTCAGCTATACTGGTTTAGATTTCCATGCGACTCAGAAGTCTTCCATTCATGGCACCTGATGAAACAAGTGGAAAACTTTAGCAGGAATTCTCTGCAAACATATCAACATTAGTAGTACCAGCTTTTTAATGAACAATTGTGAGTGCCTAGTTGAGAGTTTCAGATCTGTGTACTGTACAGTCTGGTTTGGTGTTTTGTCTAGGTTCTACCGAGTGGCAGATGTATGCAAGATGGCTGGCAACCATGTGCAAGTAAAAGCCTCTTTGCAAAGTGCTAAAGTGTGCACTTTACTGGAAATAAACTAATTAGAAAATAATTTGAGCTTGAAGAACAGCAAAAGTTTATCCTTGAACTGACAAGTCTTCTACTTCTCCATTTTTGCCTTTATAGTCTCCCTTCTTAAGATTTTGAGGGCTTCTTCCTAATTGACAGTGAATTCTTTTTGTTGAATTGAAGTGAGTATGAGAGTGAAGACGCCCTTCCCTTTTAAGGCTGGGAACATAGTGTGCATGCCACAGTGTCATGGGCATTCACAGTAAGGTCTGAAAATACTTTAAGACAGCATGAGGGGGAGGTAATTGTAAATGTCATGCATACTTATTACTCTGCATTAATGGAAGGTAATGGTTCATTTTCCGATTTTGACTAGCCTTGTAAGGCCATTAAACACACCTTGTCACTGCCTCCAGGTGAGTAATATGGTGGTGGTGCCATTCAACTGGTGGCCAGCACCCCCCATTTTCCATAGCCTGCTCTTCTCAGATATTTGTGGCACTCACTGCCAGAAGAGATTCCTTCCTTCTGCTCAATTTGTCCAGCATAATCTTTTGCTGCCTTTTGAGAAATAGTCTGTTCCTTGGCCTTCTGTACACCTTCCAGAACTTTTGCCACAAGCTACTTGAGTTCCACATTTCAAAAAACAAAATGCGTGTCTCTTTAAGCCGCTGCCTGGCTTTAAATCTTGCAGCATCATATGATGTCCTGCCCAACAATGGCCAAGTTTCCAATCATAGGAATTTTTATGCCTGAAGATCACGCACGATATTACCATCAGGCTAACCACAATAACATAGTGGGATGGGCAGATGCAATTCTTCCACCACCCCATTTATAGTTAGGTTTGCACCTGATCAGGAAATCTATGACCATTTTTTTTTTATTGGGAAGCCAGGGTAAAAGAGCTAAGGCCCATAGTGCAAGACATCTCCAAGATTGCAAAGACTAGAAGAAAAAATGAGGTAAATCAGTCCTGTTTAGTTAGAACCAAGTTTTGGTTGTAAAAGTCAGTGGACAGGGAGGGAAATAAAGAGTTCCACAATTTTGAAACCCTGGAGAAAATATTGGAGATAGTATGATTTCAGCACAGTGAGAATGTGGGTAATCCCATGTAGGTATGAGAACACTATACTGAGTAAATGTTTAGGGGGGTTTAGGGTCTCAAAGGCCATTTCATGTGTTTTCAGCTTTGCTGACTCACAGCTGTGTGCCAAGTCAATCATCCTTATAGTTTCTCTCTGTAATGGTACTGGATTGAGACTGTCTCAAATTCATTTCACAAAAGATCCTTACCACCAAAATCCTGAGGCAAAAGGACTGTGTATTAACTCACTGTGCTTCATGATCACCCAAGTAAGATTTCTCTCAACCTCTCCACTGAATCCTTATCAAACCCATAGTCCTCTAAGTGGATTAGAGCAGATCCAGAGTCTGAATGTCTAGATTAATGTTTGCAACTGTAAAGTCGATAAGGATTGATTAGGATTCGAACAGAGGGTAACAGAGAAACTATTGTTACCATGGTAACATGCAAATTCATCACTGTTGAATGACTAGATATAAGTAAGGTGGAATTTGAAAGAGGTTTGATCACATTGATGGTCAGAGAGCCATTGCCCTCCCTGTTGTTATGTCAATATTTGTTTATAAAATGGAGTTTGCTTGATAAAACCTGCAATGTCTGTGACAATAATTCCAGAAAATATACATTTCACCTTGTGCAAAACACAGAGGTCCTGAAATTCTACATGGGCTTTACTGGTCTCCTACAGTAACTCTGGTGCAAAATGGGTGGAAACCCCAAGAAATGGCTGAAAACAGGGGCTCTGCTTGTCTCATTTCAGATTTGCAGTGAGAGACTATTAGAATGTCTGTGGAATTTCAGAATCAGAACATATTAGTGGAGTGGAGTGTTACAGTTCAGACTCATTTTTGTGTTCATGCCTAAACTACAGTTTCCATTATCAGATTGAATCCTTTATGAACAAAAACCTGTTTTTTAAAATTCTCCTCTGTCTATGGATTAGCATGCCAAAATTTAACAATTAACTCTGGATTGCAGCAAATCTTGTGATGTCCACCATGTCTTCCTATCATTTCAGAAGGTGGACAAATGACATTGCACTGCATGTTGGCTAACTACTTGACCAGATTTATTTACTGTTGATATAATATACAGAAGCCAGAAGACACAACAACCTGACAACACAGTATAATAACCAAGCCTCTATAATGTATGAACATATAAGAACATAAGAACTAGGAGCAGGAGTAGACCGTCCGGCCCCTCGAGCCTGCTTCGCCATTCAATAAGATCATGGCTGATCTTTTCGTGGACTCAGATCCACTTACCTGCTCTCTCACCATATCCCTTAATTCCTTTATTGTTCAAAAAGATATCTACCTTAGCTTTAAAAACCTTTACTGAAGTAGCGTCAACTACTTCACTGGGCAAGGAATTCCATAGATTAACAACCCTCTGGGTGAAGAAGTTCCTTCTCAATTCAGTCCTAAATAGTCTGACTGTTTAAATACAAGAAAAGGCAGAGTCTGAAATGCATGCAGCTTTTTGTAGCAAATTCTCAGAAACACCAGTCTGTGATAAATTACGTAAAATTACTCCCCATGAAGCTTCTTTGAGCCTCCATCACGCAATAGCAGCATGGTAAAATAGAGAACGGAAGATTCCAAGAGGATGTTTGACTGAATAGAGTATTCTTTTTTTGATGAAAAAACAGAATCTTTAGAAATGTATCTTAGTGAACATGCATCATAGAAAACAGTGCATTAATGGTACAGGAAATAAATCTCTACTTGGTGGTGTTCACACCTTCTCACATATTGGTTCTCAGCACCCAATTAAAGAGATTACATCCCCAGGAATGATGGAAGTGACAGATCCTGTCACTAATAATATTTGATATATTAGTCGGAAATAACACCTTTGCTGTGTGGTTAGCTACACTGTTAGCATATAAAATATCCCATCCACATTAAAGAGCTTGTAATCTGATTACTTTTGGGTCAAGGTTTTCTGAGAACATTCAAAACAATAGTAACTGCCTTATGCTCTTATACTTCTTTTAGGGGCTGGTTAGCAGTGGAGTGCAAGGTGACTTCTGTGTGCTTTGGTCAGGGAATATTTTGCTGGGATAGCTGAGAGGAAACACAGTTGAATGGGAAAGACAATTTATTTTTGTGAAACCCTTTATCAAGGTTAAAACAAGCAAAAAAGAAGACAATGCAAATTGGTAAGATTCTGTTACAATTAGGCTTCTTCTGTCCAGTTCCCATCTCACGGAAAAGATTTGCAAAAAGTAGAGCTACTTAAAATGTGTTTTAAAAGCATAGGCTCCCTGGAATTGAATGGGGGTTCTCCTGGTCTCCTGCCATAATTCTGAATTAATGGCTGTTTATACCATTTCTCAGAGGGCTCCAGCCAAAGTTACAGCAGGAGACTGTATTCCCCATGGAATTTTACAGTCACAGCACGTTAAGAAAATGCCTGAGTTGGGAGGTAGTTATGGCGATAATAAGCTAAATTTAATATTGTTTCCTCATAAACTGCAAATAATCAATTTGGTAGCTTGCCTCCATAATTGATAAATATCTTGGGCAAAATTTTCATCCTGATATGGGAATATGTTTAATCACATAAAAATAATGAACATGCTACGCTACTTCATTGGATCATCTCGCTTGACCAGAACAGAATACCTCCCCTTTGCATTCAGAATTATCTGGATCGTTCTGCCTTAGCAGCTTTTTTATTGCAGAAGATAGACTACCTTTTGGTAACTTGGCATTATTCTTGAGTGCTCATAGTCAGAAAGTGAACAGAGGCAGGCCGGAGCGTAATTTCACACCATTGGCCAGTGTGTCCATTTGGCGGCACTATCCTGACCCCGAGCTATTTTGGGTAAGGCCGGATCGAGGACCGAATGTTACCTGTCCATAAGCAGCAGGTAGCAAGTTAAAGTTATTAACTGGCCAATTAAAGCCATTGATCAGAGGAATTTTCCAGTTGGCATGCCCAACTGCTGCGGTGTCGGGAGCTGGGCAGATGCCCGGAGGCAGCCTCTCGGTGGCAGACTGGGGGCTGGAGGGGAGCAGTGTTTAAGGATGTCTTTCAACACCCCCTCCACCCTGCTTACCCTGCCACAGCTGCAGTCACTGGCCATCCAGTGGAGGGGCTCCTCCTCCACTATGGTGGCTCGGTAGTTGTAGCCATTTTTTACTGCAACAAAGTTTTTTTTTAGAGATACAGCACTGAAACAGGCCCTTCAGCCCACCGAGTCTGTGCTGACCATCATCCACCCATTTATGCTAATTACCATTAATTCCATATTCCTACCACATCCCCACAATTCCCCTACCACCTACCTATACTAGGGGCAATTTATAATGGCCAATTTACCTATCAACCTGCAAGTCTTTGACTGTGGGAGGAAACCAGAGCACCCACTGAAAACCCATGCAGTCACAGGGAGAACTTGCAAACTCCGCATAGGCAGTACCCAGAATTGAACCCGGGTCGCTGGAGCTATGAGGCTGCAGTGCTAACCACTGTGCCACTGTGCTGCCCTAGTTGCTGAGACAGCGCAGCAATATGGAGACACTCTCTCTCTTTCCCTTACCTGCAACAGCAGTCTGCCGCTCCTTCTGTACTGGAAGGCCTCCTATTGGCACTCCAGCTTCAAAAGCCCGCCAGCTGTCCTTAATTGGATGGTGAGTGTGCCCACTGGCCACTAATTGGCCAATTCAGGCAAAGCCAAGGTCCGGTGCCTGCTCCCAACACAGTATGGAGGTCAAAACCCCTATTTGATCCCAACCTCAGGGTCCTGATCCAAAATGCAAAATTCTGCCCCTCATGTCTATTGTTTTCCAAAGCTTTTGATCACTTTCTGACTGTGAGCACTCAAGAATAATACAAAGTTACCAAAAGGTAGTCTAGCTTTTGCAATAAAAAAGCTGCTGAGGCAGAACGACCCAAATAATTCTGAATGCAAAGGAGGTAGTCTGTTTTGGTCAAGCGAGATGATCCAATGAAGTAGCATAGCCTGTTCATTACTTTTATGTGATTAAACATATTCAAATTGTATTGATGGAAATAAATAAATTCAATCAGAAATACTGCTCTGTACATTCACCTGACTGTGGGATAAAGCAGCTTACCAATTCTAACTAAGCCTCACTTTATCTCGTGTTAACTTGTTCTGTCTTTGGAGAGCTTGATGAAATACACTACAAAAGAGGTGAGCATCCAGTCTAAATCACAAGGGGATGCTATTGTTACATCCCTAGGTTATGCTGTTGTATAAGTACATATAAGACATTGCGATCAACTCCCATAAAAATAAGATGCCTCGACTTGCTTAAGTAGGCGACTTCAATCACTGAACCTGGGAAGATATCTATGGCACACCTGAATTTGTAACACAGACATTAGATAGCACCAATCCTGTATTTTAAAAGTCTTTGGGTTATAAAAGGAGGGAAGTCTGAGCAAGGTAAAGAGTTCCACAGTTATAACGGTCCTGGGAAGGAATGAATTTGAGTAATAGGAAGGGATGAAAAAGAAAATTAACTTTCTTTATGGTTTTGCTGAATGAGACATAGTCTGTGCACTATTCACAAAATTACATTCAGATGTGGACAAAAAACCTCAGGAACTCCACCAAGATGTAAGAGTAAAGCTTTCTAATTAAGTAGGGAGATGACTGCCTGGGAGACATTCTGTGCAAACTTTAATATCATTTTCTATTGGTTAAGGGCTAACATCAATTTATCTCCTATAGGACATTCAGATTTAAAACAAGGGAGAAGACAATTATTGCTATCAGAGCCCTAGTAGCTTTGTTGATTCCTGGCTGCTTTGTTTTAATTACAGTATGAAATGTTTGCTTTAGGACCTCTTCCTGCAGCTGCAGAACCCAAGATTTAGGAAATGAGGGTGGAGGCTGAGGTCATTTCCAATAACAAGCCTGATGCAGGAATGTGAAGACAAAAGCTTTCAGTAAGTCAAACAGATTGCTTAGGCATGGGAAAGTTGCCAAAAATATCAAGTCTTACCCTTTTGTGGGCTACATTTTTTCTGTGTATTAATGTTTACAGTCTAATTTTAGAGCATTTCTAATTCAGTGGGAAAGGGCAACCATTCAGTAGGAGGTCAACCCAAATGATTAGGTCAAATGGATAGAAATAAGTTGCTCTGTGACAAGTGTTAAACTAAATTACAGCCTTTCATTTCAGTTGAGAATTTGTAGTAGGAAAACCAGCTTTGGTTATCTTCAACACTCTTGGAAGATCACCAAGTGACCATCTATTTCTTGCCTCCCATTTATTTATCATCATAAAAGTTAATTGAATAAAGAATTAGTGGCCCTTCCACTGTTAGCAGCTTCTTCTAACTTGCTTCTACATTCCAGCACACATTAGCCTGAGCATGCAGATGTTGAGTGTTTCGCACATAAGTTCCCATGCTATCTTGCCAGGTGAATGATATAATTAAGAACAGCCACTTCCTGTGTAAAGTCTAGTTCTTTTATACCATTTTCATCAAAAAGTAAAAATGATTTGCATAGAAGATATGAGCAGCACAGAAAAATATTGAGGTACAAATTTGGGACCAGAATCAGCACGGCACAGGCAGCATGTGCCCAATCAAATAGGCGCAACTGGAAGAAAAATTGGTCAGGAGCCTTAATTATAATCATATTGGCATGCTGCCAGCGCGACTAGCACTGTTTATTGGCAGCTCGCTTAATGGCGGGCATGAATATCCCTGACATCCCTGATGGTATTTAAAGACAGCCTGCATTTCCTAGAGGGGAGGTGCACTTGGGCTGCAGGCAACTATCACAGAAAGATTTTCATGATTGCAGGTAAAAGACAAGCTACAAGGATTACATGGTTCTCAGATGCTGTATTGGAAGTACTGGTGGAGGAGGATGGCAGGAGGAGGCACTTCTGATTCTTACCAGGTGGCAGGAAGGTCTTCAAACAGCTGTTCGGCAGCAGTGAGCAGCACCTGCAGCAATGACTGCAATGCCAGAAGAACTTTAATGACCTGAGCAGGGTTGCTACAGTAAGACTCTAAACTCAAATCCCTCATTACACTTCACTTGACCCTGCACTGCCAATAACTCCAGCACTCACAACCCTTCACTCCTCTGATTACCAGCACTTTCCTCCAATCACTGCAGCACACTTTGTTCTACCTCCTTTGGCTCCTAATGCCACACCCTGCTAGTTCCCTTGCTACTATTACATTCCTCGCCTTCTCCTACCCCTTCCACTCTTCACAAACTGGCACCACCATTCTATGTTGATGTGCACATCCTCAAAGCACAAATACTCTGCCTTCTTTCTTGCAGGACAAACTTTTAAGCAATAACAGGTGAGGAAAGGAGGAGAAGGAATATCCATTAGAATCTTAGCCCAGTTGAGGAGGTAATTGTGGAGATCGTGGGATGGATCATATCGAAGTTTGATGAGTGGCAAGGCTGCAGTCTTCTTGATCATCTTAAACACTTTCTCTTCTCATTGGCTTCTCTTCCTCCTCACGCACTGTTACCTCTAGTGTCCCCCAAGGATCTATCCTTGGCCCTCCCTCCTATTTCTCATCTACATCATTCAAAAGCATGTATTACTTTTCACATAAATGCTGACAACATCCAACTCTACCTCACGACCACTTCTCTCAAATCCTCCGCTTTTGCTAAATTATCAGACTGCTTATTGGTCATCCAGTACTGGATGAGCAGAAATTGTCTCCATTAAATATTGGGTAGACTGAAGCCATTCATTTTGGTCTCCGCTCCAAACTCTGTTCCCTAGCTAACAACTCCATCCCTCTCCCTGCCAACAATCTGAGACTGAGCCAGTTGTTCACAAACTTGGTGTCAAATTTGACCCTGAGATGCACTTCTGACCTCATATTCATGCCATCACGAAGACCGCCTATTTCCACCGCCATAATTTTGCCTGACTTCATCCCTGTCTCAGCTCATCTGCTGCTGAAACCCTCATTCACGCCTTTGTTACCTCTAGACTTGACTATTCCAATGCACTCCTAGCTGGTCTCTTACATTCTACTCTCCGTAAATTTGAGGTCATCCAATATTCTGCTGCCTGTGCCTTACTCGCACTATGTCCCGTTCCCCTACCACTCCTGTGCTTGCTGACCTACATTGGCTCCCACTCAAGCAACATCTTGATTTTAAAATTCTCATCCTTGTTTTCAAAGCCCTCCATGGCCTCACCCCTCCCTATCTCTGTAATCTCCTCCAGCCCCACAACCCTCCAATATATTTGTGCTCCTCTAGTTCTGGCATCTTGTGCATCACTGATTTTAATCACTACCCCATTGATGGCCATGCCTTCAATAGCCTAAGCCCTGGAATATCCTCCTTACGCCTCCCTGCCTCGACACCTCACTGTCCCCCTTTAAAACACTCCTTAAAGCCTACCTCTTTGACCAAGCTTTTGGTCAGTTCATATCTCCTTTTGTGGCTCAGTGTCATACTTTGTTTTATATTGCTCCTGTAAAGTGCATTAGCATGTTTTATTACGTTAAAGGCGCGATATAAATATAAGTTATTGTTTGTTATGAACGAGGCAGGAGCAATGCATTGTCAATTCAGTCCCATCACTTCACAGGTTGCAGCATATTATTGAAGTTTTCCCACCCAACCGGAAAACAGCCAAATTAAACACTCTAGTAACCATTAGAATAAAACAGGCCAAACCAGGTATCTTTAGCGAACAACAAGTTAACTATTTATTAAAACTAAATCTTAAATACTATTAAGATAAACCTATGTCTAAAGATCTTATAACTTCTTATTTCAACCTAACTCCCCCATTCACACACATACACACAAAAATCAATGTTTTTTTTTATTATTCATTCATCGGATGTGGGCGACATTGGCCAGGCCAGCATTTATTGCCCATCCCTAATTGCCCTTGAGAAGGTGGTGGTGAGCTGCCTTCTTGAACCACTGCAGTCCATTTGGGGTAGGTATACCCACAGTGCTGTTAGGAAGGGAGTTCCAGGATTTTGACCCAGCGACAGTGAAGGAACGGCGATATAGTTCCAAGTCAGGATAGTGTGTGACTTGGAGGGGAACTTGCAGGTGGTGGTGTTCCCATGTATTTGCTGCCCTTGTCCTTCTAGTTGGTAAAGGTCACGGGTTTGGAAGGTGCTGTCTGAGGAGCCTTGGTGCATTGCTGCAGTGCATCTTGTAGATGGTACACACTGCTGCCACTGAGCGTCGGTGGTGGAGGGAGTGAATGTTTGTAGATGGTGTGCCAATCAAGCGGGCTGCTTTGTCCTGGATGGTGTCAAGCTTCGAGAGTGCTGTTGGAGCTGCACCCATCCAGGCAAGTGGAGAGTATTCCATCACACTCCTGACTTGTGCCTTGCAGATGGTGGGCAGGCTTTGGGGAGTCAGGAGGTGAGTTACTCGCCTCAGGATTCCTAGCCTCTGACCTGCTCTTGTAGCCATGGTATTTATATGGCTACTCCAGTTCAGTTTCTGGTTAATGGAAGCCCCTAGGATGTTGATAGTGGGGGATTCAGCGATGGTAATGCTGTTGAATGTCAAGGGGAGATGGTTAGATTCTCTCTTGTTGGAGATGGTCATTGCCTGGCACTTGTGTGAGGCGAATGTTACTTGGCACTTATCATCCCAAACCTGGATATTGTCCAGGTCTTGCTGCATTTCTACACGGACTGCTTCAGTATCTGAGGAGTCACAAATAGTGCTGAACATTGTGCAATCAGCAGCGAACATCCCCACTTCTGACCTTATGATTGAAGGAAGGTCATTGATGAAGCAGCTGAAGATGGTTGGGCCCAGGACACTACCCTGAGGAACTCCTGCAGTGATGTACTAGAGCTCAGATGATTGACCTCCAACAACCACAACCATCTTCCTTTGCGCTAGGTATGACTCCAGCCAGCGGAGGGTTTTCCCCCTGATTCCCATTGACCTCAGTTTTGCTAGGGCTCCTTGATGCCATACTCGGTCAAATGCTGCTTGATGTCAAGGGCAGCCACTCTCACCTCACCTCGAGTTCAGCTCTTTTGTCCATGTTTGAACCAAGGCTGTAATGAGGTCAGGAGCTGAGTGGCCCTGGCAGAACCCAAACTGAGCGTCACTGAGCAGGTTATTGCTTAGCAAGTGCCGCTTGATGGCACTGTTGATGACACCTTCCTTCACTTTACTGATGATTGAGAGTAGGCTGATGGGGCGGTAATTGGCCGGGTTGGACTTGTCCTGCTTTTTGTGTACTGGACATACCTGGGCAATTATCCACATTGCAGGGTAGATGCCAGTGTTGTAGCTGTACTGGAACAGCTTGGCTAGGGGTGCGGCAAGTTCTGGAGCACAGATCTTCAGTACTATTGCCTGAATGTTGTCAGGGCCCATAGCTTTTGCAGTATCCAATGCCTTCAGTCGTTTCTTGATATCACGCGGAGTGAATCGAATTGGCTGAAGTCTGGCATCTGTGATGCTGGGGACTTCAGGAGGAGGCTGAGATGGATCATCAACTCGGCACTTCTGGCTGAAGATTGTTGCAAATGCTTCAGCCTTATCTTTTAAACTGATGTGCTGGGCTCCCCCATCATTGAGGATGGGGATATTTGTGGAGCCAACTCCTCCAGTTAGTTTTTAATTGTCCACCACCATTCACGGCTGGATGTAGCAGGACTGCAGAGCTTAGATCTGATCCGTTGGTTATGGGATCGCTTAGCTCTGTCTATGGCATGCTGCTTACACAGTTTGGCAGATAGTCGTGTGTTGTAGCTTCACCAGGTTGACACCTCATTTTGAGGTGTGCCTGGTGCTGCTCCTGGCATGCCCTCCTGCACTCTTCATTAAACCAGGGTTGGTCTCCTGGCTTGATGGTAATGGTGGAATGGGGGAGATGCCAGGCCATGAGGTTACAGATTGTGGTTGAGTACAATTCTGCTGCTGCTGATGGCCCACAGTGCCTCATGGATGCCCAGTTTTGCATTGCTAGATCTGTTCGAAATCTATCCCATTTAGCACGGTGATAGTGCCACACAACACGACGGACGGTATCTTCAAGGTGAAGGCGGGACTTCGTCTCCATAAGGACTGTGTGGTGGTCACTCCTACCAATGCAGTCATGGACAGAAGCATCTGCAGCAGGCAGATTGGTGAGGATGAGGTCAAGTATGTTTTTCCCTCATGTTGGTTCCCCCACCATCTGCCGCAGACCCAGTCTGGCAGCTATGTCCTTTCGGACTTGGCCAGTTCGGTCAGTAGTGGTGCTACCGAGCCACTCTTGGTGATAGACATTGAAGTCCCCCACCCAGAGTACATTTTGTGCTCTTGCCACCCTCAGTGCTTCCTCCAAGTGGTGTTCAACATGGTGGAGTACTGAGTCATCAGCTGAGGGAGGGCAGTAGGTGGTAATCAGTAGGAGGTTTCCTTGCCCATGTTTGACCTGATGCCATGAGACTTCATGGGGTCCGGAGTCAATGTTGAGGACTCCCAGGGCAACTCCCTCCCTACTGTATACCACTGTCCCGCCACCTCTGGTGGGTCTGTCCTGCCGGAGGGACAGGACATACCCGGGGATGGTGATGGCAGTGTCTGGGACATTGTCTGTAAGGTATGATTCTGTGAATATGACTATGTCAGGCTGTTGCTTGACTAGTCTGTGGGATAGCTCTCCCAACTTTGGCACAAGCCCCCAGATGTTAGTAAGGAGGACTTTGCAGGGTCGACAGGGCTGGGTTTGCCGTTGTCTTTCCGGTGCCTATGTCAATGCCGGGTGGTCCGTCCGGTTTCATTCCTTTTTATTGACTTCGTAGCGTTCGGTACAACTGAGTGGCTTGCTAGGCCATTTCAGAGGGCATGTAAGAGTTAACCACATTGCTGTGGGTCTGGAGTCACATGTAGGCCAGACCAGGTAAGGACAGCAGATTTCCTTCCCTGAAGGACATTAGTGAACCAGATGGGTTTTTACAACAATCAACAATGGTTTCATGGCCATCATTAGACTAGCTTTTAATTCCAGATTTATTATTTAAATTCAAATTCCACCTTCTGCTGTGGTGGGATTCGAACCCATGTCCCCAGTGAAATAAAAACAAGAAATGCTGGAACCACTCAGCAGGTCTGGCAGCATCTGTGGAAAGAGAAGCAGAGTTAACGTTTTGGGTAGGGTGACCCTTCTTCTTGGGTCACTGACCCAAAACGTTAACTCTGCTTCTCTTTCCACAGATGCTGCCAGACCTGCTGAGTGGTTCCAGCATTTCTTGTTTTTATTTCAGATTTCCAGCATCTGCAGTATTTTGCTTTAATCCCCAGAGAAATACCTTGGGTCTCTGGGTTACTAGTCCAGTGATAATACCACTATGCCACCGCCTACCCTTAAATTTTACCATTTACCATTTAAAAAAAAATGCCACCGAGCCACTCTTGGTGATGGAAATTTAAGTTCCCCCACCTGGAGTACATTCTGTGCCCTTGTCACCCTCAGTGCTTTCTCCAAGTGTTAAAATATTTCTCTAATGGAGTGACTAGCATATGAAGATTGTCAAGTCAAATGTGGAAGTTGGTGAGTTGCACCCAGTTTCTCGAAGCACTGTAAATTTCACCAGTTTTAACCCCTCGCTTGCACTCGCTCCCACATGTTCCTGCTGATGAAAATTCAGCTCTTGATATTTCCTGTGCTGAGATGGGTTGGTGGAGAGAGGAAAGAAATGTTGTCTGGGTCAGGGTTGAACTATGGAAAGGCAAAGTTGGATGAATTTTCAAGACTTTTTCTTTGATTTGGAGATAGAGAGCATTTTTGCAAAACTTCCCCTCAGGTAATAATATCAGTGGAGTAGAGTTCAAGTTAGAGTAGGTTACATATGATGTTTAGAAGAACAGACTTGCTCAACTGAATGGCCTGTTCTTCGTTCTTGCCTCCTTGTATCTGAATGCTCATCTCTTTTTATATTTCTATCCAGTCGTCCTAGGTTACTGTGTAAGAGGCTAAAATGAAATGCACCTCATTTGGATTCATTCATTCGACAGACAATTAAATAACTAACCTCTCGGCAAATAATGCATGAAATTCCATTCAAATGAACTGACAGCAAAGCTAAGAAATTTCAGCAGCCAGAAGTGTGGCGGGTATAACTTCTACTCTGCACTTTGATCCTACCATGCCGGATTGCAGATGCTAGTTTAGGTTCCACCTTCTTCTTCTTTGGCCTCCTTGTCTCGAGAGACAATGGGTAAGTGCCTGGAGGTGGTCAGTGGTTTGTAAAGCAGCGCCTGGAGTGGCTATAAAGGCTAATTCTAGAGTGACAGACTCTTCCACAGGTGCTACAGATAAAATTGGTTGTCGGGGCTGTTACACAGTTGGCTCTCTCCTTGCGCTTCTGTCTTTTTTCCTGCCAACTGCTAAGTCTCTTCGACTCGCCACACTTTAGCCCCGCCTTTATGGCTGTCCGCCAGCTCTGGCGATCGTTGGCAACTGACTCCCATGACTTGTGATCATGTCACAGGACTTCATGCCGCGTTTGCAGACGTCTTTAAAGCGGAGGCATGGACGGCCGGTGGGTCTGATACCAGTGACGAGCTCGCTGTACAATGTGTTCTGCCATCTTCCATGCGGCTCACATGGCCAAGCCATCTCGCCGCTGGCTCAGTAGGGTGTATATGCTGGGGATGTTGGCCGCCTCAAGGACTTCTGTGTTGGAGATACGGTCCTGCCACCTGATGCCAAGGATTCTCCGGAGGCAGTAGACACGCTCAGCCAGCTTCTGGAGCCTGTTTAAAGCGACTCGAGCAAAGACTTTCTTCACTATCCTGAGCAGGGAGTTTCCACTGTAGCTGTTGCAGTCACCGCGGTCACCCATGTTCTTATAGAGGGTGATGATATTGGCATCGTGCATGTCCTGTGGTACTGCTCCTTCGTCCCAGCACAGGCAAAGCAGTTCGTACAGTGCTGAAAGTATAGCAGGCTTGGCACTCTTGATTATTTCAGGGGCAATGCCGTCCTTCCCAGGGGCTTTTCCGCTTGCTAGAGAATCAATGGCATCACTGAGTTCCGATTTTGTTGGCTGTACGTCCAGCTCATCCATGACTGGCAGAGACTGGGCTGCATTGAGGCGTGAAGGGCGGCGTGGCCATGCCAGGCTCCAGGGAGGAGGTCGCTCTGAGAGAGTGAGGATCACTAGTGGACAATGGTGGGAGGTTCCACCAGAACCATTTTATTCCTGATCTTGTCAGGGTTGATTCAAATGTGGACAAAGCAGCTGAATGCTCAAAGAGAGATGATAGCATCTGTCCTCTACATCTACTGAGCATGCCATCAAACATCCTAGCAAAATTTGGGGCAGATGGAAATGCTGTAGCGGCTGCATTCATACCTGGCACGCAGGAAAATTGTCATGGTTATTGGAAGCCATTCATCACAGTCTGGGACATCATGGCAGGCATTCCTCAGAGCAGTGTCCTTGGCCCAATCGTCTTCAGCTGCTTCATGGAACTTTTGGCTGACAATTTGACCAGTGTTCAACTCTAATCGCAACACTTCTGATAATGAAACAGCCCATGCCAGTCTACAGCATTACCTGTATTATATCCATGCTTGGGCTGGCAAATGACACATAAATGGCAGGCAATTCCTATGTTCAAAAAAAAAAGGCTAGTCCCTGCCACCTCCACCACCCTGGCCCCTAAACTTTCATCAGCAGCAACATTGCTGAATTTCTTACCATCAACATCTTGGAGGTTACCATTGACCAGAAAATTAACTGAACCAGTCATATGAACACAGTGAATACACCAGCAAGGCAGAAGTTGAGCTGAGTGACTTACACCCTGACATTTCAAACCCTCTCCACCAATCTTCAAGACTCAATTCCAAAATGTAATGGGCAATAAATGTGGCCTTGCTCGCCTCACCCACATCCTGAGAACAGATGAAACATTTCTGGGAACAGGGTAATTTGCATTTTCGAGGTTTCCCCGTGCCAGTAGCAACTGAGATGTGGCACACAACCAATGAAACTGCCATAATATAAGTCACCACTCTGCCACTCCCAGAAGAGAATTCAATTCGAATGACAATTGACTCCCTTTGGAATGTAGCTTTGTAGCACCTGTTGTGTGGTCCAGTGGACACCAATGCCTGCACTCTCATGCATCATACCACTAGGCTGTATGGTCCGAGTATCTGACAAAATCTCCAGGGGTCTCCGGTAATATCCTCAGACACACCCCCCCAAATATAAGTCAAGTCAGATGTCCTTATTTATATTTGCAGTGGATTCATCCACTGAAAACCCAGTGGATCTGGATTTTGCCCCAAAATTTGGACCATTTGTCAGAATTCTGCCCCAAGAAAGAATTGAGTTCCTGAGCTAAAATGTTTGGTGCCTTTAACTCAGTAATAATATTGATTTTTAGGTGTGTCATCTACTGTAAGACACACAGGACTACAAGTAATATCCAAAGAAAACATGGGTTTTATTATACTTTAATTAGAACATATATATCCAAACAGTTTTGCACAAATTACATGTAAAATACATCTCACTCTGTCAGACTCCACCCATAAGTGCCTGGTCATGTGAGACTTCCTCCAGTGACCTTCACTTACACCACTTAAGATGGTCCATGCTTAAGGTGGTCCCTTCTTAACGTCATCCCGCAACAATAAGAGGCGGGGGATGGCAGAGGTTGTGGGGACAGGATTCAACTCTGCAGTCTGTTGGACACTAGGGCCGGGATTTAATCTGGGCATTGAGGATCTCACCCACCAGCAAAAAGCACCATCGAGAGCCCTGCGTCGCCTTCTCTGTGGGAGGCCTGCTGGATCAAGTGCCAATTAGGCACAAGTGGACAGCGGCGGGCCTGCCCCGGGATCAAGGACCCCAGTGCCCTAAGTCTCGCCTGCTGAGAGCTGCCGGACAATCAGAGACTGGCAGCTCTTTAACTGAGCAGAGCCACTGTGGCGGCGGTGGCTGCTGCCGGTAATGGATCCCACTGGAAGCCGTGGATCACCAAGGGATCCAGGCCACAGGTAAATCAGGGCAGGAGGGGTTTCGCGGGTTGGGGCATGGGAGAAGGGGGGTGTAGGGGCGTCAGTAGCAAGGGCAAGGAGGTGGCTCCCAGCAGACCCACTCCTGCCTGATGCCAGGTCCCTCGATCAGGCACCATGTAATGAGGTACCATTCCCCCAACCAGAGCTGGCAAGCAACCTGCATGGGTTTGCTTGGTGTCCTCCCCTCATGGTGACATGCGTGCCTGCCACTGGGCTAATTCTGGCAGTGGTAGGATGAGGCCCTTAATTGGGCATTAATTGCCCACATAAGGGCCTGAATGGCAGTGGGGCGGGAAGGCCTGGACTTAATTTGGTGAAGGCGGGAAGGAGGAAGGGGCCGCCCCCCCCACAACCATCCTGCCCTATTATATGCTCTCCCCATCTCCAAAATCAACACAGGGAGAGTATAAATTCCCCGCTAGCTGCTTAATTCAGTGCAGCCCAGGCTTTTTTAAAAATTCATTCATGGGATGTGGGCGTTGCAGGCCAGCATTTATTGTCCATCCCTAATGGCCCTTGAACTGAGTGGCTTGCAAGGCCATTTCAGGGGCATGTAAGAGTCAACCACATTGCTGTGGATCTGGAGTCACCTGTAGGCCAGACCAGGTATGGACAGCAGATTTCCCTAAAGGACATTAGTGAACCAGATGGGTTTTTACAACAGTCGACAATGGTTTCATGGCCATCATTAGACTAGCTTTTAATTCCAGATTTTTTTTTTTTATTAATTGAATTCAAATTCCACCTTCTGCTCTGGTGGGATTCGAACCCATGTCCCCAGAGCAATACCTGGGTCTCTGGGTTACTAGTCCAGTGACAATACCAGTACGCCACCGCCTCCCCCATAATACAATTGGCATTAAATTTTTCTTTGTCTGCTGTTTGCCTAAAATAGAAAGTGTTCCACTCCCAGCTTGATGAGCATAAAATTCACAAAGATGGAAACATAAAATTCAACAGCAAAAAAAAACACACAAATGTGAAATCCTGCTGTAGCAAAGTCTCCGATTCTGAAAACTTTTTCCTGATATAAGGAGCTCTACTATATGGGGGTATGGTAACATGGTGGTTATTTACTAGATGAGTGATTCAGAAACATGAATTCAAATAACCACCATCTTCTCAAGGGCAATTAGGGATGGACAATAAATACTGGCCTTGCCAATGACAGCCATATCCTGTGTATGAAATGTTAAAAAAATCATGATAACAAACAACGTAACATTAGTACAAAGCATTGTTTGATAATGTACAATTATTAAGTAAATCACTGAGAAGAAATGACTCAGTCTTTTAATAACAAATAAAACCTTGGCAGATCTGAGTTATGAATAGTCAATTTACCGGTGATAGAATTTCTATCGTAAATAATTGAAATATCTGACAATGGACAACTATAGGTCAAGATGAATTCATATATAAAAAGCGATTACGAAGGAAGGAGGCGATATTCATTTGCCATCTTTTGAATGCTGCACCCAAAACCATTGTTCTGAGTATTCATTCTCAGGGAACGTTCTAGCTTAGATTTGTTAGGTCTATGACAGGTTCATCCTTAGGTTCTCTTATCAGTTAAGATTGCTTCCTTCCTCCTTCCCAATTAAACTTGGCTGATCGCTCTCCCAAACTAATTTGGACCATTTTCACAAATAAGCCTTTGTCTGAAGAAAGCTGGAATTTGTGATAATTCACAAAATACTGGTGCCACTGGTTGCTTCATTCCTACTTTCATTGCTGAGTTGTTGCAAACACAATTGCGAACACAAAAAAAACCACAAATATAGAACAAAAGTCATGGAATGAGTAAACCCCTATGACCACCAGAAACATACAAAAATTGTGTGAGAAAAGACCGTCAGACCTATCACTTCTCATCCTATGCACTAGATGATGCAACCTTGTCCACTGCCATCTCCCAACTTCAAGTAAAGGCAAATGAATGATAGCCAGTTTCAGGAAATACTCTGTGGAATTCATTCCATACCTCATAAGACAATTAGGTATACTCCAGTAGAGCATAGTTACCAATGACATAGCATTGTTCAACTTAACTAACCTGCAAAACACTGCTTGAAACCAATATTATCTTCCCTCAGCAATTGTAAAGTACCTTCTGAAATGGATGTAGCATAACCATGCATACCACATCCACAGGAAACCTGTTCCAGAGGGTGATAATCCTCTGAGAAAATTTATATTTCCGAGCAGCAAACCTGACCATTTATGTATGCGTTTGATAGAAATGCCCTCTAGTCCTAATATCCTCTCCCACAGAGGGGATTCAACTTTAGAGCTACACAAATAATGAACCTCAGATGCAAAAATGCCCAGCACTGTACCATAAGATGAAAAGTGCAGTAATCATGCAATTTCAGTTCCTTCGATGGTGAGGAATATATTAAAAGGGGGAAAGTAACAGAGACAGATGTAAACAATGGTGTGCCAAAACATTAGCGTTGGAAATACTGTTTTTTCCAATATATAAATGATTTGCATTTGGGTATAGGGGCACAGTGTCAAATTTGCTAAAGGCTTAAAAGTAGGAATTGTGGTTAACTGAAGAAGATTGTAAGTGACTTCAAGGTGGACAGGTTAGCAGACTGGGGAGTTAGATACCGGATGAAATTTATGTAGTAAAATACCAGGTAATACATTTTGAGAGGAAGGATAGGGAAAGAACATATGTCATTTAAAACGAGTAGAGGATCAGAAAGACTTGTGGGGAAAGATGGAGCTTCAACCTGCCAGGGCGGGTCGGTGTTGATGCATGTGGGATATTAAAACTTCAAAAAAATGCTGGTGTGTTAGCAGGCCAACTGGAACCTGCCGAAGTCTACATTTAACTGGAGTGCAGCGGTGTGTGCACGGGAAATTCCCACGAGACAGATGGGTCTGCAATTAGCATATGCAAATTAAAATATTCTAAAAAGCAATTGACTGCATCTCTTTAACCATAGATTCTGGCTTTAACTGTCAGTGCACAGGTTTCCTTGGCTTCCTGGAACTCATCAGGTTGAACAAGGTAAGAGGACAACAGGAATTGACGCGCTGAGCAATTTACAGGCTGGAAAGCCTTTAAATACAAAGAAATAACAGCTGCTTTTTTGTCGAGGTGAAAAGCTTTTGCTCACAGAACTTGTTCCGAAAGTGTGCTTTCACTGCTTTGGAGGTGATTTCCAAAACTTTGGAGGTAATTTCTACTACCATGGAGTTTTTTGACTTTTATCTGCACTTCCCAGCTCTCAGCCTTCACCGCAGCATGGGAGCCACTTATGCAGCTCTACCTTGGATCTCTGATGAGGAACAAAAGGAGCAGACCAGCAGGAGCAGCAGCAGCCTTCTCCTCAACTGCCTGACACTCTGAAGGGCAGAGGGGATGAACACAGAACTCCAGCTCGCAGGAGGCGATACCCCCATCACAGGGTATATACAGGCAGAGGATGATTTTTCTGGACATGACTGAGCACCAGTACCTCAGGAGGTTCAGACTTTCACATTAGGTCTTTGCTGACATTTGCAGACTCTTGAATGAAGACCTCTTGTCAAGTGGACCAGGTGGGCACACATTACCAGTGGCAGTCAAAGTCATGACAGCCCTGAATTTCTTCATTTATGCTACTGATGAGCCCAGTCAGAATTAGAGAGTGCTTGTTTTTTCTGCTCTGGCTGTATTTCCACAGGTACAGGAAGTCATAGATTCCACATGTGGCAACCAAGGCATCCTCAAATCAACCTGCAATCTTCATCAATCAAAAGGGATTCCATTCCATGAATGTTCAACTGGTCAGCAATCACAGTAAGATTTTCATGCATGTCTGCACAAGATACCCAGTAAGCTGCCATGATGCCTTCATTCAACACCAGTCAAATCTCCCACAGATATTTGCACCTCCAAACAGAGTCAATGGGAGAATTAAAATATGAGAGTAAACTAGCAAAAATATAAAAATAGGCAGTAAGAGCTCCTACAAGTCTATTAAAAGGAAGAGTGTAACTAAAATAAATGTTGGTCCCTGAGAGGACGAGACCGAGGAATTAATAATGCAAGAGACTTTGAACAAATATTCTGTATCTGTCTTCACAGTAGAAAATGCTAAAACATCCCGATAATAGTAGAAAATCAAAGGGAAAAAGGAAGGGAGGAACTTGAAACATACACTATCACTGGAGAAAAGGTACTAGGCAAACTTTTGGGACGAAAGGCTGACAAGTCCCCTGGACCTGATGGTCTGCATCCTAGGGTTTTAAAAGAAGTGGCTGCAGAGATAATGGATGCATTGGTTGTAATCTTCCAAAATTCCCTGGATTCTAGAAAGCTCCCTGCAGATTGAAAAATCTCAAATGTAACATCACTATTTAAGAAAAGAGGGAGACAGAAAGCAGAAAACTATAGGCCAGTTAGCCTAACATTTGTCAATGGGAAAATGTTGAAATTCATATTCAAAGAAGTACTAGCAGGACATTTAAAAAATCATGATACAATCAAGCACAGTCAACATTTATGAAAGGGAAATCATGTTTGACAAATTTATTAGCAGTCTTTGAGAATGTAACAAGCAGGGTGGATAAAGGGGAACCAGTAGACAATGTGTATTTGGATTTCCAAAAGGCGCCATAAGGTGCCACATGAAAGGTTACTTCACAAGATAAGAACGCATGGTGTTGGGGGTAATATGTTAGCATGGATAGAAGATTGGTTAATTAACAGGAAATGGAAAGTCAGGATAAATAGATCATTTTCAGGTTGGCAAACTGTAACTAGTGGGGTGCCACAGGGATCAGTGCTGGGGCGTCAACTTTTTACAATCTTTATTAATGACTTAGATGAAGGGACCGAGTGTATTTTATCCAAATTTGCGGATGATACAAAGATATGTCGGAAAGCAAGTTGTGAAGAGAGCACTGAGAGTCTGCAAATGGATATAGATAGGTTAAGTGAGTGGGCAAAAATTTGTCAGATGGAGTATCATACGGGAAAATGTGAGGTTGTCCACTTTGGTGGGAAGAATAAAAATGCAGAATATTATTTAAATGAAGAGAGACTGCAGAATGCTGTGGTACAGAGAGATCTGGGTGTCCTGGTACATGAATCATAAAAAGTTTTGAGTATTGTTACAATCAGGTGAGGAGGGCTGCAAGACACCCATCTTGTCCTTCCTCTTTTTGTTTAACAGTGGATGTGATTACCACTTCATTGAGTGTTTTACCTTTACCTTTATTGTGATCATGAAAGGACCAATCAGACAGGTTTTCTTGAGTTTAAAAAAGAAAGAGGTGAGTTTATTGTACTTACCCAAAAACCCGATCTAAATAAAATAATAAAACTATGCGACACTTTCACTCACCCACTCACCCGAGAATCACACACACCAATAGATTATGCGGCACAGTGGCGCAGTGGTTAGCACTGCAGCCTCACAGCTCCAGGGACCCGGGTTCGATTCTGGGTACTGCCTGTGTGGAGTTTGCAAGTTCTCCCTGTGTCTGCGTGGGTTTTCTCCGGGTGCTCCGGTTTCCTCCCACAAGCCAAAAGACTTGCAGGTTGATAGGTAAATTGGCCATTATAAATTGTCACTAGTATAGGTAGGTGGTAGGGAAATATAGGGACAGGTGGGGATGTTTGGTAGGAATATGGGATTAGTGTAGGATTAGTATAAATGGGTGGTTGATGGTCGGCACAGACTTGGTGGGCCGAAGGGCCTGTTTCCGTGCTGTATCTCTAATCATTACAGAATGGAGAAGAATCGTAGTTGGGATAGAGTTTGGATCATTAAAAAGGAATAGATAGTCTGTGGTATCTAGTGACTTTAGTGGTCTTCCGGTTGAATTTGTGGTCCTGAAGTTTTGGGTTGCTAGTTGTCTTGGATCTTATAGCCAGCAGTTAGGCTTCACATGCCCCGCACAAGATCTTCTGGAGAGAGAGAGAGAGAGACACTCTGGCTTCTGCACAGATTGAGTCTCTCTGGAACTTGTTTGTCTTGTCCAAGGGAAATTCCCAGCTTTCACAGAGAGGGACAGATGGTCACATGATTGCCTCAGTGTAATCGTTGTCCTTCTAATGAGATTCAAGTTTAGGAATCTCAATTTCTTTCAGCCTTCATGGTATCAATGTTTACCCCTGGAGGGGTAAATGTTAATGTCAATGTTAATGTCTTGCTAATGAAAGCAATCTCAGGTAGTTCAATCAATAGAGCAGGCCATTGTTTTGGGTAAAGGCTAATCAGACATGCATATCTGCGTATCCACTTTGATGCCTTGGAATGTGAAAGGTGTTCAAATGCAAATGGTGGTGGCCATTTTCAGCTGTGGCAATGTCTTTGTAAACGTTGAATGTAATATTCCAACTTTTCTTTTTTTTTAAGTTTAATGTAGGTTTCTAATCAATTAATTAAAAATCCGCATTTAGCATATCATGTCTTCATAACAGCATGCAGGTACAGCAAGTAATTAGGAAGACAAATGGTTGGCCTTTGTTGCAAGAGAGATGGAGTATAAAATTAGGCAAGTCTCACTACAACTGTACAGGGCATTGGTGAGACCACACCTAGAGTACTGCGTACGGCTTTGGTCTCTTTATTTAAGGAGGAATATACTTGCATTGGAAGCAGTTCAGAGAAGGTTCACTGTGTTGATTCCTAGGATGAAGGGATTGTCTTATGAGGAAAGGTTGAGCAGGTTGGGCCTATACTCAGTGGGAGTTTAGAAGAATGAGAGGTGATCTTATTGAAACATATGAGATTCTGAAAGGACTTGACAAGTTGTTGCTGACAGAATGTTTCCCCTTGTGGGGGAACCTAGAACTAGGAGGCACAGTTTCAGAATAAGGAGTCTCCCATTTAAGATGGAAATGAGGAGGAATTTCTTCTCTCAGAGGATCATTAATCTTTGAACTTCTCTACCCCAGAGAGCAGGGGAAGTCTGGTCATTGGATATATTCACCGAGTTTTGATCTTCAAGGGAGTCAAGAGTTACGGGGGACAGGCAGGAAAGTGAAATTGAGGTCGCAATCTGATCAGCCATGATCTTATTGATTGGTGGAGCAGACTCAAGGGGCCGAATAGCCTATTTCTGCTCCTATTTCTTATGTTCTTACGGCTGCTTGGAGACAAGGGCTACGCATTAAGGATTTGGTTGATGACACCTGTGAGGAGCCCTACCACTGACCCACAGAAAACGTACAACAGATGCCATATGAACACAAGAATGATCATTCAGCAAGCCTTTGGGTTGCTGAAGATGTGATTTAGGAGCCCTTTTAGATCTGGGGGTACCCTAAAGAGTGCACCAGGAAGGGTGCCCAGAATGATTGTGGTCTGCTGTGCCTTGCACAAGATAGTGCAGTATAAAGGACTGGAGCTGCAGGAGGAGGAAGGTGATGACCCTCTGCATCTTCTTCAGAGGAGGAGAAGGAAGAGGAGGAGTAACAGGAGGAGCACAAGAAGGAGAAGGAGCTTGATGTGGCCAGAGTACTTGCAGCTGCAAACTTAGCTGTCAGGAATGCATGGGACAGACTGATTCAGGCATGCTTCCCAACTAATCCGAGGCAGTGCAACCATTTGGAACAGGACCTCTGTGCCCACCCCCACCGCACAGCAGTCCCATAGTAAACAATCATCCTTTTCACTGGCACCGATTGCTCAACTTCTACGCTTGGTATACCATTTTCCTCAAGGCTGAAGGCCACTTGGCAACAATGGGATGACTGAACAATGGGGCTGGAAATAAAGTTTATGGTGTGTAGATATTGAAAATAAAAGTGAAAATGTAGCAAACTTTTAAACACCCAAGTGATTTCCCTTCTCTAACTACAAAGTTTTACTCTTCCTTTTCCTATTACTCCTCCATGATGCTACCTCTGTAACTTCAGCAAAACTAGAGACAGTCTGCTCGTTCCCCTCCTCTGACTGCTGAGATGCTCGTAACTGATGTCTTCTGGGTTTTGGAGCCAATGAGGGCCATGCCCAAGACTGTTCTGACTGCATCTGGGGCAGACTTGGTCATTGGGACAAGTGGAGAAATGCAGGGCTGTGACTGAGGGGTATGGCAAGAGGGGAGGACTGGGAGTGCTTTGAGCTCAGTCCCCACTTTCATATCCTTTTTCTCCGTCAGCTAAAGAGACATGGAAAAATCTGCTCCATGACTTTCAGATTCCTGACCTGCTACTCAAGTGTTCAGATACACAAATCTTTAAAAATAGAAAGACAAATTCAGAAAGTTGTAAAAAAAAAGGACCCTCGGTTCTTTCTATAAAATAGGGGTAACAGAGCACGAAAGCAAATATGAAATATAAGACATATTCAAATAATTGGCTAGGCTGCAGTTAGAGGCTAGGGCAGAACAAAAGAACACAAGAAATAGGAGCAGGAGTAGACCATATGGCCCATTGAGCCATATGGCACAGACCTGAAAGTTAACTCTGCTTCTCTCTCCACTGATGCTGCCAGCCCTGTTGAGTTTCTTCAGCACTTTCTGCTCTGTTGCCACATACTTACTCTGCTTTGTCCCAGTGTCCTATGCAGTTGAGATCCTCTTCTTCCACTCAAGTGTAAAATTCCTTCTTGTAGGTGTGCTGCACCTGGGTGAATAATTTTAATTTTGCGCATAGCAGAACGTGAGACTGAATTGTATCACAAAAGGCCAATACACAACAGAAATAAAAGCATAATTTAAGAATATCTACATACTATGGGCTTGAAATCACCCGACTATGAAAAGCCGCAGACTAATATGCATTTGGAATCTGTAATAATTTCTCTGCTAATTATTATGTGAAAAGACAGGTAACTGAAATTAAAAGTACTTCTTAAAGAATCAGGAAAATATGTTTATATTCTAGCTGCATTGCATCAGTAATTATGATCAGCTGCTGCAGAAGCAACGTGTACGTGAACATGTGTTGATCTGTCATAGATGAAAAACCAGGACAACAGCACAAATTTCCTCAATATTCCTGCATTAGTTTTCAAAGATGTGCAAAAAAAAACCTTGCAGCCAGACATTAGAGCAGTTACACTGTGGAATCACCTTTGCATTTAAAGGACCAGAGCAAAAACCGAAGATGGCAGAGGGGCACTCTAGGGTGGCCCCACAGTTCAGCGATGCCTCCCTGCTCACTCTTTTTCAGGCTGTGTGGGAAAGGTGGGAGGTCCTTTTCCCCAGCGATGGTAAGAAGAGGCCCTTCTACTTGACCAAGGCAGCCTGGCTAGAGGTGGCAGAGGAGGTAATTAGACATGGGGCCACCCGGCAACAAAGGTTCCAATGCCGGAAGAGGATGAACGATCATTCCCCCAGCCAGCTGGGGCCCTCCAGGCCTCGTGCACATAGAGTACGACCGCCAAAATCATCCAGAGCCAAAGGGCAATCTGATCAGTAGCCTTCTTCCAGTCAGGCTGCTAGTGCAGAAGTGGCACCACGAAGGAGCGCCCGCAAGCGTTTCCAAAAACCATCGTGATACAAATGGATCTGCGGGGTGACACAACACTGTGAAAAGTTCAATCTCTAAATCTTCTTCACTAACATGTGTGTTGCTTTTACTGTCTGAATGAAATGTGCCAGCAGGTGCCGATCATGTCTCCTCCCATTACATCATTAGCCTTTCAGAATTGCCAATGTATGGAATAACATCATTGCCATGCCAGAATTACTCCTGTGCGTGACCACATAAAGATTCTACCAGTGGCATTGATTGCCCCACCAGCCAGATAACCTTTACACTCCTACCGTTTCTGGCACCCTCCCCACACACAGGGTGACTGGAGTGGCATTGCTCCTTCACTCACACAAACAAACAATGGCACAGAGCGGCCACTGTTTACGGAGGGAGGGTAAGCAGTACCTGTCTTCATACCTGCAGAGTTGTGCCCCCAGTAATACCATCCCCCCTCCCACCTCCCTTCAACTATGCAGAGTTGTGCCCCCAGTAATACCATCCCCCCTCCCACCTCCCTTCAACTATGCAGAGCTGTGCCCCTCTAATCCTATCCCCTCTCCCACCTCCCTTCAACTATGCAGAGCTGTGCCCCCTCTAATCCTATCCCCCCTCCCACCTCCGTTCAACTATGCAGAGTTGAGACCTCGGTTTACAGAGACTTACCTACACTGTCTCTGATTGCTCCCTCTTCTGCTGTCCCGCCGGCTTCTCTCATTTGTGAACGTGACGGCACGTGACAGCCGCCTGTTCAGCGAAAAATGCAGAACAGGACTTACGAGCAGCGGGATTCATAATCAGGCAAAGTAAGTAGCGCTTAACATATTTAAATTGTGGTTCTGCTGCCTAGTGGTGGTGGGGGGAGGTGGGTGGGTGCACCAAGGTTCCGCTGCTGCCAGAAAAATGAGGCGGGACATATGCAGGGTCTGGGGTCATGGTGGGACTCTCCCGCTATTCCGGGCTGCCCACCACGACTCCCAATGTCAGACGGCTGGTAAGATTTTGCCCTTAGTGTCTACCTAGTCCAGCCGCTTCAGAATCTTGTCTGCTTCAATGAGATCACCTCTCATTCTTCTAAACTTCAGAGAATACAGGCCCAATTTACTTAGTCTCTCATCCTAGGACAGCCCCCTCATCCCAGGGACCAATCTAGTGAACCTTTGCTGCACTGCCTCCAATGCATGTATATCCTTTCTTAAATATGGAGACCAGAGTTGCACACAGTACTCCAGATATAGTCTCACCAAAACCATGTACACTTGTAGCAATACTTCCTTATTCCTGTACTCCAATCCCCTTGCAATAAAGGCCAACATGCCATTTGCCTTCCTAATTGCATGTTGTACCTATATGTTAACTTTCTGTTTTCCTTGTACAAGCACACCCAAGTCTCTTTGAACATCGACACTTACAAATTGCATACCTTTTAAAAAATATTCTGCTTTTCTATTCTTACGACCAAAGTGCAGAATTTCACACTTCCCTACAATATACTCCATCTGCAATCTCGTTGCCACTCACTTAACCTGTTTATATCTCTCTGCAGCCTCTCTGTGTCCTCCCTACAGCTTACCTTTCCACCTATCTTTGTATCATTAGCAAACTTAGATATATTACTCTCTGTCTCTTCATCTAAGTCATTAATATTGATTGTAAATGGCAGGTAGGGTTTCCACTCTGTCGGACATGTGCTGACACAGCAGACCCCAGGAATTTCAGGGCCTTAGAATTTATAATTTGAGATACAGTTAGTCAACATTTAATAGCATCCAATTTGCATGGGTTAATGAAGGACAGCCAAGGTCTTTGACAAAAGTAACAGAGCTTTTTGAAGAAAAGACAATTGGATTGATAAAAGCAATGCAGTAGATGTAATGTACATGGATTTTCAGAACATGTTTAATAATGTATTTCATAAAAGGTTTGTTTGAAAAATTAGGCACATGTTTTCAAAGAAAATATTGCAACATGGACAGAAAACAGAGAGGATAAATGGGTGTCATTCAAACTGGAGAAAGGTTGGAAGGGATGCAGCCCACAAGTCAGTGTTGAGTGAACTTTGGATTTCGAGATATATTGATGATTTGGACCTGGGGACAAGAAACACAATCTTGAAATTTGCTCATAATCAAAAAGTAGGAGATTTGTCATACAGCACCGTAGATGATAAAAGACTTTTTGAAGATGCAGAGCTGGCAGATAACAGATGTAGTATCCGATATTTATAGGGAGGTGGGGAAGGAGCAGGTAGGGGGCTGTTTTCAGGAGAAACCCAGAAATGCTGGGAACATGGAGACCCTGTTGAATTTAATAACAGAACGTCATTAGCACTTTTTATTCTGTTTACCACCAGGCAGCCAGCCAGACTGACAGGCTAACTGGCTGTTGGGCAGAAAAGCCAGGAGTAGAAGGTCACAACCTAGCCATTAAGCACTGCAGTGTGGAGGGAGGGAGGAATGGAGGGAAGCTGTGCCCCTGTGTTCTAGATTCCACATCCAGGGGAAACAACCTCTTAGTGTCTACCCTCTGGGCTGGTTAGTTCAATTGGCTGGATGGCTAGTGTGCGGTTCAGAATAACACCAACAGCACAGATTCAATTCCTGTTCTGGCTAGGGTGAACTTGGGGACCTGCCTCTTTGCCCGGCTCCTGTTGGCAAAATGTGGATGTTAGTCTGTGATGCCAATACAACCAGATCCGAAGCCCCTCATTATCCCATTGAGATCACCTCTCGTTCTCTTAAACTCCAAGGAGTATAGGACCAACTTACTCGGCCCCTCATCTTAGGATATCCCAGGAATCAATCAAGTGAACCTTTGCTGTACCACCTCCAATGCAAGGACATCCTTCCTTAGATATGGAGACCAAAACTGAACACAATACCCCAGGTGTGGTATCACCAAAGCCCTGTACAATTGTAGCAAGATCTCTTTAACTTTGTATGCCAATCCTCTCACAATAAAGGCCAGCATGTCACTTGCTTTCCTAATTGCTTGCTGCATCTGCATGCTAACTTTCTGTGTTCCTTGTATGAACATACCCAAGTCTCTCTAAACAGCAAAATTTAGAACTTCCACATCTTTTAAAAAATATTCTGTTTTTCCATTCTTGCTACCAAAGTGAATAACTTCTCCACATTATAATCCACCTGCCACTTGTTGCCTATTCACTTAACCTGTCTATGTTTCTTTGTAGCCTGTTTGTGTGCTCCTCACAGCTTTTATTCCAAACTAGCTTTGTATCATCAGCAAACTTACATATGTTACTTTCAGTCTCTTTGTCTAAGTCATTAATATAGGTTGCAAATATCTACGACCCCAGCACTGATCCTTGTGGCACTCAACTAGTTACAGCTTGCCAACTTGAAAATGCCCCATAGTGCAGGAGTCCCCTGATATGATCTCTCTTGTTAATCGGTTTTCCATTTTGGTGAGGGCAATGGTTCTTCAGAGGAGTGCAGTCAGAGCCAAGTTTGTGGCACCACAGTGGCTCAGCTGCACAGGAGTGGAGGAAGAGGAGTGGAAGAGCAGTAGTGATAGGGGATTCATTAGTTAGAGGAATACACAGGCATTTCTGCGACACTAATCTTGACTCCAGGATGGTGTGTTGCCTCCCTGGTACCAGGGTCAAGGATGTCACCGAGAGGCTGCAGGATATTCTTCTGGGGGAGGGTGAACAGCCAGAGGTCATGGTCCACATTGGTACCAATGACATAGGTAAGAAGGGGGATGAGGTTATGAAATCAGATTTTAGGGAGCTAGGAAGGAGATTAAAAAGCAGGATCTCAAAAGCAAAAATCTCAGGATTACTCTCAGTCCCAAGTGCAAGTGAGCCAAAGAATAGGAGAATTGAGCGATTGAACACATAGCTGGAGAACTGGTGTAGGAGGAGGGCATCAGATTTTTGAGACATTGGGACCAGTTCTGGGGCAGGTGGGACCTGTACAAGATGAACAGGTTGCATCTTAGCAGGACTGAGATGAATATCCTTGCAGAGAGATTTGCTAGTACTATTGGGGAGGGTTTAAACTAAATTGTCAGGGGGAAGGGAACCTGAGACGGAGCTCAGATTGGAGGGAAGCAAAACTGATAACCAGTCAGGGATGTGGGAGCCAGGAGCAAGTATTAGAGAGGAATACCAAGGTGCACAGAATACTGGGGGAGATAGATAGCATAAGAGTAAGGAATAGTAGGTTATTAGTTGGGGTCAGAGTAAGGGAGAAAGCAATTAAGTCTGAATCAGGGTTAATGTGTATGTATGTGAATGCATGGAGTATGGTTAATAAGACTGGTGAGGTACAGGAACAGATAGCCATGTGGAAATATAATGTTGTGGCTATAACAGAGACCTGGCTCAAAGGGCAAGACTGGGTGTTAAATATTCCTGGATACAAGGTGTTCAGGAAATTTAGGAAAGGGAAAAAAGGGGGAGGGGTGGTGTTATTGACTAAGGAGAGCATTGCAGTGCTGGAGAAAAAAAACAAGGATGTCCCAGAGGGGTCAGAGACAGAATCAATTTGGCTAGAGATAAGGAACAAAAAAGGTGCGGTTACATTGCTCGGAGTTGTCTATAGGCCACCAGCTAGTGGGAAGGACGTGGAGGAACAAATTTGCAAGGAAATTACAGAGAGGTGCAAAAATTATAGGGTAGTTTTAATGGGGGACTTTAATTATCCAAACATAGACTGGGATAATAGTAGTGTAAAGGGCAGTGAAGGGCAAGAATTCCTAGAGTGTGTTCAAGAAAATTTTCTACAACAGTATGTTGCTAGTCCATCAAGAAAGGAGGCACTGTTAGACCTGATTCTTGGGAATGAGGTGGGTCAAGTACATCAAGTATCAGTAATAGAGCATTTAGGGGAGAGTGATCATTGTATCATAAGGTTTAGGCTGACTATGGAAAAAGACAAAGAGAAATCCGGGGTAAGAATAATTAACTGGGGGAAGGCCAACTTCAGTGGAATAAGAATGGAGCTGGGGCAAATAAATTGGAGTCAAAAGCTGGCAGGAAAACCAGAAGATGAACAATGGGCTACCTTCAAAGAAGAGATAGTTCGAGAACAGTCAAGGTATGTTCCTTCAAAGGGGAAAAGTAGAGCAAACAAATCCTGCATGACAAAAGAGGTAGAGATTAAGATAAAGAAGATAAAGTGTGCTTTTAATATATGCCAGGTAGAACCAGGCTCAATATAGAAGGTCCAGTGGGGAAGTGAAAAAGCAAATAAGAGAAGCAAAGAGAGAGCATGAGAAGAGACTAGCAGCTAGCATTAAAGGAAATCCCAAAGTTTTCTATAGGCATCTTCTTTTGGGCCTCCTTATCTCGAGAGACAATGGATACGCGCCTGGAGGTGGTCAGTGGTTTGTGAAGCAGCGCCTGGAGTGGCTATAAAGGCCAATTCTGGAGTGACAGGCTCTTCCACAGGTGCTGCAGAGAAATTTGTTTGTTGGGGCTGTTGCACAGTTGGCTCTCCCCTTGCGCCTCTGTCTTTTTTCCTGCCAACTACTAAGTCTCTTCGACTCGCCACAATTTAGCCCTGTCTTTATGGCTGCCCGCCAGCTCTGGCGAATGCTGGCAACTGACTCCCACGACTTGTGATCAATGTCACACGATTTCATGTCACGTTTGCAGACGTCTTTATAACGGAGACATGGACGGCCGGTGGGTCTGATACCAGTGGCGAGCTCGCTGTACAATGTGTCTTTGGGGATCCTGCCATCTTCCATGCGGCTCACATGGCCAAGCCATCTCAAGCGCCGCTGACTCAGTAGTGTGTATAAGCTGGGGGTGTTGGCCGCTTCAAGGACTTCTGTGTTGGAGATATAGTCCTGCCACCTGATGCCAAGTATTCTCCGAAGGCAGCGAAGATGGAATGAATTGAGACGTCGCTCTTGGCTGGCATACGTTGTCCAGGCCTCGCTGCCGTAGAGCAAGGTACTGAGGACACAGGCCTGATACACTCGGACTTTTGTGTTCCGTGTCAGTGCGCCATTTTCCCACACTCTCTTGGCCAGTCTGGACATAGCAGTGGAAGCCTTACCCATGCGCTTGTTGATTTCTGCATCTAGAGACAGGTTACTGGTGATAGTTGAGCCTAGGTAGGTGAACTCTTGAACCACTTCCAGAGCGTGGTCGCCAATATTGATGGATGGAGCATTTCTGACATCCTGCCCCATGATGTTCGTTTTCTTGAGGCTGATGGTTAGGCCAAATTCATTGCAGGCAGACGCAAACCTGTCGATGAGACTCTGCAGGCATTCTTCAGTGTGAGATGTTAAAGCAGCATCGTCAGCAAAGAGGAGTTCTCTGATGAGGACTTTCCGTACTTTGGACTTCGCTCTTAGACGGGCAAGGTTGAACAACCTGCCCCCTGATCTTGTGTGGAGGAAAATTCCTTCTTCAGAGGATTTGAACGCATGTGAAAGCAGCAGGGAGAAGAAAATCCCAAAAAGTGTGGGTGCGAGAACACAGCCCTGTTTCACACCACTCAGGATAGGAAAGGGCTCTGATGAGGAGCCACCATGTTGAATTGTGCCTTTCATATTGTCATGGAATGAGGTGATGATACTTAGTAGCTTTGGTGGACATCCGATCTTTTCTAGTAGTCTGAAGAGACCACGTCTGCTGACGAGGTCAAAGGCTTTGGTGAGATCAATGAAAGCAATGTAGAGGGGCATCTGTTGTTCACGGCATTTCTCCTGTATCTGACGAAGGGAGAACAGCATGTCAATAGTCGATCTCTCTGCACGAAAGCCACACTGTGCCTCAGGGTAGACGCGCTCGGCCAGCTTCTGGAGCCTGTTCAGAGCGACTCGAGCAAAGACTTTCCCCACTATGCTGAGCAGGGACTCAGTGATGCCATTGATTCCCTAGCCAGCGGAAAAGCCCCTGGGAAGGACAGCATTACCCCTGAAATAATCAAGAGTGCCAAGCCTGCTATACTCTCAGCACTACATGAACTGCTATGCCTGTGCTGGGACGAGGGAGCAGTACCCCAGGACATGCGCGATGCCAACATCATCACCCTCTATAAAAACAAAGGTGACCGCGGTGACTGCAACAACTACCGTGGAATCTCCCTGCTCAGCATAGTGGGGAAAGTCTTTGCTCGAGTCGCTCTGAACAGGCTCCAGAAGCTGGCCGAGCGCGTCTATAGGCATATAAGTAGTAAAAGGGTGGTAAAAGGAGGAGTGGGCCTGAGTAGAGACCAGAAAGGGGATTTACACGTAGAGGCAGAGGGCATTGCTGAGGTATTAAATGAATACTTTGCGTCTGTCTTTACCAAGGAAGAAGATGCAACCCAGGCAATGTTGAAAGAGGAGGGAAGTCAGACACTAGAGGGGTTTAAAATTGATAAAGAGGAGGTATTAAATAGGCTGTCTGAACTTAAAGTGGATAAGGTACCAGGGCCAGATGAGATGCATCCAAGGATACTGAGGGAAGTGAGGATGGAAATTGCAGACGCACTGGCCATAATTTTTCAGTCTTCCTTAGACTCAGGCGTGGTGCCAGCATACTGAAGAATTGCAAACATTACACTCTTGTTCAAAAAATGGTGTAAAAATAAGCCCAGCAACTACAGGCCAGTCAGTTTAACTTCAGTGGTGGGAAAACTTCTAGAAAAAATAATTCGGGACAAAATCAATAGTCATATGGACAAATGGGAGTTAATTAAGGAAAGCCAGCATGGATTTCTTATGGGAAAATCATGTTTAACTAACTTACTGGAGTTTTTTGAGGAAGTAACAGTGAGGGTTGATGAGGGCAATGCTGTTGATGTGGTGTACATGGACTTTCAAAAGGCGTTTGATACAGTGCCACACAACAGATGTGTGAACAAACTTGTAGCTCATGGAATAAAAAGGACAGTAGCAACATGGATACGAAATTGGCTGAGTGACAGGAAACAAAGAGTAGTGGTTAAGGGATGTTTTTCGGGCTGGAGGAAGGTTTGTAGTGTCATTCCTCAGGGATCAGTGTTGGAACCCTTGCTTTTCCTGATATATATTAATTACCTAGAGCTTGGTGTACAGGGCACAATTTCAAAGTTTGCCGATGATAAGAAACTTGGAAGCATTGTGAACTGTGAGGAGGATAGTGTAGAACTTCAAAAGGACATAGACAAGTTGGTGGAATGGGCAGACAGGTGGCAGATGACATTCAATGCAGAGAAATGTGAGGTGATTCATTTTGGTAGGAGGAACATGGAGAGATAATATAGAATAAAGAGCACATTTCTAAAGGAGGTGCAGGAGCAGAGGGACCTAGATGTATATGTGCATGTCATTAAAGGTGGCAGGACTGGTTGAGAGAGCAGTTAATAAAGCATACAGTATCCTGGGCTTTATTAATATAGGCTTAGAGTACAAGTGCAAGGAAATTATGTTATAGAGTCATAGAGTCATTTACAACACAGAAGGGGGCATTTGGCCCATCGAGTCCATGCTGGCTCTCCACAGAGCAATCCAGTCAGTCCCATTCCCTTGCTCGATCCCTGTAGTCCTGCAAGTTTATTTCCTTTAAGTGGCCATCCAATTTCCTTTTGAAGTCATTGATCGTCTCCAATTCCACCACCCTTGTGGGCAGCAAGTCACTTATACAATAATATTACACAACATACTTTACAGGTTATAACAGGGTTAAATATTAATGATAACTATTAATGATAAATACTTAATGAATTGCATTGAACTCATTACATCCTGCACTTGAGGAAAGACATGAGGGCATTGGAGAGAGTACAGAAGAGATTCATGAGAATGGTTCCAGGGATGAGGCATTTCAGTTATGAGAATAGATTGGAGAAGTTAGGATTGTTTTCCTTGCAGAAGAGAAGGCTGAGAGGTGATTTGATAGAGGTATTCAAAATCATGAGGGGTCTGGACAGAATAGATAGAGAGAAACTGTTCCCATGCGTGAAAGGATCGAGAACGAGAGGGCACTGATTTAAAGTATTTGGTAAGAGAACCAAAAGTGACACGAGGAAAAACTTTTTCATGCAGCGAGTGGTTAAGGTTTGGAATGTGCTGCCTGAGAAAGTGGTGGAGGCAGTATCAATTGAAGCATTCAAAAGGGAATTAGACAGTTATATGAAAAGAAAGAATGTGCAAGGTTATGGGGAGAAGGCAGGGGAATGAGACTGAAGGAAGTGCTCTTTCAGAGAGGGCACGATGGGCTGAATGGCCTCCTTCTGCGCTGTCACAATTCTGTGATTTCTCTGAAGTTTCTCCAATACCTTTTCTCTGCTGATATTAATTACCTCAAGTGCCTTCTACTGTGAAGTCAGACACAAAATATTTGTTCAACATCTCTGCAATTTCCTCATTCCCCAGGATAATTTCTCATGTTACTAAAGGACCAATGTTTACTTTAGCTACTCTTCTTTTTTATCTACTTGTAAATCTCTTACAAAGCTGTTTTTACATTATAGGAACATAGGAACAGGAGTAGGCCATTCAGCCCCTCGAGCCTGTCCCGCCATTCAATGAGATCATGGCTAATCCGCGGCCTAACTCCATATACCTGCCTTTGGCCTATATCCTTTAATATCTTTGCTTAGCAAAATCTATCTATCTCAGATTTAAAATTAACATTAAAATTAATTTTATAATGAGAAGCTTATGTTGTCTGATAAAATGAGATGCATGGAGTTCAGTTGATTGAAGATCTCAAACAGGTTTATTTACAGCTAACAACTATATTGAGCACGGAGTTAACTATTTATAGGACTTGCTTCTTGGTGTTCCAGTTACAGAGTGAGACTGGCATGTAATCACATGCTCATTAGCATACTAAGATCTTAATGGGACATCACTCTTAAAGGCAATCACACAACATCCCCCTTCTTTCCAAAGATAGGTCTTGTATGCTAAAAGTAAAAATACATAAAATTAGATACATAGGTATAGAGATTATGAACTATACAATTATAGAGACTCAAAAGTCCCTATCTCATCTAAGTGGTTTGACAACTCTTGCTTGGGGAATTTGTGTCACATCTGTTGTTGTTTCTGAAGTTTCTCCCTTTCTGCATTCAGTTTCTGCGGCTCTGCCTTCAGCCTGCAGATATACTCTGTTGCTTTTCTCAAGATGACCACTTCTGGGGCCTTGTCATTCTTGGAAAGTTCCGGCATCTCATCTCAAAGAACCAATAGATAATGCTTCAACTTATTCCTCCTTTGCCTCTTCAGGACATTGCGTGTCCTTTGCTTCTCCTCATCCTCCACATCTGAAGGCTTGGGGCTCAAGGTCGCGGACTTGTTGGGGGAAGAGTACTTGGTTTCACGGAGGTACCTGTCCATTCTGGCTCATTGTAGTGCTGGCGGTTTACTATGGAGCAGAAGTAAAGATGCGGCACAGTTGTGTTGTTGTTGGGTTTTCCGACTGCACTGTTTGATGCTGGTCAGAGCCTGCGAGGGGGTTCTGGTCCTTGGAGATTGCCCCTTGGCAATGCTCTCATCAATAGTTATGATGTTGAGGTCCTTACATGCTGGTAGTCCTGCCACTGCTGGTCCACTCGTGTCTACTTGGTAGAACATTTGTGGTTTCCATGCTGACTTGCCATAGCTGCATTGCATTGTTAATGTGCCACCGCAAGGGATGGGTGACCCGTTGTATGCAGATAACTTGGCAGTTGTCAGTTGTATCATTGATTTCCAGCGACTCTGGTACATATCTTTGAGGATTCAGACTCGTAGGATATTTGCACTAGCTCTGGTGTCAATCTTGACCTTGAGTGTATGCTTGCCAGCTTTTTGGACACATGATGTTAATAGTGACAAAAGCTTCCAATTGTTTGACTTTATCAACATGAGGTGTCAGGTTCACAATGTGAAATGCTTGCTCGTCTTCTGACTGAGACTTACTTTTCTCTGGGTCTTGGATCAAGTTTGCTTTGCCATGGACTTCGTGTATTGGCTTGCGTTTATGCAGGACTCTGGCGCTTTCCTTGTTGCTGTTGCAGTGTTGCTACTCCTGTCTTCTGTTGGCTCGTGTTCTACAGTGGCTCTGGCTGCATCTTTCGAGTCATAATTCCTGTATAGGTGGGCCCAGTGTCCTTTTACACCACACACCTCACACAGGTCTTGAAATGCAGGACAGCTTCACCCTGAATGGGACCAATCACGCTTATCACACAGCTTGCATGCTCTTTTCGACCTGGTTGTGGTGCTGATACTGTTGGCTACATCTAGTGCTTGCAGGTGCTGTTGTCCAGCTACAATGGCTTCATATTTCCTGCCATTTTCCAGCAGTGCATCAATGCTGTGACCTTCCTTTTTCTCCCCAAGAGGTCTTTCTGAAATGCTTCAATGGGTGTCGATACGATCATCAGCTCCATTATTCAGTCTGAAACCTCAGCTTCTGAGAAGTCATATTTGTTGTCCTTTCTACGACATCTACTGACAAACTGGTCTATTGATTCCTATGGTTGTTGCCTGTAGGACATCAATTCCAGGCAGCGAATTCGAAAATTCACTCTCAATTGGAGTTGATCTTCCAACACTTTCCATATCTTTATGGGATCTTTCTGGTCCTGTTAAGATAATCCAGAAGTATTGACTCTGTGCAATCCCTCATTTCCAATTGTTATCATTATTTATATGGCCTGTTTTTTCTGGTTCTACGATTACTTGATCTGAAAAGCATAATTGCATTCTCTGTTGGAACAGTTTGAACTCAGATAGGATATCCAAGACTTTCCAGTTCATGCTGGGAAAGTTGCTAGCTATCTTTCTGCTGTTCTTTTGCGTAGAACTTGCTTTAAGACCTGGTTCTGTGACTCTGTACTGTTTCCCCTTTTAAGAACCTATTTTGGTTGCTTTGATTGACAGCAGCAAGGGAGTTTAGCGGTGCTTGACTGTTTATCTAGCTTCCAGCACTCTCGTCTGCTTCGTAATACAGCTGTGCAATGGGTATTTCAAGTGATTTTTTTTGCTAGGGTTTGTTTATGCAGCCATTCAATAGGCAATTCTTCACATTTGAGTAGTTTTTATGAGTTTTTTTAACTCTGTCTGGGTTAAAGAAAGCCCTTCATGCAGGAATGATTTAATGGGTTTCTTTTTGTAGATTTAGCTGCAAGCTGCTTGAATGGAGGATTCCTGCGCTTTTTGCTGCCAGGCACCTCCCGTAATGATGCGGACCTGATCAGCATGGGGAGCCTTTGAAAACAATTGATCAGCCTGAGATAGGGATTGTGTTTCTCCTGTTTTTTTTTCTCCTTTTACTCAGACTTTCGAGAAAAAAAATCAACTTTGCAAAAGCACCTCAAAGCTTTTTTTTTACTGGGGTTCCTGTACTGACAGCACACTAACTGACCCAATCACAGTGATTGATTTTCAGCTTGTCCTTCAGTGCTCAGTCTTCTACAGCTGAAGATAATTTTTTTTTTTTCCTTTAGCGTGTTTGGGCCAGTATTTCTTTTAGCTGTAGGTAGTTTTAAAAACTGTTTTCCTGTGGTCTTCGATCTTGGATTCTGTCTTCTCACCACAGCTGCCAGCATGTAATGAGAAGCTTTTTATATTGTCTGACGCAACATAAAATGAGATGCATGAAGTTCAGTTGATTGAAGATCTCAAACAGGTTTTTTACAGCTAACAATATATACAATACAAAGCTAACTATTTATAGGACTTGCCTTTTGGTGTTCCAGTTACAGAGTGAGACTGGCATGTAGTCACATGATTACATCCTGGTACTTAGCTTATTAGCATACTGAGATCATAAAGGGACATCACTCTTAGAGGCAATCACACAACACTTTTAATCTAATACTATCCTTAACTTTTAATACAAAATCAAAATACTGTGGATGCTGAAAATCCATACTAAACACAGAAAATCTGATAAGAGATCACAGATCTGAAAGGTTAACTCTGTTTCACGCTCCACAGATGCTGCCAGACCTGCTGAGTATTTCCAACATTTTCTGTTTTTATTTCACTATCCTTAACTTCTCTAATAAGTCATGGATAGATTTTGTTTGCTTTTAATAGCATGTTTTTTCATTGAACACTTTGAATCTTTCTTAAAATGTTTCCCACTGTTTATTTACATCCAATCGGAGGTCTGGCAGCTCTGCAATACTGGCAGCACCAGGTGGCCACTTCCTGTACTGCAGGAGGCCTGCAGAGGCGAAGATATTGGAGACCCCAGGACAGGTCGGGGTCACTGGGACCAGTCAGGCAGGCCCAGGCAATGGGGTGAGGGGGTGGGGGGGTAGTTGGTAGGCATGGTGGGGGGGTGGTATTGATGGGGGTCCTTCAAGAGGCCATGGATTACCCCCAAAGGAGGGACTCCCTGACCCCACTAGAAGGCTGCCAGCTCTCCACACAGTGGCAAGCCCCTCCATCCTACACAAAATTGGAGTGGAGGTGGGAGAAGGCCCTTAAGTGACTATTAATTAGCCATTTAAGGGCCTCAATTGGCCTGGAGCAGAAAGTCCGTCCTCGGCCTTCCCTGGACTGGACAAAATGGAAGGGTGCCCGGACAACATCGAGAATGGCACCCCTTGCCATTTTGTTTGCACCTACCTTTGTTCCCATCTCTAAGGGCAGGATAAAAAACTGTCCAATGTCTCTGTAATGGCTATTAAATCTAAACCATTTATGTCTATTTGTGATGCTAATTCATTTATCTTATTATGAATGTTAGTTGGATTCAGATAAAGTGCCTTTAAATGTTATTTTTTAACCACAATTCTTTGCATAGAAAGCTGCCACCCTATTACCGTTAAACCCCTCTCTCATCGTGGGAGAATAGTGGGGGTTAAAATTCATGCTGTAAATTAATGTGCACAAGTGAGAAGTTCAAGATTTTGAGGTAAAAACAAGTGGATGAATAGAGTGAGCAAGGAGTTTAAATATATAATTTCCTAAAATGCAAATACAGTTTGATAAAGCCACAAAAATATAATTTTTGTTTTATAAATAAGGGGATAGAGTACAATAGTAAATAATTAATGCTGAATTTATACAACACACTAGTCAGGTCACAGTCCAAAATGTGCAGTCTTTATAGGAAAGGCATTAAAGCCTTAGAGAGTGTACAGTGTAGATTCACTATGTTGATGCCAAGGATAGGGAACTTTAGCAATGTGGAGAAACTTGAGCTACTGGGATTATTTCTGAAGGATCAGAGAAGGCTAAGGGAGATTTAAAAGAGTTTTTTTAAGTTATGAAGTATTTTATAGAGTGAATAGGGAATGACTGTTTCCTCTGGTTAAGCAGTCAGTAACGAGCAGTCATCAATTTCAAATTGATCTTAAGAGGCGTCAGGAAGGTTGTTACTGGGAGTGGTTGAGGCAGAGACCCCAACCATTACATCTTTTACAGGCGAAGTGAATAATTGAAGCAGAGGAAGATACAGGGCGATCGGTAGCGAGTAGGATAGTGAGATTAGATTTGCATTGCTTTAGCAAAGAACTGGTACAGGCATGGTGGGCCAAAAAGTTTTGAGTTTGCTGTGAATTTCTGTGGTTCTATTGTTTCCCTTTCCACTCGATATATGCACATTGTTTGTCTTTTTGAGAAAATGTAAAAGTCATAGACCCGCTTAGCCAGCAGAGCAATTTCTAATTTTGGATGCAATAGTAAAAGGAAAATGAGTTAGAGACTGTGTTCATTTAGCAGATTGACCTTTCACCATTGGATGCTGTCTTTGAAACCAGCTAGAATGATGGGATAAAAGTCTCCTTGCTCTCTCCTGCCTGATAGGATCTTAAGTAAAATGAGCTGATCCCAAGCATGTTTTCGTTGGGAGTAGTCCATAGAACAAAACTGCTCATAATTTAACTCTAAATTAGCACTAAGTTATTAAATTGACATTACTTGGCAGTTTCACTCAGAAAAGTCACAAGGTGGCAGGTGTGGGACTATAATACTGCTGAGGTTAGGATATTACACATTATCGGGGTAAATTAGAGAGAGCTTTATTGTGTACTGAGCTTGGCGGAACCCGAATTCGGACTGCTTTATAAGATAGTGTATAGAGAGTTTTACTCTACATCTAACTTGTGCTGAACCTGCCCTGGAAACGTTTGATTGCTGAAACCGTGTGCAAAAGTTGGAAAAGCATTCCTTTCCCTAATCCCTCATTTGATGAGCATACAACTTCTTACCCTCTCCAAAAAAATCCACCATATAGAATGATATCAAAATATTTTAATCTTTGCTAAGCTTATTTTCCTTGTAAATTATCCCAGTCCTGGGATAAAAAGAAAACTAGAACTGTATTTTTCAAAAATGAGCATGGTACCAATCTGCACAGTTTGCATTCTGTTTACACTCCCAGTTTGTTTCCGTCCTGGCACCGGCTTCAGCCGGGAAGGCTTTTAAGTAGAAAATTGCAGCTGAAACAATCTCTTTTGTACCACACAAGGATTTCAATGCACTTTGTCTTGCCCTTGTAAACATCAGAAAGAAAAGGAAGAGTCTCTCTCTCTTTCTTTCCCAAACTGTCAGTTAAGTCTTCTCCTGAGCCTGGCACTCAGCTATTCAGGTTTAACCCTTGGGACTCCTGTGAGACGTTTTAATAATTTTCCTTTTATGTTACTGACGTCTTAGTAAGTTCTGTTACCTAGAAACCTGGAACACTTGGGAACAGATCAAATCAAATCAGTCATTCTTAAACCTACCACTTTCATTCTCTGGCCACAAAGAAACTATGTGATTCTATAAAAATCTGCTCACACCTTGATGCAGGCTTTTGTATCCTATGAACTGAGGGTGATGGCACAAGATGAGGACTACTAATTTTCAAGCTAGCTGACTGAAAGTGCCAGGCATGATATTTCCACTGGCAAACTTATGAATTTCATCATAATTATGGAATTTGCAGAGCCAGAAAAAGCATCAAATGAAAACTATCAAAGAACTTCTGCAATTAATCATAGTTCTTTGCAAACATTTCATTTTTGAAAGGAGTCCTGATGGAGAAATTTCCTCTTTAAGAAGCATCCTGATGGTGGAGCTGCTTATTCATTTTGCAAAGTATGTGATGAATATCTGTGTTCTGAGGTAATGCTAGAAACATTCTTAATTTTAATTACAGCATTAACTTAATAGGGACTTAACCCCACATGGAGAAATCAGTTCCTTTGTTGCATTCTCCTTTTGCGTCTCCTCATTCACTACAACAGTTTCTCTGTTCCTTTGTAACACTGCGGCCGAACACTCTGTGCTTCTATTTTCCTGGGTCATTATAACATCTGGAACTGGCCTTAGGATTGTAGAGGCCTCCAGCAGGGTCACATGGGGCCCCCTATCCAGCTGGTTCCTCTCCACTCCTCCAACCGGTTCCTTTTGCAAACCTTAAAGAACAAGAAAGGTGATTGATCTATCACTAATGCATGCCCTGAAGTCACCTCTGAATGGGATTTGTTGTGCCATACAGCGAAAGATTGTGTCGCAGCAGGAAAAGGTCATTTACCAGAAACAGGGCAAGCAAGTGACAGACACACCAGGATAGTCTCCTCTGGATTCACCTGTTATAATACCTGGGCTTAAAAGCATTTCATTATGAGGATAGTTTGCACAAACTTGGTTTGTATTCCGACATTGATTGCTTCACTTGGGCGAGCTGCTTGGGGAGAAGTGATCAGCGCCAACAAGTCACATCAAGTATGTTGATGAGACTGAGAACCAACTTTCATTGATCCTGTGGCCTCAATCCACCAAATATGGGCCCAGATCAAAATGTAGCCCATTATATTTTCATAGTTGACAGTCTACTGATTGAGTTGATTGACTGGATGTAGGGTTTGAAACTCAAAAATACACAATACTCAGTTCAGCTTGAGCGAGCAGCCGGGAAGAGAGATAGATAGTTTAGATCTTGCCAGAGTTTGGTTTCATTCACAACTTGATATCAGAGCTCACAACAAAGAAAAATTGTGAAATTGAGAGTGGTGGTGGAGAGGAAATACTGATGTTGATGGTATATGCATGGACGTTTCCCACAACAGTTATATATAATGAAGCCAGGAAGCAGTACACAAGCAAGGAATAGGAGGAGACCAAAGGTGAAGCCTTGGGCAGATTTGAAGATAATTGTGTAGTTGAGAAGGAAAAGCCTTTGCAAAAGATGGAACAGATAGGAATGCAACCATGAAAAGGTGGCAGGAGGATTGAGCAATGGCCATGTGGAGGATCACTGAGAGGTTGAGTAAGGAGAGCACACTGGTTGCAGTCGCACAAGATATTGTACGTGACATTGACCAGGATGGTCTTGGTACTGTGGAAAAGAGGGAAGCCAGGCTGAAGGGATTCTTAAATGTAGAGGTGATTGCCAATGACATGTTTAAAGAACTTAAGGAGACAAGAGAGTTTAAAATGGGATGATAATTGGAGAGATGAGAGGGTTGAGTGTTGGCTTTTTGAGAAAAATGGTGATTACAGCAGTTTGAAGGGTGGAACTGTGCCTGCAAAATGGAAGTCTTGGGCTGAGAAGACGTAGTTGAGTGGTCAGGAGCAGAGCTATGAAGGTATAGACTTTCTCGACTTGTCCAGTTCTTCTAAGACCATTCTGTTCTCATGCACTGCCAGTACACCATGGCTCATTACATGGCCCAACAAAACAAAGTACTTCCTCCCCCAGACATAAAGTATTTGAAAGAACATTAACAAACTAACTTAATAGATGTCAGTTAGGAAATATATTCACTAAAACTTCACTCCACAGAGACTCCATTTCCATGTTACAGAAACTGCAAGAACATCACAACTTTGTTTAATATGTTATCTGTAAGTTTAATGACTGTCTCAGAATGCTTTATAAGAGAGTGGATAAGGTTGCCAAACAGGAGCTAGGAGAGATTAAAGAGAAGATCTATGCCACAGTTGAGGAGATATCTTACTTTTAATACTTGTTGGTAATTTAACCCAATTTGTGCCTTTCCTCCCAAATTCAGTCTTTTTAATTTTAAATGATAAATTAAGATCTGCTATTTTTCCAATCCAGCCAAACTTGTTTGTTAGGCCAGCAGGTCTCCTACAAACTGTGTAACCCCATGCATTTATAAATGTGTTATTGATCTATCAAAACCATTAGTAACAATACCCACTGTGTGGTGGTGGGACTCTGGTTCTTCCGTTCCTAGCACCAACACAGAGTCTTCTCCTCCAGTCGGGCTCTCCCAGCTTGCTTTACCCAGGGTCCACCTACGCAGCTACAAACCCTTATAGTGAAAATAAATTTTCAATCATCCAGATGGTTTTTACAAAGGCCTCTTTATATCAGCAGTTACCAGTTGGCTGGAAGCCCACCATGCAGATGGAGCCCACCGCAGCCATGGGTTCCAGGGTCCCTGAAGCTAACTCTGATGACATATGCAAAAAGGACACAGAGCACTGAAGCTGTCTGTCCAAACCCAGCACACTAGGAAGATATCGTGGAACTTCATAGTTTAAATATGAAAGAACTCGAGCTTTGGAATAAAATTCAGGAGGGAAAATATCCTTTACAACACTACACAGTGAGGAAAGTGGGCTGCTTCGAGAAGGGGAGGAGAGCAGATTATTGTAATGTAAACAGTCCTGTTCCATGCATTGTAATGGATTTATTTTATGTTTTGTGATAGACTAAAATAAAAAAACGAAAATGAAAGACGTGTACAGCAGGTCAATCAGCACCTGAAAGGGAAAATAGGTCATTGTTTCATCTAGGATTCTTCATTGGAACTCAGGATGTAGGATCCCACCCAAAACTCAAACGGGTACTGACTGACCCATTGTACACTTCCACCATTTTCTGTTTCTACCGCAGGTCTTCAGTATTTGTTGTTTTTTAGCTTAACTTCTTTTTGTTAGAGGCTCTTTTTCTGACCTTATTTCAGATTCAGTGGTGGACCTTGGTCATGATTTCTGATAGATGCTGTTTGTAATTCCATTCCATATTGTGTGACAAACTTGTTTCATCTTGTGACAGATGCATTCAGCAAAATGATTGACATGGGGAAAGAATGATCTAATTGATATGTGCAGTGACATTGCACGCGCAATAAAAAAAAGTGTGTTTACACAGAGCAACCACAGCAAATCCTCCCCCAGGAAGCGTTTACAGAGTTTTGTGAGTTAGTTGAAAATGTTTGAAGATGATGTTGTAAACAACAGCATACAAAGCACATCGGATTCATTTTAAAATGCAAGTGCATCCTATACCATTTATTCAGTACAATCATCCTTACAACCGCTTTCAAATGAGACAGATAGCCTCTGGGCTACAGTGTTCCTGAACCCACAAAATAGTGCAAGTGTCTTGTCCATCGGTGGGAGAGAATAAGTTTCAAAGGGACCATTTTATCTGAATGCAAATATTACTCAGCATAAAAATGAACACGACACATTGTAAAACTATGAACACAGTACAGATTGGTTTGTCAGTAGAGTCACCATCCACAATTGTGTAGTAATAGGAAAAGGACAGAGGAGTTTCAGGGCAAGATTGTGATCTAGCCTTGCCTTTCAATGTTTCCTTATATGCCTGGCTGTATTATAATATGCAAATGACAGAAATGCATCATCTGACACACTTTCCATCATTTTCACTCTAGCAGCACCGGACGGCATCTGACCCTGGCATCCAATCTTACTGTGCGAAGTGTCAGGGCTAGTTAAAATTTAAATAACCAAACAACTGTACATTCAATTGCTGAGCAGACCCTGTCAAATTTATGCAAATACTCCAGAGGTCAGAAAATCAGCACACCTTTATAACAAGTGGTCATCTTACCATGCTGAAAAGATATACCCCAATTCTGCTAAAGCAGAAAATGAAGGCATTGATGTCCGGTTTCTGTTTTAAACACTGAACTGCTCAGTTAAAAGTGGATCAGTGGCAATTGCCAAAGTCAGGTAGTACATGGGAGTATCATGATCCCAAACTGGTTTGAGGAGTCTTAATTCAGAACCTGGTGAGCACAGACTCAGTACCAAACTGCCCTCATTTGTTGTTAAGTTGCAATTTGACTTGGAGATCACAGAATGGTTCATGTTGAAATTTAAAAACGCAGTTTAGGTGCTCTTCTGAGGTTGGCTTTGAGGGACATCATTGGGGCAGAGTGCAGAGAGATTCATTCCATGTTGCACATCATTTGGGAACATTTGAATGAGCATTGTAGAAGGAGCTTTAACATGGATTTAACCATAGCGTATCCAACTTGGGAGTGCTTGACACCCGGTACTTGAAATGCAACAATGTTCGTTTACCCCAGCATTGCATCCCTCATCTTGAGGAGCACAACATTTTACCAAAAATGAATTACAAGAATGAATAGTTTGGGCTGATCTCAGCATTATGTTTGACAAAGGGCATGCAGAATTTTTGAAATGAGCAATTTCCAGCCATCATTTTGAGGCACGAATGATTTGTTGTATTGAGACAGATGGCTGTGGTGCAGTGTCAAGCTGATATTGGTAACTGTTACCCCTTCACACCTCTACTTTATATGGCATATTGCAAAGTGGTTGTCTGATTTGTAAGAAGGATCGCCTGCTATAGCAACAACTGTTTTGTCTGTCGACAGCATTCATAACCATATGTTATGTTATTCATTTTGAATGGAGCATTTATTTGAGAGGCAGCCTGCAGAAGCTGGCTGATAATATTCAGACATAAGAAACTTCCCAAATGATACAACACAACATTTCAGGACTTGTGTCCATTGATTAAAAGGCAAAACATCTACATAGCCAATGCTGTGCAATCATCTCTTTTTTCATCGCCAAACACTTACTTTGTGCTAAATAAAAACCTTGTAATTCTTTCTCAAGCCCAAGACTGTCCAGCACATAGTTCTACTCCCATATCTGAGGACACTGTTCCAGCACCTTGCATGCACTCTTAGACAGAAAACAAGAGCAAGTTAATCACTTATAGTCGATCCTTTTCTCACCTTTTACCTTTCACTGATTCTTTTTTTTGATGCTACTATAACCAGTGCTTCTCTGAACTCTCTTGTCTTATGTCAGCTTCACTCGGTCAGTAGCACACTAAGTTCTGAGTCAGGGGTTTGGTTAGCTTAGTTGGCTAGATGGCTAGATGGCTAGTATGTTGATGCAAAAAGATACCAACAGTGCGGGTTCAATCCCCATGCTGGCTGTGGTAGCTCATGGAGACCTGTCTCCTTGCCTTGCCCCATGCTTGAGGAGTGGTGACTCTCAAGCTATACATCACCAACTGCCAATGGTCCTTTGGGACTATGGCAGCAACAACAAGCTCTGAGTCAGTGGGTTGTGGATTCAGCACTTGAACATAAAGCCCTCATAAGTCTATGGATTTTCCTGTCGTAACTTTGGCAGGAGTCTGTTGCAATGCCTGGAAACTAGGCTGGGACCCAGTTACTCAAGGTCTTGGCCTTATATCAGAGATTAATCATTCCTGCTGGAGGGCAGACCCACTACTCAGCCCTAACATCATCATCAACAACAAACAATGAAAAAAAGCTTGCATTTATATCACCTCTTTAACATAGTAAAACTTCGCAAAACAGTTAAAAGGAGCGTTATCAAACAAAATTTGACACTGAGCCACATAAGGAGATGTTAGGACATGTGATCAGCAACTTGGTCAAAGGGGTCAATTTTAAGGAGTATCTCAAAGGATGAGAGAGAGATGGAGGAGCAAAGAGGTTTTTTGTGGGAACACTAATGCTTGAGAACTAGACAGCTGAAGGCATGGCTGCCAATTATGGGGTGAAAGAAACTGGATTTTCATTAAAGGAACGTAATGTTCACAGACAGTTGTAGGGCTGGAGGAGGTTACAGGGATAGGGAAATGTTTAATTTGAGGTGTTGCTGGACTGGCAGCCAATGTTGGTGGTGGGTGAGTGGGTTTGGCATGGGATGGCATATGAGCAGCAGAGTTTTAGATGAGCTGAAATTTACAGAAAATGGGAGGCCAGACAGAAAAACATTGGAATAGTCGGGTCTGAATGTCACAAAAGCATAGACAGGGTTTCAGCAACAGATGGGCTGAGTTTGAGGCAGAAATGTGTGAAAATACCTTATGAGATATAAACTTGGACGTTTCTCCAAGATGGAGATCTTGATGGGAATTAGTCAATAGCTACTTGGTATGTTTGTTTATTCAACTGCAACAATTTATAATTATATAGTGCCTTTAATGAAATAAAATGTCCCAAAGCGTTTTACAGATGCATTATAAAGATATAACACTAAGGCACATTAAAAGATACCTGGTCAGAGGACCAAAAGTTGGTCAAGGAGGCAGGTTTTAAGGCGTGTCTTAGAAGGAAAGTGAGATAGAGAGGCAGAGAGGTGTTGGGAGGGAATTCCAGAGAATTCCAGACCTTGACAACTGAAGGCGTGGCCACCAATGGTGGAGTGATTAAAATCGGGGATGCTCAGGAGGCCAGAATTAGAGATTGCAGAGATCTTGGAGGATAGTGGGTCTGGAGGAGATTACAGAGATAGGGAGGGGGCGAGGCGTGAAGGCATTTGAAAATAAGGATGAGAATTGTAAAATCAAGATGTTGTTTGATTAGGAACCAATGTAGGTCAGTGAGCACAGGGGTGACAGGTGAACAGGGCTTGGTGCAAGTTACGACACAGGCAGCAAAGTTTTGGATACCTTTTAGTTTATTGAGGGTAGAATGTGCATTGAAATAGTCAAGTCTAGAGGTAACAATGAATGAGGATTTCAGCAACAGATGAGCTGAGACAGGGGTGAAGGCAGGTGACATTATGCAGGTGGAAATAGGTGGTCTTAGTGATGGCGCAAATTTTTGATCGGTAGCTCATCTTGGTGTTAAGTATGACACCAAGGTTGCAAACAGACTGGTTTCATCTCAGATTATTGCCAAGAAGATGGATGGAGTCGGTAGCTAGGGAATGGAGTTTGGAGTGGGGACTGAAAAGAATAGCTTCAGTCTTCCCAATATTTAATTGGAGAAGTTTCTGCTTATTAGCACTGGATGTCAGACAAGCAGTCTGACAAGCTTGCAAAAGTGGAGAGTCGAGAGAGGTGATGGTAAGGTAGAACTGAGGGTCATCAGTGCACATGTGATGTCACCGAGGGACAGCATGTAGATAATAAATAGGACGGATCCAAGGATAGATCCTTAGGTGACATCAGAGGTAATGGTGAGGGAGTGGGAAGAAAAGCCATTTCAAGCCATACTCTGGGTAGGATTAGATAGATAAGAATGGAACCAAGTGAGAGATGTCCCACCCAGCTGGATGACAGTGAAGAGGCATTGGAGGAGAATGGTGTGGTCAACCATGTCAAAGGCTGCAGGTAAATCGAGAAGGACGAGGAGGGAAAGTTTACCTTTATCGCAATCATGTAGGATGTTGTTTGTGACATTGATAAGCATCAGGTTGCTTCATTTGACATAGAATTTGCCTAGTGTGCTGGCCAAAATTATCCCATCAACCAACACCACCCGAAACTGGTTATCTGGTTGTTCATTCATTTGCTGTTTGTTGGGTCCTGCTTTGCTCAAATTGATTGCAATGTTTGTCGACATAATGAAAATGACTGCACTTGAATGAATAATAAATTAGTTGTAGAACACTTTGGGACATCCTGAGGAGATGTGTTAAGGTATTATATAAACACAATTTTGTTCTTTTTTTTTCTTATTTTGTTCATAGAATCATAGAATGGTTGAAGGAAGAGTTAAGTTTTATTATTTTCAATGGAAAAGAAACTAATAAGGGACATAATCCATGTTATGTTAAATAGTTGAAAGATTGTGATCACAGCCTCTGTTATTTCCTCTCCGACTTCCCTCAGTATTGCAGGATGCATGCCTTTAATGCCCTTGCTCATGAGTTATTCTCAACTTCTTTTTAATTTACCTTTCAGGGTAAGGAGAAATTTTATGGGCTCACAGATGTCTCCTGTATATCAAACTTTTGAATGCATTTATATGCTGTGTATAATGTGTAAATACAGTTAGTTCCTGTTAACTGCAAGTTTACTTTAGCAAAAAGACAGTTGTTTAGATAAGGAATTCCCCTTTCAGCTGTTCCTAATTGATTGCACAGCTGATCTGTGGAGATAAAGTGCCTCTCAGCTGTGCGGTTGTCAATACGGAAACCATATAAACCACACAGCGACTCTCAGCACAGATAGCCAGTGGTCAGATATGTTACCTGTATAGCCCAAGCTTCCTCTTCATTTCACTAAGTAAACAAGCTTAAAGAAAATGCCTATTAGTCAGACTGCAGTAATTTCCATCTGGAGTTGAACCTCATAGAAATAAACAGGGGGAGAATGCATACCACAACATCACTGGCTTAGATTAAATTGTTTATAATGAAAACTGACCCATCTCAGACCTTCTCTTAAATACTGAAACTTCTGTGCCTGTCTGAGGAGAACTTTAACTTCCCTTAACTGCTGAAAACCTGGCTGGATAGTTAAAAAATTGCAGGGCAATTGCCCACTGTGTTCTCGTTTCGTGGAGATTTTAATGCCACTACTTTTGGCAGCAGATGAGGTGGCCGCTTAAATCAAGCAAATACCACCTGCGTCTATACAAATTGGAGCTCCATTGTCAATAGGACGCCAATAGCCTTTGGACCTGTGTGGGGTGCCTGTGCTACTCAGTGAAAGCTGCTCTGAAGACTGAAGAGGGCACAAAAGATAAATGTTAACCTTCCCTTAGTTGGGTCTGGACGAGCCTTGGGCTCCACCGTACCCCCCCGCCCCCGCATTCCCCTACCTGCCCACTTCTGAGAATCTGGCAAAACCCCCTCTTTGTCATTTACTTTTTCAGCTGCACACAGCCTCTGGGCTGTGTGATTTTAATCACCTGGCCACTGCACTGCTGCCTCTTTCTGCCTGTTTTGGGTGGCCAGCTGCCCAGGAGTTAAAATAGCCCATGCTTCAGATTGATGTTGTTGGGGTTTTGACACTGACTTTTCCCCCTACCCACTTAAAATCCACTTCAAATCACCCCCTTTGTTGTTCTTTCCATCTTTCTATCTTGGCTATCCATTATTTCCTCAGTGTCTTTATTGATTTTTCTATCTATATCGATTAGTCTCAACCTATTTCATCTATATCCATTGCTGTTGGTAGATAATTATCTCTATCTGTCTATTTATCTACATTTGTCTATTCCATATAATTCCTTACCTCTGGATACATACTTCTCTATTCATCGCTATCTGTCTTTATTTCAATATATCTTTACCTCTGTATCTCACTCGCTCATTCTATCTTTCTGGGTGAAATGCACTCACTCCGGTGTTATCCTTTGTAGTGTGTGCTGTGCATGTAACCTAGGCATCCTGTGGGCCACAAATCTGTCAGCCTGGGCCTGTTCCATATTAAGATCTAAAAACATTGATCTTACTAATGACCAGAACTTTGCTGGGCCTCACTACACATTAAAAGTGGAGTTACATACAAAGGCTGAGTGGCATGAGCAATGATGCATCTGGCAGTTCCTTTATTGTGAATAAAATCTTTATTTTTTTACATAGATGAGATAAAGCTTTGTCCTTCCAAGCACTGTCTGTTAATGTGCAAATGTTTTTTCTAACCACAGCTGATCCGTTCAACATGTCCTCCCTCACTCCAGGAACAGTTTAAAATCAATGTTCATGACAAAATTAATGTGCCTCATTCTTGGCAGATGGGGGCCTAGTATGAAAAGATCCACATCACACATGGTTGGCATGATAAGATCTGAGCACCACTGCAGCAAGTAATAAAGAAGGCTAATGGAATGCGATCCTTTATTACAAGAAGAATTGAAAATAAAAGTAAGGATGTTATGCTTCAGTTATACAGAGCATTACTGAGACCACATCTTGAATACTGTGTGCAGTTTTTGTCTCCTTATTTAAGGAAGGATGTGAATGCATTGGAGGTGTTTCAGAGGAGGTTTACTAGATTGATACCTGTAATAAGCGGGTTGTCTTATAAGGAAAGGTTGGACAAACTGGGCTTGTTTTCACTGGGGTTTGTTTAGAAGAGTGAGGGGAGACTTGATTGAAGTTTATAAGATCTTGAATGGTCTTGACAAGGTGGATGTGGAGAGGATGTTTTCTCTTGTGAGGGAGTCCAGAACTAGGGGGCATTGTTTTAAAATTTGGTGTCGCCCTTTTAGGACAGAGATGAGGAGAATTTTTTTCTCTCAGTGGGTTGTGCGACTTTGGAACTCTCTGCCTTAGAAGGTGTGGTGGCGGGGTCATTGAATTTTAAGGTGGGGTAGATAGTTTCTTGTCAAGCAAGGGAATCAAAGATTATCAGGGGTAGATGGGAGTGTGGAATTCGAGACACAAACTGATCAGCTATGATCTTATTGAATGGCAGAACAGGCTCGAGGGGCCGAGTGGCCTACTTCTGCTCCTAATTCATATGTTCGTATGTAACTCACAAATGTTTCTGTTTTCTCATGCAGGTTGTCAAATATCAGAGGCAAACGCAGCCACTGGGACAGGGGGTCTGCTGTCGTCCTCTGAGGAGGAGGAGCACTCAGAGGATGCACCGTTACGTCATTCTCCTACACCTTCCCCGAACGCAAAACTTTCACCTCAGTGGGTATGCACTCAGGCCTAGATCACAAATTGATGAGAGCACCACACACACATTCAAGCAGCTGATGGAGGCTGTCACAGCTGAGGTCACTGACAGTTGGAGGACTGTGGGTGGCCAGACCCATGCTGAACCTCCAGCTGATGATGAACCACTGGGTTTCGACAGCACAGGCCATGCTGGAGTTGCAGAGAGAGAGGTAAGGGAACATCTGGTGGAGCTGCCAGAGTCCATGCGCAGCCATGAGCGGACAATGGAGGAGTCCATCTGTGTCATGAGCGCTGCCAGACTCAGGCATGTGAGCAAATGGCTTCCTCCATTGAGAGGTTGCCAACCCTCATAGAGAGCCAGATCCCACAGATGCACGCAGTTCTGCACACCATCGCCTTGGCCATGAGCTCAATGCAGTAGTGGCAAGGCGAGAGAAGGACAAGGCCCCTGGAGTCTTCTCCAGCTCCTCGTCCTTCCCGTCACGATGCTCTGAGTGTGGTCACCGGCTCCTCATCCCCTCTGCTGGTGAGCCCAGCTCCAGCAGCCACGCCGACTGTGGAGTCTTCTGCACTTCTGCAGGAACCCCTCAGCCAACCAGTGCTTTCCAGTCCTCAGGCAGCCAGAGGACACCCATCAAAGTCATCCCAGGCCAAGGGGCAGCCTGACCAGCAGCCTGCCTCCACCTCAGCTGCCAGCACAGGTGTCATATCACATAGAAGCACAAAAAAAGAGCACTTGGGGCATCACGGATATATTAATTGTGACCTTTGTATTGTTTTCTGTAATTGGTGTCACAAATAGAGTTCACATTCATTGTTGTAAAATGCTCAATTTTTTCATGCCTGCATTATGAGCATTATGAGCTGCTGCCTTCTCGCTTGCTCTCTCAGTGGGATGCCAGTGTGGGCACAGGCTGGGTTTGGCAAGAGTATCAGATATGTCAGAGCGCGTGGTGAAGCTAGGTGCTAGACACTGGAGTGCAATAGGAAGGAGGCAACAGGCAGAATACAATGAGGTGAGTCTTTATTGAGTTCGCTTTAAGATGTCATCATGGTGGTAGGAAGTGGGTATGTATGAGATTGTGTTGTGCCTCCACTGCACGTCTCTCAATGGCCCCTGTCTCCGGTGCAAGGGAATTAATATCCAGTGGTGTCTGCTCAGTAGCCTCCTCCACATCCTGCTCATTAGATGAATACTGGCGGTCAATCATGTCCTTTTCATGCAAGGCCTCCCCCCTCTGCAGGGCTAGATTGTGCAGACCATGATACGCAAGACCCTCACTGGGGCATACTGCAGGGCTCCACCGGATTGATTCTGGCACCGGAATCTGATCTTCAGTGGCCCAATGGCCTGCTCGATGGTCGCTCGAGTGGAGCCTTGGAAAGTGATGTAACTCTCCTCTGGCGTGAGTAGCCTTGTCTTCAAAGGATAGCCTTTGTCCCTGAGAATCCATCCCTAATGGCAAGCAGGGGGCTGAAAAGCTGTGACACCTGGGACTGTTGAAGTATGTAGCATCATGGCTGCTTCCCAAGAAGCAAGCACACACCTGCAGGATGTGCTTCTGGTGGTCGTAGACCAGTAGTAAGTTGATGGAATGGAAGCTCTTCATATTGATGAAGGCCGCTGCCTGCTCCGTTGAAGCTTTGATGGCCTCATCTGTGCAGTCAATGACACCTTGCACCTGGGGGAATCCAGCGATGGCAACAAAGCCAATGGCCTGTTCAGCCTGACTGTCAGGGTCAGTCTCGTACTGCACATAATTGCCAGCCCTCTTGAATAGGGCATTGGTCATCTCCTTGATGCAGTGGTGGTCTGCTGCCTGGGCGATCCCACACATGGTAAATCCCTGGAAACTTCCAAATGCATAACAATTGAGTGCTATGGTGATCTTCAGGGCCACTGGCATTGGGTTTCCACTGAAGTCAATGGGTCGCAGCGTGTCCTGCAGCATGGCACATAAGTTGGTGATGGCTTCCCTGGAGAACTGCAATCTTTGCTGACACTGACACTCGTACATTTGGAGGTAGCCGAGTTGGGTCTGGTACACTCTCAGGCACAGGTAAGGCCTTTCTTGCATGGCCGGCGGCTGACACACTCATCTTGGAGCTTCACAGGTGGGCACAGCTACATCCTGGCCCTCCCTCTGTCTGAACTGGTGTTGTGTGGCACGGAGGTCCACAAAGATGGGGTGTATGAGATTCAAGCTAGCTGATCAGTACCTGTCTAGAGCACTGTCCTTGCAGAGCCAAAGTTGCCTTGGGACCTTCCTGTTGCTACTCCCCTCAGTGCCCAGCCTTGCAGAGAGCCCGGCACCCAATACTGTGCTCACCCAACCCTTGCACCTAATATTGTACCCACACAACCCTTGGACTCGAGAATGAGCTCACCCATACAGAGGGTCCAGCACAGTAGGCCAACAATGGCCTTCACTTCCCCCTCTTTCATTATCCACTGCTCCCCATGGCTGTCTTTCTGCAGCTTCACTAGGGCCTTGCCTCAGTGCTGTCACCTTTAAACAGCCGGGGATCAGAAGGCACGTGATTCCCGTGTGCCGTTGACTAAATTTAAACTGCCCCCTTAAAATTGTAATCACTTCAATGCAAATGTATTATAATTAACTGTTCACCAATTTAAATTAAAGTCCCACCATGTCGGGGCGGTAATGCCACCTTGGAGCTTTCCCACCGCTGACCAAAATCTGGAACCAACGTCATGATGTTGGGTTTCCAGGTGAGCTCATCCGTCATGAATTTTCGTCTCCTCACACCTCTGCTCTCACTCCTGCCGGCTGGACAAAATCCAGCCCCCCCAGTGCAGAGCTTTGCATACCTGGAACACATATCGAAAATGATAATGTAAAGATCAGGGAACTCTGCCGTCTATTTACTAACTGTCCATTGATTTTAAATGAAAGTTGAAAGAGAAATACAAGTTTTGACAGCACATGATTTAGTTTACAGTTCACACACCAAGAAAGTTTGGATTTTTGACTGCTAATTTGGTGAATTTTGGGATCTAGAATGGACAGTGGAATTGCAATTTTTCATCTAGAAAAGGATTTTTACTCAATCATATTAAAATGTGCTGTTTGCCATTTTGGGAATTAATTAATTTTCCCTCTATTTTAAAACTTTTTTCTCCCTTTGGGAGCAGATAATTTTAGTGGGGGAAAGAAATAGTTTTAATTCATTTTTATTAAAAGAAATTCCTTTTGGCAAGACAAATCTTATGTACCATAGGATCCTTGCAGCTGGGGTAATAGTTAACAAATGTAGAGTTGCATTCCTCTGCACTCTATGATGCATTCCTAGGGAAGGGGAAATGGCCATGCTGCACTTGAAAATTTTGAATCTCATGTGAGAAGTTGTGTATAATTTTAAACACTCCTGTACTTCACAATTGACAAATTTAAAATCTAAAGGAAAAGAAGGAAAGCATTGTGATCTTTGAATCTCTGAATGGCCAGAGTTGATTGAATGGTGAGTTCAAGGAAGGGGGCTTCTAGAGCGGGAGGAGGTGATAGAGATAGGGAGGAGCAAGGCCATAAAGAGATTTGAATACGAGGATGAAAATTTTAAATTGGAAGTGTTGGGGGTCTAGGAGACAACGTAAGTCAGCAAGGACAGGAGTGATGAGCGAATGGGACTTGGTTCAGGATACGGGCAGAGTACTGAAGGTTACAGAGCTTGGAGGATGGGGGGGTAGACAGCAAAGCACTTGGAATAGTGGATTCTGGAGGTGACCAATGAATGGATGGGAGTATCAACATCAGATTGGCTGAGGCAGGACTGAGGTTAAGGAAGTGAAAATAAGCAGTCTTTAAAATGCAGAGTTTATGGGGCTCGGAAGCTCACCTTAGGGTCCAATAAGATATCAAAGTTGCAGAATTGTCTGGTTCAACCTAGGACATTGGCCAAAGGAAAGGGTACAAAGTTTGTCCTGGGAGGCCAAAGACACTAGCTACTCTTCAAAATGTTTCACTGATAATGGTTTGAGTAGGGATCGTCAGGAGCAAAATACTTGAGAGGGGGAGAAATGAAAGGCTGTATTACTGGGCAACAGGAGGGAGAGCAGACAGAAGAGAAGGGTTCCAAGAAGGGCCAAGAGAAAAGAAAGATAAGTGGAAATGATAGACTAAGGTCCAGAGCAACAGTCAAACTGTGCACATGAGTGGACACAGGGATTGAACACAAACACAGAGATGTTCTCGCCCACTCACAATCAGACATTCACATTTTCATATACACTTAAACAAGCACACACACAAAGACCCACTTATATGGACACACACTCAGACAGACTCGTACGTCCACACACAGATTTAGCACCATTTGAAAATAACGCAATTTTCAAACTTCAGATGGTGAAGCATGCAGTGAGCTATATCTGTTATGTCCCCTCCTGATCAAGAGCAATGGGCAATGGACTTTCAGGTGACTGGAATTGCCTAGCTCTTATGCAGTTTAAAGTCACTCTGCTTGTCTCCTCATGGATGTTAGCCTAGAAATTGGACATATAACATCAGTTTCTCAGGCACTATGCCAGCCTCCTAAGCCCCCAAAATCACAGGTAGTAAGGGTGCACACACTTGCTACCCACTCCACCAGGGGAAAGAGAACTCCTCCCTAAACCGTGTTTAACCACCCTCCTGATTGCTGTTGCTCGTGACCTCAGTCAACAATCTCTCTCCGAAGGCCATGCTTGCCCCGACCCCTAAGACCATCACTTACCTGTGGGCCACTGCAGCATTAGCAGCAGCCCAGTCTTCCTTCACTCACCTTCTTGGCTCCCCCTGCAGCACCATTCCTAATTGAATGAGGTCCAAGGCTCAGTGTCTGGTGTGCCATTCAAGCACAGGATAACTAGTATGGTACTTAAATTGATGCACAATACTGGAAGCTTTTGAATTTCTAGGCCACTGACTCCTCTTAACACTACATACCAACCAGAAATAAACAGTTACAATACTAGGCACTTCCCATAAATCCCCACAACGTGACCTCCTCTAAGATTTCAAGCAGGTTTTAACAATAGGTTTTCCACTTCTCCTGTGTCAGCCCACTTAGGGACCTCTGATGGGAATCAAGTTCCCTGAAGATGACACATCATCATTATAGTGTCCTTCCTGTGACCCTCAGCACCTTCAGCCTCAGATTGCTGAAGTACTTGGTCTTTCAGCTCCTGTTCCACACACAGCTGGGCCTGCAGTGGCAAAGGAAATAGCTGTGCACAGCTTCCTGAAATAATAAATATCAGATCAGGGAAAGATATTCTTCCATTTGTTGGTCCTTGAGGGATGGATTTTAAAAGGGCAGTATCAAAAGTTGAATCTCTGCAAGTCTTCTCTTTCACAAATGTCAACTGTATCACAGATGTCAACATATGTAGATTGAATTCTGCTTCAGTCCTGAGAAGATCAGCCTATTTTCAACAGATAGCAATCAAATACAGTATGAAGCCTAATAAGTGACATCAAGAGCATGATATTTTTTCCTTCCATTACCCTCAACTGCTTGTCAGAAGGCACTGATTTGCACTGGGATATGGTGTGAAAGGCATCAAGTTCATAGGTCTTCAATTTGTTTCTTAGTGTCAGCTGTGGCTCAGTGGGTATCACTCTCCCCTCTAACATATGATGGTTGTGATTTCCCACTCCAGAACTTGAGTGCAAAAATCATGGCTGATACTCCACTGCAGTACTGAGAGAGTGCTGCATCGCTGGAGGTGCTGTCTTTTAAATGGGATGTTAAACTGAGGCCCTACCTGCCCTCTCAGGTGAATGGAAAAGATCCCATGACACTATTTCAAAGAAGAACAGGGGAGTTTCACTAGTGTCCTGGCCAATAGTTATCCCCCAATAAACATTACAAAAACAGATTACCTGGATATTATCACATTGCTCTTTGTTGCATCTTTGTACGAAATGGGACCTTGAAGAAATGATATTTCTCAGAATGATATAAAATTCTTATAGAATTAATAGACATAGTATTGTGATTGCTTCTCTTTCTGTTGTCATGCAGTCCCCCACCTGCCAAGAATGTGGCATATTAATTTTGTCATATGAACATTGATTTTAAACTGTTGCTGGAGTGAAGAAAGGACTTGTTAAACAAAATCACCAGACACTTGGCTGGAAAAACATTTGCATACTAACAGACAGTGCTTGGAGAGACAAAGGACTATTCCCTGGTCCACTTAACCCAAAATGGATTGTGATCACCAGACCTTGAAGGTGAGGATGCTCACATTCCAGGCTGTCTGCTAAGATGGCAGAATCCACAAACAGAAGTAGTCAAACCAACCTGCTGGGCAACCTGAGTTTTTTTTAAATTGTGCCACAAAGAAAGGGAGAAGGCTGTTTGAACTGGAACCTGAAGCAAGGAAGCCTCACTCTCTCTCTCGCTTTCTCCCAAGCCACCAGACCCACAGAAGACACGTAAATCTCAAGAGAGAAAAGACTCCAACCTCGAAACAAGTTGAAGTGTGCACTGGGCCCAAATGAATTGCAAATCTGACTGGCAACAAAAGATTTCACAGCAAACTCAAAGGACAGTAAAATAGAAACTCATCTATTGCCTCAAACTTTTTCCCTTTATTCTTTTCTATTTTTCTGTCTCTATCTGCGTGCATGTTTATCGCATATGCATGCTAGCATGGTCGCACCGCACATTCGTAGTCGGTAACTGGATTAGAGTTTAAGATTAATAAACTGCTACCTTTCTTGTTTAAAATCTAAGAAAACTTGTCTGAATTGATTTCTTTGCCTTACAATTGGAGCAGTGGACAACGATTCACTGAGGGGAAGCTAAAAACAGTGTTTTTAAAATGAAACCCTGTTACAGTTAAACCAGGCAAAGGCTGAGATGGAACCCCTAGAATCCTTCTCACCTGGTCGTAACAGAAATTTGGGTGCTACCATCCTGGATTTGACCCACAGACAAACGAGAAATTGGAAGTGGGAAGACAAATTCTTCCCAATCAAAAAACAGAAAAGATTTCAATACAGGTTTTATTGTGGTTGTGTGCTAGAATACTAACATGTCTGTGACTGAAGCTAGTAAGTAGCTCCCCAAGCCAGTGTCAAGTAAGTGGGATAAGTTAAAAGCATTGTTTATGAGGCCTGGACAACGTATTCCAGCCAAGAGCGACGTCTCAATTCATTCCATCTTCGCTGCCTCCGGAGAATACTTGGCATCAGGTGGCAGGACCGTATCTCCAACACAGAAGTCCTCGAGGCGGCCAACATCCCCAGCTTGTACACGCTACTGAGTCAGCGGCGCTTGTGATGGCTTGGCCATGTGAGCCGCATGGAAGATGGCAGGATCCCCAAAGACACATTGTACAGCGAGCTCGCCACTGGTATCAGACCCACTGGCCGTCCACGTCTCCGCTTTAAAGACGCCTGCAAACGCGACATGAAATCCTGTGACATTGATCACAAGTCATGGGAGTCAGTTGCCAGCGTTCGCCAGAGCTGGCGGGCAGCCATAAAGACAGGGCTAAAATGTGGCGAGTCGAAGAGACTTAGTAGTTGGCAGGAAAAAAGACAGAGGTGCAAGGGGAGAGCCAACTGTGCAACAGCCCCGACAAACAAATTTCTCTGCAGCACCTGTGGAAGAGCCTGTCACTCTAGAATTGGCCTTTATAGCCACTCCAGGCGCTGCTTCACAAACCACTGACCACCTCCAGGCGCGTATCCATTGTCTCTCGAGATAAGGAGGCCCAAAAGAATTGTTTATGGGGCAGTTGAGGAAAATGGCTGAGCAGTGTGGAATCACAGTATGTGGCAAGGCTAGGAAGTCTGAACTCCGAAAGGCTATTGGCCAACCATTTTTCCCTTGAATCTGAAGAAGTAAAAACAGGGTTAGAAGTAGTCTATGACAGGGTATTGCTAGCAAAGATACAATTGAACAGAGGAAACTTGAATTTGAGAAAAGGGAAAATGAAAGAGAGTGACAGGAGAGAGAGAAAGAAAGAGCCTTCCAGAAGGAACGTGAACAGAGAGGGATGGGAGAGAAAGAGAAAGAACCTTCCAGAAAGAATGTGAATAGAGAGAGCTGAAGTGGCTTGTGTTAACTCGCGGGCGACAGAGTAACCCCTGGTGAAACCATGGCCAATATGGAGGAATGTGATACAGGGCTGGGTGACAGAATTGTTAAAACTTTCTCAACTGATCCCAAAATTCAATAAGGGAGACATGAAGGCATTTTCTGTGTCTTTTGAAAAAATGGCAAGGCAGTTAAAGTGGCCAGCTGAGGCCTGCACTCTGCTGCTACAGAGTAAATTAACCGGAAAAGCCCATGAGGTTTATTCCATGTTGCCAGATGAGAGTTCATCAAATTATGAACTGACAAAAATGCTATTCTTGGGGCATGTGAGTTAGTACCAGAAGCCTATCGCCAAAAGTTTAGAACCCTCAAGAAGCAAGTTGATCAAACTGAAGTTTGAGAGAAATAAGCAGCTGGCTTTTGACCAGTGGCTGAGGGCTCTTAAAGTGCAGCTCAGCTATGAAAATCTCAGAGAAGTAATTTTGCCAGAGGAATTTAAAAACTCTCTCCCACTCTCCATAAAGACACATGTTGAGGAACAGAATGTTCATAGAGCCCGGCAAGTGACAGTTCTGGCCGATGAGTTTGCTTTCATTTTTAAGTCAGTTTCCCAGGGGAAATCCTTTCCTAATTACCCCCACAGATCTGAAAAAGACAGAGGGTGGGAAGGTGATAGAAGCCCAAGCAGTCCTGAGAGGGAAGGAAAAGCAAGAGACACAGGGGGCCCTCCCCCAGTCAAAAAGGAAGGTGCTGTGAGTAGGAGTGAGACCTGAAGACCTGTGTGCTTCATTGTAATAAAGCAGGGTATTTAAAAGCTAACTGCTGGAAACTAAAGGGAAAACCTGTAGCGTTAATAAGGGCACATCTGATCAGTGAAGAAGGGACCCTGATGGAAAGCACAGCAGAACAAGCTGTGGCTTTAACTGCTGTAAGAGTGCAACCCAGGAAGCTTACTACTGCAAGTGCAGGAAAATTTAATAGGATTCCTGAAGGTTATCGGGTTTTGTATCTGAAGTGAGAGTAACCCCATACCCCTCGAGTGGGGCAAGCAAGCTTATAGTAATTCTCAGGGACACAGTGGCCAGTAGATCCCTTTTACTGGGAAAAGGCCTGACCTTTTCCCCAGAGAATGCAGTAAACTCCAGATTGGTGGTGAATGGTATTGGAGGGCAGCGTATGCCTGCACCTTTACACCGGGTGCACTTGGAGTGTGACCTAATTTCGGGACCTGTGACTGTAGGGATTGTCCCTAGTTTGCCTGTAGATGGGGTTGACCTGCTCCTAGGTAATGATCTGGCAGGGATGAAGGTGGTAGCTTCCCCAGTAGTGAGAGACCGCAGGAGGTCAGAGAAACAGGGCAATGGCAGGAGACTCTTCCCTGCAGTTTCCCCTGAATGTGTAATGAATCAGACCATGATCTAACCAGCTTCCCCAGAGGAGACTGAATTGGCACTGCAGATAGATGACCATGAGGTTTGTCTATCCAAGACTTTCTTTGGAAAGTTAGAAGACCCAGGGAATGAGGTAAATTGATCTTCCCTATCTGAGGCTCAGCGAGCTGATCCAGTATTGAGAGAGTTAGCACAGACTGCCCAGTCTGAAATTGAAGCAGAGGGAGTCCCTGACTGCTACTATTTAAAGAATGAGGTACTGATGAGGAAATGGACTTCTCCTCACAGACCTGACAGCAAGGACTGGACAGTATTGCACCAGTTAGTGGTGCTGCAGAGGAAGCGGCGAGAAATAGTAAGAATGGCCCACAAGATTGCAATGGCTGTACATGTCAGTATACGAAAAGCCAAAGACCGCATAACACAGCAGTTTAACTGGCCAAAACTCCACAAATATGTGGTTGAGTACTGAAGGAGTTGCCACATCTGCCAGGTTGAGGGGAAACCCCAACCAACAGTGAAATTTGCACCCTTAATTCCTGTATTAGTGTTTGGAGGACCCTCCAGCAGAGGGCTGGTGAACTGTAAGGGACCCCTGCCAAGATCAAAAGGGGACAGGCAGGCACAAGGCTGGCAACAGGTTAGCAAGGAATGGGAAAAAGGGACCAAGAGGGCAGGTTAAAGGAAGTCTGGGAATAATCCCGGATGAAAACCCCTACTGTCGGGTTAGCCAACCCCGAAAAGTTTGAACAGTTAGTCCCCACATCCATCTATGTAAATGCAGACACTAGAAGCACACCACCAGAGTTTCTAACAGTATTTACAAGCACCTGCAGAGACAAAGAAAGTCCTTGAGAGGGCAGAGAAACCGTGAGGATGAGGCCTCACCTAGTTGATGTATCGCAGGGGAGTGTAGTACAATCTGGACAAATACCCGCAAGCAGGAGCATCCCAAAGGACAAAAGGAAGATTAGCAAAGAATTCTCCCCCACAGTCAGGCAAAAAGGGACTCAGCCATCCCCTGAGGTGAAAAGCCCTTGCATGACTCGTCAAGGCACAGAAAGAGAGTTCAGAGTGGAACTGCCCACTGTCGCGACCCCTGAACAGAACTCCAACCCAGGGGTAATTAAACCTAACCCTCCCCCCCTGCAGACCTCAACAAGAACAATGACCCCTTTAGGCAGTTATAAAAATGTGCAAACTGAAAAAATAACTGCCCCATAAACCGCATGTTTATTAGGATGCCAGAAAGGGCCATTTAAAGCAGCACTGCCACCAAGAAAAGACAGGCTGTAGTAATTGTTAGGGTTCTGAATGAATGAGAGGCATGCATGTGTGTGTTCTTGTCCTTATCTTCTCTTTCGTCCCTTTTGATGAAATGCTCTTTTTAAAAAAAGCGCATTTCATTCTGCTGGGTGTGGAGGTGTCATGCAGACCCCCACCTGCCAAGAATGTGGCACATTAATTTTGTCATGTGAACATTGATTTTAAACTGTTGCTGAAGTGAAGAAAGGACTTGCTAAAAAAAAATCACCAGACAGTTGGCTGGAAAGACATTTGCATACTAACAGACAGTGCTTGGAGAGACAAAAGACTATTTCCTGGTCCACTTAACCCAAAATTGAAGGTGAGGATGCTCACATTCTAGGATGGCAGATGGCAGATCTGCTAAGATGGCAGAATCCACAAACAGAAGTGGTCAAACCAGCTAGTCACCTGACTAACCTGCCAGGCAACCTGGGTTTTTTTGAATTGTGCCACAGAGAAGGGGAGAAGGCTGTTTGAACTGGAACCTGGAGCAAGAAATCCTCTCTCTCTCTCTTTCTTGCTTTCTCCCAAGCCACCAGATGCATGGAAGACATGTAAACCTCAAGAGAGAAAAGACTCCGACCTCGAAACAAGTTGAAGTGTGCACTGGGCCGCAACGAATTGCAAGTCTGACCAGCAACCAAAGACTTCACAGCAAACTCAAAGGACAGTAAAATAGAAACCCATCTATTATTTAAACTTTTCCCCTTTATTCTTTTCTATTTTTCTGTCTCTATCTGCGTGTGTGTTTATCGCATCTGCATGCTAGCATGGTCGCATCGCATATTGGATTAGAATTTAAGATTAATAAACTTCTACCTTTCTTGTTTAAAAATCTAAGAAAACCTGTCTGAATTGATTTCTTTGCCTTACAATTGGAGCAGTGAAGAAGGATTCGCTGAGGAGAAGCTAAAAACACGGTATTTTTAAAATGAAACCCTGTTACGGTTAAACCAGGCAAAGGCTGAGAGGGAACCCCTAGATTCCTTCTCCTGGTCGTAACACTGTTAAGAAAGATCCGACAGCAGGGAGCCAGCACATTGTAGGCCTGTTATGTTTGCCAAGGACATGATTCTAGCACAGGCTCTGAAACAAGACATTCCGAAAGCTAATAAGGTGGGATGCGTAGCAAGCGATGAACCATGATATGACTTCATGGGGTCTGGACGGAAATGAGATGGATTACCTTGAATATGATTGATAGGGTACGCTCACCAGCCGCCAGAAATAAAGTATATAAACAGGTGCTCAGGAGAGAAATGCGGGGTCTTTTTCAGATTGAAAAGAGTTTCTCAAGGTTTTGATTATCTCAAGAAGACTGAGGACACCGAGGACCGAAGAGATCACCTACACCTCACCTGCTTCATCCATCAGGGAGACTGCCAACACCGTTCTGCCCCACTACATGATTTGGGAAAGTTAATCTTTTCAATCTGTTATGGGTTGTATGTCATTTCTGACTATTTAGCTTATGCATCATCATATTTAAACTGCTAATTCTTAATATACATTATATTCAAACTGTTGCTTCTTAATAAACTATTTTAAAATCACATTATGAGCTCAACCCCCTTCTTTCGGTATCTGTGACACACGAACCTAAATGTTGCAGCTTGCTGCCACGTTTCATACATTACAACAGTAACTACACTTTTAAAGTGCTTCATTAGCTGTAAAATGCTTTCGGGCATCCAGTGTTTGTGAAAGGCATAATATCGGCGGAATTTAATGTACCCAGCTGCAGACCCAGAAATGAGCCCCATTCTCGTTTGTCACGTGGGCGGCCGCGCCATCGCAATCATGTGGCAGGTGACCATTTTGCATAATGGAGACACGGGGCCCACCTAACCATGCAGTGGGGGCAGGAAGCAAGACACCGAATATGTTGTCAGATGACTGGAGCAGGAGCTGGCGCCATATTTGATGCCCTGACAGCCCTGCTTGCATTGCCTCCTTGCACTTGTTAGCTGCCAGCTGCTCAAAACTAATACCCGTTTTGCAGTGATTCTGGAACCCCCACCCCTCTGAGGCAGACCCCACAGGATAGCAGAGGCAAGACACAGGGTAGCCCCACAGTTAGTGATGTCTCCCTCCAGATACTCCTCCAGGCTGCAAGGAAAAGGCGAGAGGTCCTCTTCCCCAGCAATGGTAAGAAGAGGTCTTCCCGTTTGACTTAGCAAGCCTGGACGGAGATAGCTGAGGAGGGTAGCAGCCATGGGGTCATCTCCCCGGATATGTGTACAGTGCTGCAAGAGAGTCAACAGCCTCCTCTGTTCTGCCAAGGTGAGTGCTCCTCACCTCTCTCCTTTTTAGTGAGTACAGGTGGCTTCGCAGGAGGAAGCGGGACATGCAGAGGGAGGCACTATGACGGTGATGGCAGAGGGGGTTAGGCAGCACGACATCCTGACAGATGCATGGCTGCATCTCAGCCATAGGCTGCCTTCTTTCACAGCTCACCCCCCTCCGCTTAACTCCCCTGAGAGCAGACAGCAGCATGAGCTATATGTGAAGACCAGTAGGGGATGAGGTGCTGACACAAGCAGAACTGTCATGTTGATCTCTCAGTGACTGTGACTATCTCCATTTTTCCACTTGCAGGACAAGAGGATCTACAACAGGAGGGAAACAGCCTGAACAGGCGGAAGCGTCCCAGATCTTCGGCCTCTCAGCACAGCCAAGGAAGAGGCTTTAGAATTGACAGGGATGCAGCACGGCCGCGTCATATCAGATGGAGAGACTGGAGTCTCTGAGCAAGAGATTGAGGATTGGCTTCCATCAACATACAGTTTTCTAGAGACCCACATCATATATGGTTGGCATGACAAGGTATGCACAGCCTAAACCACACATATCCCTCATGCAGGTCAGCGTCCGCAGGAGCCTTAACCAGAAGGGGGACAGTCGTCCACCTTTGAGGAGCAGGAGCACTCAGCGGATGCACCTTCCCATGACTCTTCTGCACCTTCCACTAGCATAGATATTTTCAGCTCAGTGGGTATCTGCTCGGCTGCAGAATCAGGGTCACAAGCTAGTGAGAGCAGCGCACACGCGGTCGAGCAGCTGGCTGAGGCTGAAACAGCCGAGGCCACTGACAATCGGAGGACTGTGGGTGGCCAGGCCCATCCTGAGCCCCAAGCTGATGACGTTGACAGCACAGGTCATGCTGGAGTTGCAGAGAGAGGCAAGGCAACATCTGGCAAAAGTGCCAGAGGCAATGCAGAGCCATGAGCAGATGATGGAGGAGTCCATCCATGCCATGTGTGCTGCCATGTCTCAGGTATGTGAGCACATGACTACACTTTTAAAGTGCTTCATTAGCCGTAAAATGCTTTCGAGCATCCAATGTTTGTGAAAGGCATAATATCGGTGGAATTTAATGTACCCAGCTGCAGACCCAGAAATGAGCCCCATTCCCGTTTGTCACAAGGAGTCCATCCATGCCATGAGTGCTGCCATGTCTCAGGTATGTGAGCACATGGTTTCCTCCATCGAAAGGTTGGCGACATTCATGGAAAGCCAGATCCAGCAAATGTACACAAACCTGCATCGCCTTGGCCATGAGCTCAATGCAGCTGTGGCAAGGCAAGAGAAGGAAGACGCTCCTGGAGTCTTCTCCAGCTCCTCATCCTTCTCTGGTCAGCTGGGAGGTTCAAGTGAACCTTGAAAGGGAGGAGAAAAGGCTGGTCTCCACAGTTGGGGGCTCTCCTCAGGGCGCTCCGAGAATGGACACCAGCTCCTCAGCCCCTCCGCCAGTGAGCCCAGCTGCAATAGCTGCGATGCCTGAGGAGAGTCCTGCACCTGTGCAGAAAACACTCAGGCAGCTGGGGCCTTCCAGGATTCAGGCAGCCAGAGGACAGCCACCGAAGTTATCACAGGCCAAAGGGCAAAGAGGCAGCCTGATGAGCAGCCTGCCTCCAGCCCAGCTGCTGGAACTGGGGTTACACCTCATAGAAACACTTGTAAATGTATAAAGAAAAGCACAGAGACAAAGTTGGGGGTTCACAGGTGTTTGTTATCTGACATGTGATGCTTCATATAAAGCTCTTTTGTTGAAGCCATTAACATTCATTGTGTGAAAGTGATAATGCTATCACACTTTAATTGTGAGCTGCTAACTTCACCCTTCCCCCTTAGTGGAATGCCAATTAAATGTGATCTCTCATGGGCACTAGCATGTCTGTCAGCTGGGCGCTAGTCATGGGATACAAATGGAAAGTAGGCGATAGACTACAAGCATTGAGGTGAGACTTTTTTGGTTTCTCTGTGAGTGGACATCATAGTGCCTGGAAGCGGGTAGGTATGAGATTGTCTCTTGCCTCCTTGGCCCGTCGCTCAATCTGCCTGGCCTCTGGTGCAAGGGTTTCAACATCCAGTGCTGCCTGCTTATCACCCTCCTTCGCATCCTCCTCGTCAGTGGAGGAGCGTTGTTTAGGATCTCATTATCATGCAAGGCCTCCTCCTTCTACAGTACTAGATTGTGCAGAGCACAGCAGACCACCACAATATGCAAGACCCTCGCTGGGGCATGCTGCAGGGCTCCACCAGATCGATCGAGGAGGTGAAATCTCATCTTCAGCAGCCCAATGGCCTGCTTGATTGTCACTTGGGTGGAGCCGTGGCAATTGCACCTCTCCTCCGTGGCATTGCGAGGGTTCCTCACAGGCATGAGTAGCCATGTCTTCAATAGGTAGCCCGTGTTCCCGAGAATCCATCCCTGAAGGCGAGCGGAGGACCTGAAAAGCTGTGGCACCTGGGACTGTTGAAATATGTAGGCATCATGGCACACACCAGCAGGAAATGCTTTCAGTGGTTGCAGACCAGTTGAATGCAGATCGAATGGAAACCCTTCTTGTTGATGAAGGTGGCTGGCTGATCTGTTGGAGCCTTGATGGCCACATGCGTACAATCTATCACACCTTGCACCCGGGGAAAACCTGCGATGGGCCCGAATCCAATGGCCCTCTCTGCCTGTTGGTCCGGTAATGCACATAGTCACTGGCGCTCTTGAACAGGGCATTGGCCACCTCCTTAATGCAGCAGTGGGCTGCTGGCTGGGCGACCCCACACATGGCCCTGATGGATCCCTGGAAAGATCCAAACACGTAAAGGTTAAATGCCACTGGCAGAGGGTGACGCTTCCCGCAAATCCCATAGTTCGCAACTTGTCCTGCAGCAGGGCACATAAGTTGGTGATGACCTCCCTGGAGAGGGTAATCTTTGCTGAAAATGACACTTGGACATTTGGAGGTAGCTGATTCAAGTCTGATACACTCTCTGATGCAGACGGGTCCTTCTTGGCATTGCCAGGTGCTGCTGCTCTCATCGTGGAGCTTCACAGGCAGGCACAGTTGCCTCTTGGCCCTCCCTCCATCAGAGGCACCGCATCACACCACAGGGGTTTGAAAAGAACACAAAAGCACAAGAATTAGCAGCAGGAGTAGGACATTCAGACCGCAAGCCTGCTCCGCCATTTGATAAGATCTGATCTGATTGTGGCCTCAACTCCGCTTTCCTACCACAACCACCTCTTCCCCCTCCCACATAACCCTTGACTCCCTTGTCGATCAAAAATCTGTCTGACAGGGTATATGAGACCTGCTGTGTGACTGCCTTTAAGAGTGATGTCCCTTTAAGATATTAGTATGCTAATAAGCTAAGTACCAGGGCGCAGTCTTGTGACTCAGAGCCACAGTCTCTCTCTACTACTGTAACACCAAGAGGTAAGTCATGTAAATAGTTAACTCTGTACTGCATAATAGTTTAGCTGTTTAATAAACCTGTTTGAGATCGCCAACCAATTGAACTCCACGCATCTCATTTATGTTCCATCAGACAACATAAAAAGCTTCTCATTACATGGTGGGAAGACAGAATCCAAGATTGAAGACCACAGGAAAACAGCTTTAAAAACTACCTACAGCTAAAAGAGCGAAAGTTAAAAGAAACACTGGCCCAAACAGTGTAAAGAAGAAAAAGAAACTCATCTCCAGCTGTAGAAGACAAAGCGCTGAACGACAGACTGCAAATCAATCACTATGAGCATGTAAGTAAGTCTGCTGTCAGTACAGGAACCCCAGTTACAAAAAAGCTTTGAGATGCTTGCAAAGTTGATATTTTTGTAAAAGGCTCAGTAAAAGAAAAAAAATAGAGAAAACCCAATCCCTATCTCAGGCTAATCATTTGTTTTCAAAGGCTCCCCCCATGCTGATCAGGTCCGTGCCATTACAGAAGGTTCCCGACAGCAAAAAGCACGGGAATCCACCATTCACACAGCTCACAGCTAAAGCTATAAAAATAAATCCATTAAATTGTTCCAGTGTGAACAGCTTTCATTCACTCAGCCGCAGTTTAAAAAACTCATAAAACCACTCAAGCATGAAGAATTCCCTCTTGCATGGCTGTAAAATCCTAGTTAAAAAAGCACTTGAAATGCCTATTGCTCAGCTATATAAACAGACAGACTAGAGTGCTGGAGGCTAGATAAACAAAAAAACTGCTCCTGTCAATCAAACCAGCCAGTCTAAAGAAGATATTTCTTTTTTTAAAGGGAAAGCAGTACAGAGTCACAGAACCAGGTTTTAAAGTAAGTTTTAAAGCAAAAGAACAGCAGGAATACGGATACCAATTTTCAAAGCCTGAACTGGAAAGCCTTGGATATCCTATCTGAGATCAAACTGTTCCAACAAAGAATGCAGATAAGCTTTACGGACCATGTAATTGCAGAACCAGAAAAAAACAGGCTGTAAAAAATAATGATAGTGATTGGAAATGAGGGATTGCACAGAACCAATACCTCTGGATTTTCTGAACAGGACCAGAAAGATCCCGCAAATATATGGAAAGTGCTGGAAGATCAATGCCGATTAAAAGTGAATTTTAGAATTAACCTCCTAGAATTGATGTCCTACAAACAACAGCCATAGGAATCAATAGGCTAGTTCAACAGTAGATGCTGTAGCAAGGGCAAAAAGTGTGATTTTTCAAAAGTTGAGGTGTCAGTCTGAATAATGGTGGTGGTGATTGTATCAACACCCACTGAAGCATTTCAGATTGACCTCTTGGGTAAAAATAATGGTCACAGCATTGATGCACTGTTGGAAGATGGCAGGAAATATGAAGCCATTGTAGCTGGACAACTGCACCTTCAAGCACTAGGTGCAGCCAACAGTATTGGCACTATAACAGGTATAAAAGAGCCAGCAAGCTGTGTGATAAGTGCGGTCTGTCCCACTCACAGTGAAATTGCTCTGCATTTTGAGACCTGTGCAAGGCGAGCAGTGCAAAAGGACACTGGGCCCACCTGTGCAAGAATTCTGGCTCCAAAGATGCCATCAGACATCATGGAAGGACACAGGCAAACAGAAAACAGGGTAGCAGCAGCAACAAAAGTACCAGAGTCCTGTATAAATGCAAGCCGATACATGAAGTCCACAGCAAAACAGACCTGAGGCAAGACGCAAAGAGAAGTAATTCTCAGCGAGAAGATGAACAAGCATTCCACATTGTGAACCTTACACATCACGTTGATGAAGTCAATCAACTTGGAGCTCTCACCACTATTGATATCACGTGCCCAAAGAAATCTGGCAAACATATACTCAAGGTCAAGAATGACACCGGCACAAGTGCAAATATCCTACCAGTCTGAATCCTCACAGATATGTAGAAGAGTCATTGGAAGTCTATGATACAACCGACAACTGCCAAGTTATTTGCATACAACGGGTCACCCATCCCTTGCAGTAGCACATTAACAATGCAATGCAGCTATGGCAAGTCAGCATGGAAAGCACAAATGTTCTACCTAGTAGACATGAGTGGACCAGCAGTGGCAGGACTACCAGCATGTAAGGACCTCAACATCATAATGATCCACAAGAGCATTGCCTAGGGGAATCTCGAAGGACCGGAACCTGATCGCATACTCTGAGCAGCATCAAATGGTACAGTCTGGAAACCCAGTAACAGCACAATGATGCCACACCTTCACTTCTGCTATCTAGAGAACCACCAGTACGAGAACGAGCCAGAATGGACAGGTAGCGCCAGGAGGCCAAGTTCTCCTTCCCCAACAAGTCCTCAACCTTGAGCCCAAAGCCTTCAGACATGGAAGATGCGGCGAAGCGAAGGACACGCAAGGTCCTGAAGAGGTAGAGGAGGTATGAGTTGAAACATTGTCTATTGACTCTTCGAGATGAGGTGCCGGAGCTTTCCAAGAATGACAAGGCCTCAAAAGTGGTCATTTTGAGAAAAGTGACGGAATATGTTAGCAGGCTGAAGACAGAGCAACAGAAACTGTATACAGAAAGGGAGAAACTTCAGAAAGAACAGCAACAGATGAGACGCAAACTCCCCCAGCAGGAGTTGTGAAACCACCGGGACAATATATGGACTGTTGTGCGTCTATATCTGTAAAGCTCATAATCTCTATCTATGTGTAAATAATTTTGATGTTGTCTAATTTTGTGTATTTTTACTTCTAGCATACGAGACTTATCTTTGGAAAGAAGGAGGATGTTGTGTGATTACCTTTAACAGTGATGTCCCTTTAAGATCTTAGTATGCTAATGAGCTAAGTACCAGGACGCAGTCTTGTGACTCAGGACCAGACTCTCTCTGCTACTGTAACACTAAGAGGCAAGTCATGTAAATAGGTAACTCTGTACTCTGTAATAGTTCGGCTGTTTAATAAACCTGTTTGAAATCTTCAACCAATTGAACTCCATGCCTCTCATTTATGTTGCATCAAACAAGCTTCTCATTACAAGACCCATGGCAGGTGACCAGTGGGCTTCCAGAGCAATGTCGATGCAGAGATGACCCTGCCTTGGAAATTGAGCTTCTGTTACTTGTCCCAGCAGGGCCCTCAGTGCCCACCACTGCTGATGGCCAACCCTCTCATCCAGCAGTATGGGCAAGCACACATCTCATCCAAAGGTTTGTTTACACGATACAACTGCCCAAATCTAAACCCCTCCCTCCTTGCAGAGCCCCCAAGACCTGGAGACCCTTTGCAGTGCCCCGGGACCCTGACAACTCCTTGCAGAGCCTCCAAGACCCTGACCGCACCCACCCCCCCTTGTAGAGCGCACAGCACTATAGTCCAAAAATGGCCTCTGCTCCCCCCTCTCCCCCTATACAGTGCTGTTCATGGCTGCCTACTCATCACGGCAATGAAGCCTCGCCTTGGTGCTGCCAGCTTTTAACTGTCGTATACCCGACTGCACTTAACTGCTACCCGACGTCCACTTAATTACAATTCCCTCATTGAATTGAGATGAATTAGATGCAAATGCTGGAAAATATGTGTATGAACGCTCAAACTCACATATTAAAAACAGTCACTTGGACAAGATTTTGGAGGACTATGGTGCCTCAGGATCTGTACGTTAATGAGATTTAGTGCCTTCATGAAAGAATGGGAGAAAATTGGTCAGGAATAAAAGTAAGGAAAATAATTATATCATCATATAAAGCATCATGTGGCACACAATACATTGATTTATAAAAAAGGACTAAACCATAATGCATAAAATAATCTGTTTGACAATTCAGAGTTAACATCCTTAAAATTATTGTCCTTTATGACCCTTACAAGTGCTAAGTATCTGCAGAAAGAATTTTCGGAAGATCGGCTCCAAGGAAGCAATTCTTTAGCTAATTAACCCATTCCATTCGAGCACCTTATTTACTGAAGCATTAGCCCAGATACACTCATTAGGATGAGGGCATTACTGAGATAGAGTGGCTATCACTGGGTGAATTACAGAACACCAATGAGCATGTGAAGTTGAGATGGAATGATACGGAAACAGTTGTCTCTCTCTCCAGAGGAGAAAGAAATGTCTGCGCTTTATTGAAGAACCCAAAGATTAAGATCACATTTGGAGCTTGGGAGGAATAAAAAGTTGTCATTGCTTCATCTTAGTCTGGTAGAATATTTAGAAATGAACTGATTTGCAATCAACAACACACAGAAGATGGCAGTGTTACCTAGAGTGAAAACTCAATTGTATCACTGAGCTTCCTGAAATGAAAAGGCAACCACAGGTGGGGTTAACAAACCATGGGGAACAAAACCAATGTGACTCAGCCCCAAGAATGAATTACAGCTCAAGCAATTGTCCCAGTTGTGTTTTATTTCATATAACATAAATCTCATGTCACCCTTTCTGGTTTTAGCACTTAATCCTGCAGTCTACTGCTTCAGTGCTGAGAATGACATTTTGCATTTGTCTGCATAACCTCTGAGCCAGTCACATGACAGAAAAGAATGGCATGTTGTACTGCTCATAATCGGGGTCATGTTATAGGAACAGGGATAATTTATTGATCTGACAGATGTAAACTACATGCAGTAGCCATAAGTAGAGCTATTTCTACATGCATGTTGAATTTGTGTTGTAAACATTTCCAAATCCCATCCCTGTGCTGACTCTCTTCAATGGAATGCTGAAAAATTGTCTTAAGAAATCATTGAGAATTTGGTCGATTGGGCTTTTTTCTGAAATTTCCTAAACAAATTCTTCTGTTGTTGGAAACTCTACCATTTGGCGAAAAAAAGAAATTTTGAGAAGGAGGTGAGATAGGAAAACTGGCTTTGTCACTATTCCGCCATATTCAATTACAATAATGACATGGTTTATCACAATTTAGTATCACATTGGCTGGGAATTTCCTACCATAATATCACTGGGAGTGTTTGTGCCATACTTCCAACTGTTACGATGGTTAAGCAGGCACAGTTTTGAGGAAATTCCCAGCTACTATGTTTAAAAAATAAATGGAGATAAATTTAACATAGAGGAGGACAGGGAAAAAACAAATGAACCTTCAAGCCTATCTCATCCTGACATGGTGCAACCCAAATGCATTATCAACCCCATCTGAATCCCCTTCCCTGCCATATTCAGGCAAATAGTTGGGAAAGGCGAAAGAAATAGAGGCCCTGACTTTAATTCAACCCGCTCATTTGGAACAGAATGCATGAGCTAGCCATCTTACCTTATTTTAATTCTCCTTTTATTATTTATATGCATATAGATTGCTTTAGTATTTCTTTTTATATTTTTTATATTTTTATTTCATATTTCTCCCTTGCCTTCCTAATAGCTTTATTTTATTTCTTTACTAAGTTCATCATATTCCCTTTTGTCACCCTCTCCTTTATTCTTCATGTGTTTTGCGTATACATTATTTTTAGATTTAGTTTATCATCATTTTCATTTATCCACAGCATCTTAACTCTGGCTAGATAGTTCTTAATTTTTAGTGAAGTCTATTGATCTCTCCTTTAAATATTGCCCCTGTTGTTCTACATCTTTGTCAATATGTTTTCCAGTTTATCTTGCTTAGCTCCATCCTCATTTGCTTATAGTTATCTGTTTCTCCAATATACTGCTTTGGTCTGTGTACTGTCAATATATCTCCCAATCATTATCTTAGTTGCTATATTGTGATCACAACTGCCTACATGTTATCCCACATATACTTCTCTTATCTGCTCTGGCTCATGTCACATTATTAGGTCTAGATCTGCTTCTTACTTTTCTTACAGAATTGAGATCCCCCCATGATTATTATTTTGTATTTTTATATTTTTCATATATTTGTCCCTGCATGTTTCTCCTTCCACTTCCCCCCCCCCCCACCCCCCAACTATTTGGTGCTCTCTTGTATACTCCTAATAGTGTTACAGATCTGCTCCCATCATTTAATTCAATCCATATGTGATTCTGTTTCTATCCGTTAGTTATGTCCTTTCTTGTTACTGCCATTATCTTAAGTCTAATTAACACAGCTATTCCACCACCAAACCTGACCTATCATTTCTGAATACATTGTAGCCTGCAATATTTAACTGAACATCCTCTTTAGTCTGAAGGCATGGAGGGAATTTTTCATTGGTGGGGGAGGGGGCCCCATCCACCAGCTGAAAGTCAGTGGCGAGCCCGCCTCACCAGGCCTGGGCAGCCAGACCGAATTTTAGGCTCCTCGGGCCCTTAACTGGTTTTGGGCGGGACTTCCACCTCCTTGAGGCAGAAGTTCTGTCTAATGGAGCTGCCAGCCAATCAGCTGGCTGGCAGCTCTTGGTCCCAGAGCAGCACCGGGAGCGGTGGTCATTGCTAGGACTACACCCAGCCATTGCCAGGACGATGAAGTAGAGCCCCAGAATGAAGGTACATTTTTAGAGCCTCACTGGGGACAATTGGTTGGGACCCGGTGAGGCAAAGGGGGGGGGGGGGGGGGGGGGTTGGTCGGTTAGGGGTTTCACTAGTCGGGATTTTTGAGGCTGAAGCTGCTCACCTGTCAAGCCTAAATAACCCACGGCAGTGAGCGGAGGCCCTTAAGTGGCAGTTAATTTACCACTTAAGGGCCTTGATTGGCCTGGGGGGGGACAGACCATTTTTCGCTGCTGCCACCCCGCGTAAATTTGCAGCAGAGGTGGGAGGGGGTCGGGAACGGCCCCCCCACCTCCCATTCAATTTTACGCCCCCCCCACCCCACCCCCTGCCACCAGCCTGCTCATTTGGGGGGTGTAAAATTCCAGCCATGGTTTCCATCATTCCTATTACATTTGTTTCCTCACCTAATTATTGCTGCCAATTCATCCATTTTGTTGCTGATGCTCTGTACATAATGTCCAGTCTATTCAATATGCTCTATTTTTCATTGCTCCTGTGATGCTCACAATGTTGAGACTTCCTCTTTAAAAGTGGTCCTGAAGGTGAAATACATTTTACAACCTTGGTCAAGCCCATCTAAGGTTCCCTGCTCTATGCAGCAAGTTCCCATCACAGCTCCAGTGTATTTATTTCCATAGACTCCACTAAAAATCACTATAGTATATGAGATGACTTATGTACTGATTTTCTACCAGTATTTAATTAATACACTACAAGAGGATTAGTGTGCAAGGGCATTATTAATTAACTTAATAACTCATTAAAATGATTGAATGTATTCAAGCATGTCTGGGTGCATGTTGGAAGCAGACATCCTGCAGTTACAAATAATGAAGAACTGTAACAATGGGATACATGAGAAGTATCTAAATATATTCATCATTTGGCTTTGTTTCTCTGTCTGTAAATCATGTGGGTCCTAATGAAAGCTTCCCGCAGGGGGGTTTATTAGCTGGGCTGTTTGCTGCTTTAATATGTTCCAGCAATTCTGAGTGAACTGGAGATCAATACTATGTATTCTGCTAATCCTTAGCAAGAGACACTGAAGAGTGCAGCAGGCAGATTCTGAGAGCTGTCAGAAGGTCAACAAGGACCAGCTTCATAATTGTCTCAACAAAAGCAGGCTGCTAAATTATTTCAACTAGTAAACTAATACAGATGCTGTTAGACCTGCTGAGTAATTCCGGCACTTTCTGTTCTCACCAGTGGAGTAGGACTCCACAGTCTGTTGGGAAATATTTTGTCCTGCATCTGAGTAGAGAGAAACAGAGTTAACATTACAGGTCTGTGACAATTCATCAGAACTGAAAAAAGTTAGAAATGTTTCTCTCTACACAGATGCTGCCAAACCTGTTGAGTATTTCTGGCACTTTTGATCTCATTTCAGAATTCCAGCATCTGCAGTATTTTGCTCCTACACTACTGGTACTAGTTCAACAAAGCAGGAATCCTGTTTATAATTCTGCCCCAATTTGTAAGTAACACAATAAAAGGAAAGCACACAAACCCTACTCCAAACTGCAGGAAAGTCATTGGCATACTTGATGTTACCTGCCTGTAAGTGCACAACAGCACTGTTCCCTCAATTACATTGTGGAAGGTCAGCAACCCATAGCCACCCCGTTAAATAGAGCTGGAATCATTGAATGAGTTGAATGAAAAAATAGATAAATGCATCTGCAGCTCCAGAGGGAGTGATAAATGTTTTACATAAAGAGCAGTGATCCACATGGGATTCCTTACTTATGTCTAGCCGAAGTCTGGGGCTTTTCCAAAGGCACTGCAGGACCTCATATCAGCTCTCACCCGGTGACTGTTTGTTGCGGCCTTACGAAGGCACAATGGATGTAATTCCCAAGGTTGTGTGGGAGTTCTCCATGTCTCTCATGTGCTTCCTGCATGAGTAAAATCCTGGTGGAAATAAGTCCCACCATTCCCCGACCATCCCACAACAGACGATGCTCCCACTATCCACTATCTCTGGCCCCAGGAATCTGAAACCCTATACGTGCAAAGGGTTTACAGCATTTCTCTAGGATTTCTTCCAAAGTTAGGGTGAGAGATTGGGAAAGATCCCACAAAAATTACTAGTGAACGTATAATGGGTCTCCCTTGGCTTTCATGTTTTAAACTTTAAAACCTTCTGTTCGGAGGCATTGTGGGAGCAGCTACATTATTGAAATATGCCATGAAGCAACATCATTAAGTTATGTCACTCCCTATCCCCCGAGAGAGATTATGATCAATTTGCTTCAGTTAGTAACATTCCTGCTTCTGATTAAATAGGTTCAAACCCCAAGCAGGATTTGTGGCCTTAATCTAGAGTCATAGAGTCATACAGCACAGAAACAGGCCCTTTGGCCCATCATATCTCTGCCAGCCATCAAGCACCTACCAATTCTAATCCCATTTTCCAGCACTTGGCCTGTAGCCTTGTATGCTATGACGTTTCAATTGCTCATCTAAATACTTCTTAAATGTTGTGATGGTTCCTGCCTCTACCACCTCTTCAGGCAGTGTGTTCCAGATTCCAACCACCCTCTGGGTGAAAATTTTTTTCCTCAAATCCCCTCTAAACATCTTGCCCCTTACCCTAAATCTATGCTCCCTGGTTATTGACCCCTCCGCTAAGGGAAAAAGTTTCTTCCTGTCTAATCTATCAATGCCCCTCATAATTTTGTATACCTCAATCAGGTTCCCCCTCAGCCTTCTCCGCTCTAAGGAAAACAACCCTAGCCTTTTCAGTTTCTCTTCATAGCTGAAACACTCCAGCCCATGCAACATCCTGGTGAATCTCCTCTGCACCCTCTCCAGTGCAACCACATCCTTCCTATTGTGTGGTGCCCAGAATTGTACACAGTACTCCAGCTGTGGTCTAACTAGTGTTTTATACAGCTCCATCATAACCTCCCTGCTCTTATATTCTATGCCTCGGCTAATAAAGGCAAGTATCCCATATGCCCTCCTAACCACCTTATCTACCTGTGCTGCTGCCTTCAGTGATCTATGGACAAGTACAAGAAGGTCCCTCTGACCTTTGGTACTTCCTAGGGTCCTATCATCCATTGTATATTCCCTTGCCTTGTTAGTCCTCCCAAAATGCATCACCTCACACTTCTCAGGATTAAATTCCATTTGCCACTGCTCCGCCCATCTTACCAGCGCATCTATATCGTCCTGTAATCTAAGGCTTCAGTATTTACGACAACACCAATTTTCGTGTCATCTGAGAACTTACTGATCATACCTCCTATATTAACGTCTAAATCATTAACGTACACTACAAACAGCAAGATAGTTATGGAAAAGGACAAAGACGGACCGGAAATAAAGGTACTGAATTGGGAGAAGGCCGACAAGATCTGGCCAAAGTGGACTGGGAGCAGCTACTTGTAGAAAAGTCTACATCAGACCAGTGGGAGTCATTCAAAGATGAAATAGAGTTCAGAGCTAACATGTACCCATTAAGGTGAAGGGTAGGACCAACAAGTCCAGGGAACCCTGGATGTCAAGGGATATAGAGGATTGGATCAGGGGAAAAAAGGAGGTTTATGGCAGATTCAGAGCGCTGAAAACAGCGGAGGCCCTAGAGGAGTATAGAAAGTGTAGGGGGGGGTGGGTACTTAAAATAACAATTAGCAGAGCGAGGAGGGGACATGAAAAAAAACTGGCGGGCAAGATAAAGGAAAATCATAAGGCATTTTATAAGTATATTAAGGACAAGAGGACAAGCAGGGAAAGAGTGGGGCCCATTAGGGACCAAAGTGACAATCTGTGTGTGGAGCCGGAGGATATAGGTGAGGTTTTAAATGATTACTTTTCATCTGTGTTCACTATGGAGAAGGACGAAGTAGGTATAGAGATCAGGGAGGGGATTGTGATATACTTGAACATATTAGTATTGAAAGGGAGGAAGTATTAGCTGTTTTAGTTGGCTAAAAAGTGGATAAATCCCCAGGCCCAGATGAGATGTATCCCAGGCTGTTATGTGAGACAAGGGAGGAGATAGCAGGGGCTCTGACACAAATTTTCAAATCCTCTCTGGCCACAGGAGAGGTGCCAGAGGACTGGAGGACTGCGAATGTGGTACCATTATTCAAGAAGGGTAGCAAGGATAAACCAGGTAATTACAGGCCGGTGAGTCTAACATCAGTGGTTGGGAAACTATTGGAAAAACTGCTGAGGGACAGGATTAATCTTCACTTGGAGAGGCAGGAATTAATCAGGGATAGTCAGCATGGCTTTGTCAGGGGGATATCGTGTCTAACTAACTTGATTGAATTTTTCGAGGAGGTGACTAGATGTGTAGATGAGGGTAAAGCTGTTGATGTAGTCTACATGGACATCAGTAAGGCTTTTGATAAGGTCCCACATGGGAGATTGGTTAAGAAGGTAAGAGCCCATGGGATCCACAGCAATTTAGCAAATTGGATCCAAAATTGGCTTAGTGGCAGGAGGGAGAGACTGATGGTCGAGGGTTGTTTCTGCGAGTGGAAGCCTGTGACCAGTGGTGTACTGCAGTACACTGATGTCCCAGTGCAGTACTGAGTGCACTGCATTGTTAGAGGTGCCATCCTTTAAATCAAACATTAATCCAAGTCCCTGTCTGCCTGATCCGTGGGTTCAAGTGCATGTTGAAGATCCCATGTTACTATTCCAAGAGGGAAATCTCCTGATGTCCTGACCAACATTCCTCCCTCAACCAACAACACCAGATTAACTGGTCATTTATATTTTTTCAGAGTGGAATATTGTTATGGAGAATGGCTTCTGGATGTGCCTACATCACACAATATTTACTGTATTTTTCTAAAAAGTAATCAATTGTGTAAAACAGTTTACTGATGACATAAACTAAATAACACAAAAGAGGAATGAAAGGAATGGCCTACTGAACCGAAGTGTTACTGCATTCTTATTAGCTGTGTGATGAAGAAATCATTTATTTTCACAGTCACAGAAAATGTCCATGTTTTACAATGTTAACACTGATGGATGTGCAATGAGTCTTGTGTAGAATTAGTACAGGACGTACATTGAACTGTACCTTAGTAGGTAAGTGCAGCACTCTGTGAGCATACAGAGTAGTAAGATCCCTGGTACAATTCCTGCAGTATATTGGCTGATCTCAGCAAGGGTGGGGATTTGGTTTCATTCTCCCCAGCCCAGGAGGGGAAAAATATCAGCCAAAGTTCCCAATACTGATCACTATCCAATAACCTTTGCTGGACCGTACATATCGGATAAGGACAGTATTGCACTTGACAGAGGTCCCAATAGTCAGGTAACCTGCTCAAATTCATAGAATCATAGAAATTTACAGCACAGAAAGATGTAATTCAGTCCATCATATCTGTGCCGACTGAGAAAGAGCTATCCAGCCTTAACCCACTTTCCAGCTCCTGGTCCATAGCCTTGTAGGCTATGGCACTTCAAGTGCCTATCCAAGCACTTTTTAAATGTATTGGGGGTTTCTTTTTTTATACCTTCCTAGGATATGAGTGTCGCTGGCAAGAACAGCATTTATTGCTCACCCCGAAATCCCCTTGAGAGGGTGGTGAGCCGCCTTGTAGGTACACCCAGAGGGAGATCCAGGATTGTGACCCAGTGACAGTGAAGCAATTATAGTTCCGAGTGAGGATGGTGTGTGACTTGGAGGGGAACTTGCAGGTGGTGGTGTTCCCATGCAGCTACTGCCCTTGTGGTAGAAGTCGTAGATCTAAAAGGTGCTGTTGAAGAAGCCTTGGCGAGTTGATGCAGTGCATCTGTGCACCAATGGTGGAGTGAGTGAGTGTTCAAGATGGTTGATGGCACACCGATCAAGAGGTAGCTTTGTTGGAATGGTGTCAAGCTACTTGAGTGTTGTTGCAGCTGCACTTATCCAGGCGAGTGGAGAGTATTCCACCACATTCCTGACTTGTGCCTAGTAGATGGCAGACTGGCTTTGGGAAATCCGGAGTTGAGTTACTCACCACAGAATTCCAGCCTATGACCTGTTCTTGTAGTCATAGTTTTTATATGGCTGGTCAAGTTAAGTTTCTGGTTAATGGTAACCCCCTGGATATTGATGGTGGGAGATTCAGTGTTGGTAATTTTGTTGAATGTCAAGGGGTGATGGTTAGATTCTTTCTTGTTGGAGATGGTCATTACCTGGCACTTATCTTATTAGACCAATCCTGAATGTTGTCCATGTCTTGCTGCATGCGGGCATGGACTGCTTCAGTATCTCAGGAGTTGCAAATGGTGCTGAACAGTGTGCAATCATCAATGAACATCCTCACTTCTGACCTTATGTTGGAGGGAAGATCATTGATGAAACAGCTGAAGATGTTTGGGCCTAGGACACTAACCTGATGAACTCCTACAGTAATGTTCTAGGGCTGAGATGATTGACTTCCAATGACCATAACCATCTTCCTGGAGACAGCAAAGGCTATAGGTCCTGACAACAACAAGACTTTAGTACTGAAGACTTGTGCTCCAGAATTAGCCACACCCCTAGCCAAGCTGGTCCAGTACAGCTACAACACTGGCATCTACCCAAAAATGTGGAAAATTGCACAGTTATGACCTATTGAAAAAAGCAGGACAAATCCAATCCAGCCAATAACCTCCTCATCAGTCCATTCTCAAGTTAGGTTTGACTGCAACCAGTGGAGAGTTTTCCCCTGATTCCCATTGACTTCAATTTTGCGAGGGCTGCTTGATGCCACATTTGGTCAAATGCCACCTTGATGTCAAGAGCAGTCACTCTCACCTCACCTCTGGAATTCAGCTCTTTTGTCCCTGTTTGGACCAAGACTGTAATGAGGTCTGGATCTGAGTGGCCCTGGTGGAACCCAAAACGATCATGAGTGAGCAGGTTATTGCTGAGTAAAAACCACTTGAGAGCGCTGTCGATCACTCTAAGAATAGATTGCTGGGCTCCATGATATCATCATTGTTCAAAGCTTTTCCACGCTGTAGTGCCAGGTTGTGCAGTGCAGGGCATACCACCATGATGTGTGAGACATTTGCTGGGGCATATTGAAGAGCTCCACTGGATCAATCCAAGCATCTAAACCGCATCTTCAGAAGCCCTGAGGGCCTGCTCGATGGTTGCTCGAGTTGTCCCACTGCCTTGAGGAACCCCTGCCACAATTTGATGCATTATTGGGCTGAAATTTGACATTTCCAGCTGGAAACTGTAGTGTTGTAGTGTTTTGAACTTGCAATTGCATTTTGCATTATGTTGAACACACATGCTGGCACAGTGAAAGTGAAACTGAGACAAAATAAAAGGAGAAGCCTTTGTGTTCAGCTGCTGTAGTCTTTGTCTCTCTGTCTTTGCCTCATATTCTCTATCAAACTCAGCCAAACCTCCCTCAAGTCCATAGGACATCACAATGGTGAACCGGTAAACAGAAAACGATGAAAAAGATGGAGACATTGCTTTCAGGTATGAAAATTTTGAAAGTTTTTGTCTACATTCACAGACAGCATTTTAACTCCGAGACTGTGTTAGTGACACACAGGAAGCTTGCACAGTGTATACTCACACACTGATCTCTCCAAAATAATCATCCAATCACAGAAATGTAATCTCGGATCACTGCAAAGAAGTTTGTGCTGAAAAGAGCGTGATCCCAGATCCTTTATCACTGCGTTGCTGATCAATATGGCATTGTCTATGCCCAACCTACCACCTTCTGATATACATTCAGAGCCATTATCTGTATCCCCACATTGGCAAAAGTGGCTGCAACATTTCAAAGGCGCGATGGCAAGTTTTGCAATCACGGACAACACAAGGAAAAAGGCTTTGCTTCTACACTATGGAAGTGAATAACTAGAAGATATCTTTAAAACATTTATGCCTGAGCAAAATGACTACAACTCAGCAAAAAATGTGCTGACAACCTACTTCACACCCAAGAAAAATACCATATACAAAACCATTGTCTTCCGACATACCAAGCAAGAAGCAAACAAGACAATTGACCAATATTACATGCGTTTGAGGCAACTAACAACCAAATGTGACTTGTGTTTGGTCATGTTGAGCATGTTGAATGGGAAATCAAAACATAAATAATCAAAGGCTGTCTCTTTAGTCAACTATGCCAAAAAGCACTTGAGAAAGACAGAAAACTGTCAGAGCTGTTGGAGTTAGCAAGATCATATTGCTTTCAAAGTCCAGCGCTACTGAAGTTGAGGCTAACACTAACTACCACACTCCAAGTTCAACTCCTGTGAACACTATTCATTGCTCACATGCCAGGAAACTACCGACAAAGCAACAACAGCCATCTCACGACTTATCCAAAGAATGTTTCCATTGTGGCGGTACTTACGTACACTGGATAGAGTGTCCTGCTACTAGTAAACAGTGTAAAGCCTGTGGGAAACCCAACCACTTTGTTCGTGTTTGTCGCTCATCAGCAAAATCAACTACTAAGACCAGTATCAGCAAAAGTGTGCCACGTATGCGTGCCATAGCAAAAAAGTGAGAGAATGTAACCGACGTAGAGGCGCATGACCCTGAACCTAATATTGTCCTCTCTCTCAGACACAGCAAACAGTCACGTGTGACAGAGACCATTGGATGCTTGGACGTAGATGCTCTCATAAACACAGGAGTGTCAATCAATGTCATGGGAAGCAAAGCATTCAACCAACTTCAGGATTGCCCCATTCTCTGCAAACCAGGGATTACAAAAAATCTCCCTAGCAACAGTGACAAACCGCTGAAAATCCTCAGCACTTTTGAATCGCCAGTCTCATTCAAAGACACAAAAATGAAAGCTGTATTCTATGTCATAACTGGAGAATATGACACATTTATCAATTTCCATACAGCAACAGATCTGCACATGATTGCAGTCACATATACGATTCCTTCACATAACAAATACGTTCTCGAACTGTATGCTGATCGCTTCACTGGTATTGGAAAACTGAAAGGAGTTACATGCAAGTTGCATGTAGACCATCATGTGCCCCCAGTTGCGCATCAACGGCAATGAATATCATTTCACATCAGGAAACAGACAGAGAAGGAATTTCAACGCCTACTCGAGCTTGACATTATTGAGAAAGTAATGGATGAGCCAGCCCCTTGGGTCTCACCCAGACAAGTCATCAAGAAACCCAAGAGCGAGAACCAGGAGATTAGAATCTGGTTTGATATGCAATCACCAAATCAAGCCATACAACAAGAAAGAAACTTGACACCAAAAATCGATGATATCATTGAGAAAGTGAATGGTGCTATACACTTTGCTAAACTTGACCTCAATGCAGGCTACCATCATATCTTTCTGTATTCTGTATTCTATACTCACATCGGCTTTTTTAATCCAACTTTGGAGTCAGCTCAGCAGCGGAGGTATTTCAGCACATGATTCAATCTGCACTTCAAGGGTTCAAAGGCACGCTGAACATCAGTGATGACATTCTCATCTATAGCCACACCGAAAAGGAACTCGTGTTCAATGAAAGCAGAATTGAATTCTTTGGTCATGTGTTCAGTGGTGAAGGAGTATCACTAGATCCAAGGAAAGTTGAAAGAGTTACAAACACTGCGGATCCTACAAATGTGCAAGAAGTCCGGAGTCAGCTAGGATTTGCCACGTACTGCAGTCGCTTCATTCCTGGTCTTGCTACACTATCTGCCCCCTTATGCGATCTGACAAAGGAGACCAATTGGGAAAAGACTTAATCACACAAACAGACGGTACACCAGATCAAATGACTCTTGTCAGCAAGTTGCACAAATGCATGTTTCAACCCTGAGTAAACCACTCAGCTAGATGTGGATGCAAACCCGGTTGGCTTAGGTGCAGTTCTCATACAGAAAGACAAGACAGGTGACCAATCAATCATTGCAATGGCAAGCAGATCATTGATGTCCGTACAGCAATGTTATTCGCAAAGAGAGAGAGAAGCGCTCTCAATCACATGGAGTATTTTACACTTTCATCTCTACTTAAATGGAAGTGAATTTAAAGTAATACTTGATCATAAACTGCTAGTGAGCTTGTTCAACAATCCACATACCAAACCACCCACTCGAATAGAATGTTGGATACTCAAACTACAAGAGTACGAGTTCCATGTTGAGTATCAGCCAGGCAAGCTCACAACATCTGTTGCCAACAGTCATTCAGTCATTCCTATTAGCCGTGAGGAAAAGGTTGCTGAACAACATCTTAACCATGTAAGCCTAAATGCGATGCCAAAGTCACTAAAACTAACAGCAACAAAACAAGATGAAGCTTTACAATTATGTATGGAGGCTATGGAATCACAAAACTGGAAAGACTTGATTGAGAAAGCGTCTACAAGCAAAATCCATCAGACACTACAAGGTCTTCACAATGTTTGAAATTAGCTCACTGTTACAATCACTTCTGATCTTGAATTATGCAACAACTGTATTGTCATTCCACACTCATTGAGGCAATGTGCTGTGAACATAGCACAAGAAGGACACCAGGGAATAGTCAAAATCAAACAACTCCTTATGGAAAAGGTACGGTTCCTAGGAATTGACCGTATGGTAGAGCAATAAATCAATCAATGTTTTCCATATCGAGCAACCAAAATGTCAAATCTTCATGAGCCCCTTAAGATGTCCAAACTACCTCCAGGCCATGCATTGAAGTTAACGTTGACTTCACTGATTTGCCCACAGGTGAACACCTGCTTGTTGTCACTGACGATTACAGCAGATTCCCAATTGTAGAATTAATTATGTCAACTTCAACAAAAACAATCATTCCAAAGCTTGACCAGATCTTTGCCATGTTTGGAATCCCTCAAATAGTAAGAAGTGACAATGGACCCCCATTCAACAACAATGACTTCAGTAAATTTGCAAACTATCTAGGGTTCACTCATAAGAAAATCACACCCCATTGGCCAAGAACTAATGGTGAAGTCAAAAGATTAATGCAAACCTTGAGAAAAGTGATACATACAGCTACAGCTGAGAACAAGTCATGGATGGAAGAGCTATATCACTTTCTTCATAATTACAGAGCAACACCTCACTCGACTACTGGAAAACCTCCTGCTATACTCATTTTTGCACATCCTATGTATGCATGTCTACCTAAGCTACTCTGTAGAGCTAATGATCAACATGCATGAAAATGCAATCGATAACAGAAGGATCCAATCAAAGTACATGGAGAGCGAAACATGAAACTTAGAGCTACGCCGCTTAAGCCAGGAGATAAAGTACTTGTGACAGGTGATTGTCATATTGGAAAGCAGACAACTCCTTATGACATCTGACCATTTGTTATAACCAATATAAAAGGATCAATGATGTTACAATCAGGTGAGGAGGGGACGAAGCGCTCCCCTCTTTTCCCACTCCTTGTTCGACCACAACAGATTTATTCCTTTTTGAAGGGGGTATACTTGCCAATTCAGTGAGTGTTCAATTGTTTACATGCGAAATCATAAAAGAACCAATCAGACTGGTTTTCTTGAGTTTAACAAAGAAACATGTTAATTTTATTGTACTTAAAATTATCGAAGTAAAATAATAAAGTATGCTAAAACTTTCACATACACGCATACACACACTCGAAATTTACACACACACAAATAGGTTACAGATTAGGGAAGTATAGATTGGTCGAATTAGAGTCCAGAGAAATAAAAAGGGTATACAGTCTGTGGAGGTTGGTGACTCGGTGGCTTCAGGCTGAATTTGGTGGTTGGACACTTTCCTTTGGTGGTCCTGAGGCTTCTGGTTTCAAGATGTGGATGGCTGATTTTCTGGTTCTCTGGGAGACAGCAATGTAGCTAATTTCCTTCAAGGGGTCTCTGTCTGCAGCAGGGTTATGCCTCGGTGGTCATAGTCAGCAGGCAGGGTTCAAAGCTTGCAAGGTGGATTGGGGAGAGAGAGAGGGAGAAGGGTCCCCACTTGGGTCTTCTCTTGTCAGTGTCCAGTTGCTTGTCTGGTTGCTGCAGAGTAAACACCAGCTTAAGCACACAGATGGTGGGCCTGTCACATGACCGTATTCCAGTGTTTTAAGCATGGTTGTTACCAGTTTGTATTCCCTTTTGCAACTTAATCAGTCCATGTCTCAGAATTCCTTTCTCACAACCAGGGTCCCATTGTTAAGGGATTAAGTTTGAGTGGCTCATCTCCACCAGTTTAATATTCAGGTGATGTCCTTGATGTTTTGCTGAAGGGAACAGAATAGGTAATACACTCAGATTCCACAAGTCATTATTCTTGCTGAAACTGTGCAAACAATTCAACTCTACTTCAATGCATTGGAATGTGGAGTATAGTGATGCAAATTAAGGTGGCCATCTTTAGCTGCTAGTATAGAGTTACCTTTTATCTATTTCCTTTTCTTTTAAAAATTTAATTCAGCTTTCCAGCCAGTGGATGAAAAATCATCCTTCAACATAGCACATTTTAATGACAATGATCACTGCTAAGCACGGTTCACAAATCATCACAAGAAATGTGTCATTCTTCAAAGCACTGAAAATACCACTCACAAGCATTGAATCTGATTCCAACATCAAGATCTCAGATGAAGAACATGATTCAAATGAGACTATATCTGATGTCAGAAGATATCCTACTTGTGAGAGAAAATGCCCACCATACTTAAGTGACTATGATATGAAATGAACTATGTACGTTTAAGTTTATAAGAACATAAGAACTAAGAGCAGGAGTAGGCAATTCAGCCTCTCGAGCCTGCTCCGCCATTCAACACAATCATGGCTGATCTCATCTCGGCCTCAACTCCACTTTCCTGTCCATTCTCCATAACCGTTCAACCCATTACGAATAAAAAATCTGTCTATCTCCTCCTTAAATTTACTCAATGTCCCGGCATCAACCGCACTCTGGGGTAGTGAATTCCACAGACTCACGACCCTTTGGGAGAAGTAATCTCTCCTCATCTCTGTTTTAATTCTGCTACCCCTTATCCTAAAAGTATGACCTCTCATTCTAGATTGCCCCACAAGAGGAAACATCCTCTCTACGTCTACTTTGTCAATCCTCTTAATCATCATATATACCTCAATTAGATCTTCTCTCATTCTTCTAAACTCTAGAGAGTAAAGGCCTAAACTGCTCAATCTCTCTTCATAAAACAAACCCCTCATCTCTGGAATCAATCTAGTGAACCTCCTCTGAACTGTCTCCAATGCAACTACATCCCTCCACAAGTAAGGGGACTAAAACTGTGCGCAATACTCCATGTGCGGTCTCACTAATGCCTTGTACAGTTGCAGCAACACTTCCCTACTTTTATACTCTATTACTTTAGCAATAAATGCCAAAATTCTATGTGCTTTCCTTATTACCTGCTGTACCTGCATACTAATTTTCTGCCATTCATGCACAAGGACACCCAGATCCCTCTACACCGAAGCACTCTGAAGTTTCTCTACATTTAGATAATAATTTGCCATTCTATTCTTCCGACCAAAATGCATAACCTCACACTTATCCACGTTAAACTCCATCTGCCAAATTTTGGCCCATTCACCGAACCTATCCATATACATTTGTAATTTTTTATTTCTTTATTGCAACTTACTATCCCACCTATTTTAGTGTCAGCTGCAAATTTTGCTATCGTACCTTCTATCCCTGCATCCAAGTCATTAATATCGATTGTAAATAGTTGCGGCCCAAGGACCGAACCCTGTGGCACCCCACTAGTTACATTTTGCCAACCAGAAAAAGACCCATTTATCCTGACTCTGTTTTCTGTTGGTTAGCCAATCCTCTATCCAAGCTAATAAATTGCCCCTAACCCCATGTGATCTTACCTTGTGGATTAATCTTTTGTGCGGCACCTTATCAAATGCCTTCTGGATGTCCAGATTTACTACATCTACAGGATCCCCATTATCCACTTTGCTCGTTACATCTTCGAAGAACTCTAGCAAATTAGTCAAACACGATTTACCCTTCATAAAACCATGCTGACTCTGATGGATTGTGTTTTGACTTTCTAAATGCCCTGTTATTACTTCCGAAATAATGGATTCTAACAATTTCCCAACGACAGATGTTAAACTAACTGGTCTATAGTTTCCAGAGTACTTAAGGAAGTGGCCCTAGAAATAGTGGATGCATTGGTGGTCATCTTCCAACATTCTATAGACTCTGGAATAGATCCTACAGATTGGAGGGTAGCTAATGTAACCCCACTATTTAAAAAGGAAGGTAGAGAGAAAGCAGGGAATTATAGACCAGTCATCCTGATGTCAGTAGTGGGGAAAATTCTAGAGTCTATTATCAAAGATTTTATAGCAGAGCACTTGGAGAACAGTGGTAGAATTGGACACAGTCAGCATGGATTTACGAAAGGGAAATCATGCTTGACAAATTGACAAGAATTCTTCGAGGATGAAACTAGTAGAGTTGATGAGGGGGAGCCAGTGGATGTGGTTTATTTGGACTTTCAGAAGGCTTTCGACAAAGTGCCACATAAGAGATTAGCGCGTAAAATTAAAGGGCATGGGATTGGGGGCAGTGTATTGCGATGGATAGAAAATTAGTTGGCAGACAGAAAAAAAGAGTAGGGATAAATGAGTCTTTTTCCGAATGGCAGGCAGTGAGTGACTAGTGGGGTACCACAGGGATCGGTGCTCGGACCCCAACTATTCACAATATATATTAATGATTTAGACGAGGGAACTAATATCTCCAAATTTGCAGATGACACAAAACTGGGTGGGAGGGTGAGTTGTGAGGAGGATATAGAGAGACTTCAGAGTGATTTGGACAAGTTGAGTGAGTGGGCAAATACATGCAAATGCAGTATAATGTAGATAAATGTGAGGTTATCCACTTTGGTAGCAAAAGCAGGAAGGCAGATTATTATCTGAATGGCTATAAACTGAGAGAGGGGAATATGCAACGGACCTGGGTGTTCTTGTACACCAGTCGCTGAAGGTAAGCATGCAGGTCCAACAGGTGGTAAAAAAGGCAAATGGTATGTTGGCCTTCATAGCGAGAGGACTCGAGTACAGGAACAGGGATGTCTTGCTGCAATTATACAGTGCCTTGGTGAGGCCACACCTGGAATATTGTGTGCAGTTTTGGTCTCCTTTTCTGAGGAAGGATGAGGCTATAGAGGGAGTGCAGCGAAGGGTTACCAGACTGATTCCTGGGATGGCGGGACTGACGTAAGAGAGATTGAGTCGGTTAGGATTATATTCGCTGGAGTTCAGTACAGTGAGGGGGGAATCTCATGGAAACCTATAAAATTCTAACAGGACTTGACAGGGTAGATGCAGGAAGGATGTTCCTGATGATGGGGGAGTCCAAAACCAGGGGTCATAGTCTAAGGATATGGGGTAAATCATTCAGGACTGAGATGAGGAGAAATTTCTTCAGCCAGAGAGTGGTGAGCCTGTGGAATTAGCTACCACAGAAAGCAGTTGAGGCCAAAACATTAAAATAAAAGCAAAATACTGCAGATGCTGGAAATCTGAAACAAAAACAAGAAATGCTGGAATCACTCAGCAGGTCTGGCAGCATCTGTGGAAAGAGAAGCAGAGTTAACGTTTCGGGTCAGTGACCCTTCTTCGGAACTGAAGAAGAAGGGTCACTGACCCGAAACGTTAACTCTGCTTCTCTTCCCACAGATGCTGCCAGACCTGCTGAGTGATTCCAGCATTTCTTGTTTTTGTTTGAGGCCAAAACATTGCATGTTTTCAAGAAGGAGTTGGATATAGCACAGTGGCGCAGTGGTTAGCACCGCACCCTCACAGCTCTAGCGACCCATTTCAATTCTGGTACTGCCTGTGTGGAGTTTGCAAGTTCTCCCTGTGTCTGCGTGGGTTTCCTCCGGGTGCTCCGGTTTCCTCCCACATGCCAAAGACTTACAGGTTGATAGGTAAATTGGGCATTATAAATTGCCCCTAGTATAGGTAGGTGGTAGGGAAATATAGGGACAGGTGGGAATGTGGTAGGAATATGGAATTAGTGTAGGATTAGTATAAATGGGTGCTTGATGGTCGGCACAGACTCGGTGGGCCGAAGGGCCTGTTTCAGTGCTGTATCTCTAAATAAATAAAAAATAAAATAAAAATAGCTCCTGGGTTTAAAGGGATCAAAGGATATGGGGTGAAAGCGGGAACAGGTTACTGAGTTGGATGATCAGCCATGAGCATAAAGAATGGCGGAGCAGGCTCGAAGGGCCGAATGGCCTACTCCAGCTCCAATTTTCTATGTTTCTACGTTTCCTACTTTCTGCCTCCCTCCCTTTTTGAATAAGGCGTTATATTAGCTTTTTTCCAATCCACTGGAACCTTTCCCGCATCCAGGGAATTTTGGAATATTATAACAAATGGATCCACTATCTCTGCTGCCACTTCCTTTAAGGCCCTCGGATGTAGGCTATCAGGCCTGGGGGACTTGTCTGCCTTCAATCGCAACAGTTTGCTCAGTACTTTTTTCCCTAGTGATGATGATTGATCTAAGTTCCTCCCTTTCTATAATCTCTGTATTACCTGTTACTATTGAAATGGTTCTGGCGTCCTTCACCGTGAAAACTGAGGCAAAATACTTATTTAGTGTCTCCGCCATTTCTGTGTTCCCTTCTATTAACTCCCCAGTCTCATCCTCCAAGGGACCAACATTCACTTTAGCTACTCGTTTCCCTTTTATATACTTATAGAAGCTTTTGCTATCCATTTTTATATTTTGCGCTAGTTTTCTTTCATAATTTACCTTTGCTCTTTTTATTATTTTTAGTAACCCTTTGTTGAAATTTAAAAGTTTCTCAATATTCCAGTCTGCCACTGGCCTTTGTAATATGGTATGCCTTAGTTTTTGTCTTTATGTTATCCTTAACTTCCTTGCTTAGCCATGGATGTTATTTCCCCCTCTTACAATCTTTCTTCCTCTCTGGAATATATTTTAGTTGGGAGGAATTGAATATCTCCTTAAACATCTGCCACTACTCATCAACTGTCCTACATTTTAGTCTTCCTGCCCAGTCCACTAGGGCCAAATCTGTCCTCATGCCTATGTAATTACCTTTGTTTAACTCCAGAATGCTAGTGTGGGACTCCAGTTTCGCACCCTCAAACTGAATTTGAAATTTTAGCATGCTATGATCACTCTTCCCTAGAGGATCCTTAACTATGAGATCATTAATTAATCCCACCTCATTACACAATACCAAATCTAGAATAGCCTGCTCCCTGGTTGGTTCCACAACATATTGCTCCAAAAAAAATCTCTAACACATTCAATGAATTCTCCCTTGAGGCTACTCTTGCATATTAATGATTATTGCCGTACCTTTCTTACAGGACCCCAGTATTTCCTGCTTTATATTGTGCCCCACTGCGGAACTACTGTTTGGGGACCTATAGATTACTCCCACTAGGGACTTCTTTCCCTTGCTATTTCTTATTTCTACCCAGACTGATTCTACGTCTTGATCTGCAGTGCCTATATCGTTTCTCACTACAGCACTGATCTCTTCCTTTACTAACAAAGCTACACCGCCTCCTTTTCCTTCCTGCCTATCCTTCTGAAATACTGAGTACCCTTGGATATTTGATCCCAAACTTGGTTTCCCTGCAACTACTCAGTAATCGCCACTAAATCATACCCATTCGTCTCTATTTGCGCTGTAAACTCATTTATTTTATTCTGAATGCTTTGTGCATTCAGATACAAAGCCTTTAAGTTTGTTCTATTATCAAATTTCTCTACTCTTGTACAATTCCTTGGTGCAATATGATGTTCACACGTTCTATCCCTTCCTTTACTTTTCTGGTAACAATCAGCCTCATCACTAACCTGCACTCCTACCTTCTCCTTTAATTTTAACTTCCTAATTTTCCATGCAACTGAACCCTCCCCCTCCACTATTTAGTTTAAAGCCCTATCTACAGCCCTAGTTATGCGATTTGCCAGGACTCTGGTCCCAGCATGATTCAGGTGGAGCCCGTCCCATCGGAACAGCTCCCTCCTTTCCCAGAACTGGTGCCAATGTCCCATAAATTCGAACCCATTTCTCCCACACCAATCTTTGAGCCACGCATTTACCTCTTTAATCTTATTGACCCTGTGCCAATTAGCTCATGGATCAGGTAGTGACCCAGAGATTATTACCTTTTTGGTTCTGCTTTTTAATTTAGCCCCTAGCTGCTCATAGTCCCTCAGCAAACCTCTATTCTCATTCTACCATATCGTTGGTACCTACATGGACCACGACAACTGGATCTTACCCCTCCCACCCCAAGTTCCTCTGCAGCCCAGATGAGATATCCAGGTAGGCAACACAGCCTTCGGGACTCGCAATTCTGGCCACAGTGAACAGTGTCTATGCCCCTAACTATACTATCCCCGATTACGACTACATTTCTCTTTTCTCCCCCCACTTGAATGGCTCCCTGTACCATAGTGCTATGGTCAGTTTGCTCATCCTCCCTACAGTCCCTGCTCTCATCCACACAGGGAGCAAGAATCTCGAACCTGTTGGACAAGGACAAGGGCTGAGGCTCCTGCAACACTACCTCCTGGATCTCTCTACCTGCCTCACTCATAGTCACACCCTCCTGTCCCTGACCACTGTCCGAATTCAAAGTAGTTAATCTAAGGGGTGTGACTGTCTCCTGAAACACAGCATCCAGGTAACTCACCCCCTCCCTGATGTGTTTCAGTGTCCGAAGCTCAGACTCCAGCTACTCTGAGCCGGAGTTCCTCGAGCAGCCAGCACTTGCTACAGATGTGGTCACCAGGAACCACAATGGGGTCCACCAGCTCTCACATCATGCAGGTACAACACATTGCCTGGCCCTGCATCTCAATTTTATTTAATTAGATTTTAATTTGTTTTTTAAATTTCCGACTGGTCTTTAGTTTTTTAATCCGCTTTAGTTTTTAGTTTATATACTAATAAATCGATCAAGTCTTACTCTGTATTTGATTTCATTTAAATTCAAAGCTTACCTGAATACTCACCCCAGCTGCTTTCTGTTTCCCTGCTCTCACTGTTGAATGTGACATCACTCTGATGTCACTTTTCGATTTCTTTTCCCCCTGGCTCTGCTCCTGCTGTGTTTTCTCTCTCTCTTTCTTTCCGGTCTCTGAGTTCTTGGCGCTTATATCGTTTACATCTTCGAAACAAACCATTGAAATTTGCTATGTCTCTCATTTACCAAGAAGAGGAGGGATGTAGTGTTGTAATGTTTTGAAATTGCAATTGCATTTTGCATTGTGTACTCTACAGGCTAGCAAGGTGAAAGTGAAAGCCTTTGTGTTCAGCTGCTGCAGTCTTTGTCTCTGTGTCTTTGCCTCATATCCTACACCCTAACCCTAACTCTAACCCTTGCTGCCAATGTCATCCCAGCGGAACAAACCCCCCATGAGTAACCAGGAGGGGTTTCTGAGATCAAAGAATGTGAAACAGTTTGTGTACACTATGGGTATTCAGGAACATACCCAAAGACTAGGACTAGCAAGGACATCTGGTATGAGAAGCAACACCCAACTTTAAAATGGGTATAAAAATTGCTTTGATTAACGTGTGTAGCGTTAAATCCACTACGTGATGTGTTTCGACTTTGGACTACCTCACCAAGGTCAAAGCCAACCTGCTGTTTCTGCAGGAGGGTGGAATTCCGCAACATAGCACCTACAGGCAATGGTCGCAATTGTGGTCCCACAGGCCATCGATCTGGTCAGGGGGAAGTGATTCCCGTTCCTCCGGCCTGGGTATTCTGCTACGGGGAGGCAACTTCACCGTCTCCGAAGTTAATGAGATGGTGAGCGGTCGCCTCCTTGAAGCAGATGTAATGTACAACAATGCTCCGCTCTGGTTGATCAACGTGTACGCCCTGGTTCAATGCAGTGAGCGGCTGACCATCTTCCAGCAGCTCCCACTGCTGCTGGCGACATCCAGGCTGGTCATTCTTGGCGGTGACTTCAACTGCATCATCAATGCAGATGGATGATCCGGCAGTGACAACAGCAAACTGGATGCTACGTCCAGATTCCAAATGGAAACAGTAAAAGATGCCAAGCTGCACGATGTCTTCAGCAAACCTGCAGACGGAGCGCAGCGTAGATACATCTGGTCAAGACCGGACGGGTCTGCCCATTCCAGGATTGATTTCCTGCTTGTGTCCTGTGCTTTCACAGTCAGATCCACCGATGTCAAGCAGGTGTTCTTCTCTGACCACTGCCTCTTACTGGTCGACTGTTACTTACGGGACGACCAGCCGGTTTGCAGGGGGACATAGAAGCTGAATGTTATACTGCTAACCCCAGAGAACATTGAGGAACTCAAAAGAGATATCAAAGGTTGGGGAACCGTGAAACCCCTCTTTGAGTCTCCGGTGCACTGGTGGGAAGCAACCAAGGCGAACATCAAGAGGTTCTTTATCTTCAAAGGTGTTCAGAGGGCGAGAGAGACAGTGGGAAATGTCCCGACTCCAGAAAAGAATGCAAAATGTGCTCTGGATGCAGCCGATGGGGGTAGAGGTCAAGGAGGATCACCAAAAGGTGAAGAGCCAGCAGGCCTCGCTCTTTGCCACGGAGGCCTCCAAGATCATCTTCCAGTCCAGAGTCCACTCCATTGAGCAGGATGAGATGTGATTAGATTATGATTAGAGATACAGCACTGAAACAGGCCCTTCGGCCCACCGAGTCTGTGCCGAACATCAACCACCCATTTATACTAATCCTACACTAATCCCATATTCCTACCAAACATCCCCACCTGTCCCTATATTTCCCTACCACCTACCTATACTAGTGACAATTTATAATGGCCAATTTACCTATCAACCTGCAAGTCTTTTGGCTTGTGGGAGGAAACCGGAGCACCTGGAGAAAACCCACACAGACACAGGGAGAACTTGCAAACTCCACACAGGCAGTACCCGGAATCGAACCCGGGTCCCTGGAGCTGTGAGGCTGCGGTGCTAACCACTGCGCCACTGTGCCGTTTCTTCTTCCAAAAGGCACACAGAGAGAGCTCTGTGATCATCAGCCTGAAGGAAGAGGATGGCTCGGTAACATCTTCGCAGTCTGACATACCAAGTATTCGCAAATCCTTTTATGCTGGGCTGTACGACGTAAAGCCCATGGACAGCACAGCCTCCCAGTCCTTCCTGTCATCTATCACGGAGGTCTTAGATGACAGCATGCATGAGAATCTGGAAAAAACACTAACTCTGGACGAGCTGACAAAGGCCATCAGGTCCTTCGAGACATGTAAAACTCCCGGAAACGACAGCTTACCAGTTGAGCTGTATTCGACTCTGTTGGACTGGATCAGTCCAGACCTACTGGACGTGTACAAGAGTGTGCTTCTGCCTGGCAACATGTCAGAATCCATGAGGAGAAGCATCATCACCCTCATCTACAAGCGGAAGTGGGAGAGGGTGGAAATCAGAAATTGGCGGCCCATCTCACTGCTCAATGTAAACTACAGGATTCTGTCCAAAGTCTTCACTAGTTGGGTCAAGTCTGCTCAGGAGTTGGTGATTCACCCTGACCAGACCTGTACTGTAACCAGCAGGAAGATCTCTGATAGTCACATGCTACTCAGGGATACAATCGCCTATGTACGGGACAGGGAGGTGGACACCTGCCTTATCAGCTTGGACCAGGAGTAGGCCTTTGACAGGATATTGCAAACATACATGATGTATGTGCTCTCCAAAATGGGGTTTGGGGAGTGAATCCGCAATTGGATCCAACTGCCTGATAGATTGGTTGTCAAAGGTGTTTTTCTGCACAAACTTAACCATGCAAGATAGGTGGTATAACACGGCCAACTGGATGGAGCGTTCTGTGGCAATGTGGCCAGACCCATCCTTCGCAACGCAGGGGACAGATAGAACATCAGAAGCAATCCGACATCACTATTGCAGTCTCAATCAATGGGTGGGAATCAGAAAGTTTCCCGATTAAATCTGGAGTCGGACAGGGCTGTCCTCTCTTCCCTGTCTTGTTTGTTTGCTGCATCGAACCTTTTGCTGAGTCCATTAGGAAGGATGCAGGCACAAGAGGAGTGACAATCCCAGGCAGCAGAAGCATTTAGGTCAAATCCTCCCCGTACATGGACAACATCGCCGTCTTCTGCTCGGATCCGCTGTCCGTTCGCAGACTGATGAGCATCTGTGATCAGTTCAAACTGGCTTTGGGAGCCAAAGCAAATTGTGGCAAGAGCGAGGCCATGCTCTTTGGGAACTGGGCTGGCTGACCCCTTGTCCCCTTCACCGTCAGGTCAGACCAGCTGAAGATGCTGGGGATATGGTTCAGAAGGGCCGGGGCATGCAACAAAACCTGGAAGAAGCGAGTAGCCATGGTACACCATAAACTGAGCATGTGGGAGCAGTGTTCTCTCTCCATTGCGGGTAAGAATCTGGTCATCAGGTGCGAGGCACTCGTGTGGTTGTGGTATAGGGCGCAGGTCTAGCCCATACCCCACTCCTGCACTCCTGTGCCATGGCGGTCACCTGAGCTATTTTCTACTTTGTCTGGAGATGCAAAATGGATCGGGTCCAGAGGGGCACGATGTTCAAACCTCTGGATAAAGGCAGAAAGAACATACCCAACATCACCCTCATCCTGATGATCATCTCCATGTGCGGTTGCATCAAGCTGTGCTTAGAGCCCCAGTAGGCAAACACCAAGTGTCACTACGGGTTGAGGTTCTATCTGTCTCCGGTGTTGCAAAGGATGGGTCTGGCCACATTGCCGCCGAACGCTCCATCCAGTTGGACTGTGCCGTACCATCTATCCTTCGTGGAAAAGTTTGTGCAGCAAAACACCTTTGACCACCAATCCATCAGGTAGTGGTCTGCATGGAATGTCCTCAAGGCACTATGGGAAAAGGAGATGGTGGATCCTCTCAGATGATTCCTCGAGCAGACTGCCAAAGTCATTTGGCAGAATGCCTCATCACCAGAACTTTCAAACAAGCACCAAGATGTAGCTTGGCTGGTGGTGAGAATGGCCCTCCCCATCAGATCCTTCCTGCACGCCTGGAGTCTCACCACCTCCGCATGCTGCCCTCGAAGTGGCTGTGGTGGGGAAGAGATTGTTGCCCACCTCCTTCTGGAATGTGTCTATGCAAAGCAGGTGTGGAAAGAGATGCAGTTGTTTTTGTCGAGATTCATCCCGAGCAGCTCAGTAACACAGGGGTCTGTGCTGTTTCCAGGACATACACTGAGATAAATATCAACTGCTGCTGGAGGACCATCAATTCGGTGAAAGACGCTCTTTGGTCTGCCCGAAACCTGCTGGTCTTCCAGTGCAAAGAGTTGTCCTTGACTGAGTGTTGCGGACTGGCAAATTCCAAGGTCCAGAACTAGGTGCTGATGGAAGCACTAAAGCTTGGGGCAGCTGCTGCAAATGCTCAATGGGGAAAGGCCCCATGCTGAGCAGGTCGTGGATAGCACGTTTAGCGAATTGGTCACACCGCAGATTGGGATTGCTGAGGGAGAAAGGAAATGGGTGACCAAAAGGCAGAGAAAGAGCAGGAAGGCAGCGCAGGTGTCCCCTGTGGTCATCTCCCTCCAAAACAGGTATACCGTTGTGGATACTGTTGGGGGAGATGGCTCACCAGGGGAAGGCAGCAGTAGCCAGGTTCATGGTACCGTGGCTGGCTCTGCTGTTCAGAAGGGCGGGAAAAAGAGTGGAAGAGCTATAGTCATAGGGGATTCGATTGTAAGGGGAGTAGATAGGCGGTTCTGTGGTCGAAAACAAGACTTCCGAATGGTATGTTGCCTCCCAGGTGCACGGGTCAGGGATGTCTCAGATCGGCTGCAGAACATTCTGAAGGGGGAGGGTGAACAGCCAGTTGTCGTTGTGCACATAGGCACCAATGATATAGGTAAAAAACGGGATGAGGTCCTACAAGCAGAATTTAGGGAGTTAGGAGCCAAGTTAAAAAGTAGGACCTCAGAGGTAGTAATCTCAGGATTGCTACCAGTGCCACGTGCTAGTCAGAGTAGAAATGAAAAAATAGTCAGGAAGAATGCGTGGCTTGAGAGATGGTGCAGGAGGGAGGGGTTCAGATTTGGGTGAGATTCTAAACGAGTACTTTGCATCGGTATTCACCGAGGAGAGGGACATGACGGATGTTGAGGTTAGGGATAGATGTTTGATTACTCTAGGTCAAGTCGGCATAAGGAGGGAGGAAGTGTTGGGTATTCTAAAAGGTATTAAGGTGGACAAGTCCCCAGGTCCGGATGGGATCTATCCCAGGTTTCTGAGGGAAGCGAGAGAGGAAATAGCTGGGGCCTTAACAGATATCTTTGCAGAATCCTTAAACACGGGTGAGGTCCCGGAGGACTGGAGAATTGCGAATGTTCTCCCCTTGTTTAAGTAGGGTAGCAGGGATAATCCAGGTAATTATAGACCGGTGAGCCTGACGTCAGTGGTAGGGAAGCTGCTGAAGAAGATACTGAGGGATAGGATCTATTCCCATTTGGAAGAAAATGGGCTTATCAGTGATAGGCAACATGGTTTTGTGCAGGGAAGGTCATGTCTTACCAACTTAATAGAATTCTTTGAGGAAGTGACAAAGTTGATTGATGAGGGAAGGGCTGTAGATGTCATATACATGGACTTCAGTAAGGCGTTTGATAAGGTTCCCCATGGTAGGTTGATGGAGAAAGTGAAGTCGCATGGGGTCCACGGTGTACTAGCTAGATGGATAAAGAACTGGCTGGGCAACAGGAGACAGAGAGTAGCAGTGGAAGGGAGTTTCTCAAAATGGAGACGTGTGACCAGTGGTGTTCCACAGGGATCCGTGCTGGGACCACCGTTGTTTGTGATATACATAAATGATTTGGAGGAAAGTATAGGTGGTCTGATTAGCAAGTTTGCAGATGACACTAAGATTGGTGGAGTAGCAGATAGTGAAGGGGACTGTCAGAGAATACAGCAGAATATAGATAGATTGGAGAGTTGGGCAGAGAAATGGCAGATGGAGTTCAATGCGAGGTGATGCATTTTGGAAGATCCAATTCAAGAGTGAACTATACAGTAAATGGAAAAGTCCTGGGGAAAATTGATGTACAGAGAGATTTGGGTGTTCAGGTCCATTGTTCCCAGAAGGTGGCAACGCAGGTCAATAGAGTGGTCAAGAAGGCATACAGCATGCTTTCCTTCATCGGACAGGGTATTGAGTTTAAGAGTTGGCAGGTCATGTTACAGTTGTATAAGACTTTGGTTCGGCCACATTTGGAATACTGCGTGCAGTTCTGGTCGCCACATTACCAAAACGATGTAGATGCTTTGGAGAGGGTGCAGAGGAGGTTCACCAGGATGTTGCCTGGTATGGAGGGCGCTAGCTATGAAGAGAGGTTGAGTAGATTAGGATTATTTTCATTAGAAAGACGGAGGTTGAGGGGGGACCTGATTGAGGTGTACAAAATCATGAGAGGTATAGACAGGGTGGATAGCAAGAAGCTTTTTCCCAGAGTGGGGGATTCAATTACTAGGGGTCACGAGTTCAAAGTGAGGGGGGAAAAGTTTAGGGGGGATATGCGTGGAAAGTTCTTTACGCAGAGGGTGGTGGGTGCCTGGAACGAGTTGCCAGCGGAGGTGGTAGACGTGGGCATGATAGCGTCTTTTAAGATGTATCTAGACAGATACATGAATGGGCAGGAAGCAAAGAGATACAGACCCTTAGAAAATAGGCGACAGGTTTAGATAGAGGATCTGGATCGGCGCAGGCTTGGAGGGCCGAAGGGCCTGTTCCTGTGCTGTAATTTTCTTTGTTCTTTGTTCTTTGTGTAAGGTCCTCCTGCCATAGTGAACTAAGTGGCTGGAACCTTTGTAAAACCCCTCGGGATGTATGCACCAAAATATGGTTTTGCTGTGTAATGCAAATATACACTGCATGTAAAATGGAATGGAAGGGTTGTGAGGCAACTCATGTTCTATACTGAGAAAACTAATTTCTTTTACACTTTCTGGAATGTCAACCTGGATCTGTTTTGAACTGTTTTGTAATGTATTTTTTTTAACAGATTTTTATGAATTAAGTACATTTTTGAAAAAAAGACTGAATGTACTTGTATTCCATGTTCAGAAGATGAGACAGAGACAGAGGGAAATGTCCTGACTCCAGAAAAGAATGCAGAATCCGCTCTGGCTCCAGTCGATGGGGGTGGAGGTTAAGGTGGATCTCCAAGAGCTGAAGAGCCAGCAGGCCTCGCTTTTTGCCACGGAGGCCTCCAAGATCATCTTCTGGTCCAGAGTCCGCTTCGTTGAGCAGGATGAGATGTGCTCGCATTTCTTCTTCCAAAAGGTACACAGAGAGAACTCTGTGATCAGCAGCCTGAAGGAAGAAGACAGCTCGGTAACTTCATCGCAGTCTGACATACTAATGATCAGCAAATCCTTTTAATGCCAGGCTGTACGACGTGAAGCCCACGGACAGCATGGCCTCCCAGTCCTTCCTGTCATCTGTCATGGAGCTCTTAGGTGAAAGCATGCGGGAAAGTCCGGACAAACCGCTAACGCTGGACAAGCTAACAAAGGTTGTCAGGTCCTGCAAGTAAAACTCCCGGAAGCGACGGCTTACCATTTGAGTTGTATTTGACTCTGTGGGACTGAATTGGCCCGGAACTGCTGGTGTATACCAGAGTTTGCTTCTGGCCAGAAGCATGTCAGAATCCATGAGGAAAGACATCAACACCTTCATCTACAAGCGGAAGGGGGAGAGGGTGGAAATCGAAAATTGGTGGCCCATTTCACTGCTTCATGTGGACTACAAGATTCTGTCCAAAATCATTGGCAGTCTGGGTCAAGACTGCTCTGGAGTTGGTGATTCACCCTGACCAGACCTGTACTATACCCGGCAGGAAGATCTCTGATAGCCTCACGCTACTCAGGGATACAATCGCCTATGTACAGGACAGGGGGGTGGACACCTGCCTCATCAACTTGGACCAGGAGTAGGCTTTTGACAGGATATCACACATCATCTACATGATGAACGTGCTGACCAAAATAGGGTTTGGGGAGGGAATCCGTAATTGGATTCAACTGCTCTACACAAACATCAGTACCACAGTCTCAATTAATGGTGGGAATCGGAAATTTTCCTGATCAAATCTGGAGTCAGACAGGGCTGTCTTCTCTTCCCTGTCTTGTTTGTTTGCTGTATTGAGCATTTTGCTGAGTCCATTAGAAAGGATGTGGGCATAAGAGAGGTGACAATCCCAGGCAGCGGAGTCACTCAGGTAAAAGCCTCTCTGTATACTGCGGATGTTGGAAATCTGAAACAAAAACACAAAATGCTGGAAATACTCAGCAGGTCAGGCAGCATCTGTGGAGAAAAAAAGAGTTAACGTTTCAGGTCTATGTGCCCAGATGAAAGGTCATGTGGATCTGAAATCTCACCACTTAAAGCTAGTCTGCACTACTTAAAACCAGCTTGCACAGCTTAAAGGCAAGGTAACTTCTGTCTGTATCAGGGACTGGAGGTGGTGCAAGAGCAGTTAAAGAGAATGAAGAAAACTGAAAAATGACATCACAGGTCAGAAAGCATACCTCAAGGTTCTCCGATGCAACGCTGATAGTCTTGGTGCAGGAGGTGCATAGGAGGAGAGAGGTCCTCTCCTCTTAGGGGGCCTGAAAGCCCTCCAGGCAGATAATAAAAAGGCAGTGTGTTCAAGTAGCCATTGTGGTCAAAGGCCCCAAGGACCTGGATGCAGTGCGAAAGAAGTTTAATGACCAAACACGAGTGGTCTCGGTTAGTGAATGTATTTTCATGTGCCGTATCCTGCCATTTGTACCACTAGTTTTACATATGGCTCCATTCACCAGAGTTCCCTCATTCTGCTGCCAACAATCTCTATCAATACGACTCAAACCTCACCTTAACAGCCTTGCCTCACCATCACACACTTAGCACTGCTGCAAGCCTCACACTTGCATCTCACAGCTTGCGCCCACTATCAGCCATCGAACTGTGGCAGGTACATCATGCAGATACATTGCACAACACTCACTGTCCACTTCTCTCTCTCTTGCAGGACAAGACAGCCCATAATTGGAGGCAGCAGCACCTAACTGTCGGGGGACTGCCACGGCTGCATGTCCTTACTCCCCATGGTGCTGCAAATCATTGAAGCAGCCATCACTGAGGCTGTGGCCAGTTTGGGGCTGAAACCACTGAGGACAATGGCACATTCCTGCTTAATCCTCCTTCTCATATGTCACCACCCTCATCTCGCAATCTCCCATGAATTACTATGTGCAGATGATGTAACCATGCACCTCTTGCTTTCTCCCCTTCTCTCACCACAACCCTGCCTTTGTGCATTTATGCTTTCAGATACCCAAGAACTGCCGCCTGGGTGCAGGAGACTGAAGTCCTGCAGGGAGAAGAGACTGATAAAGAAGAAACATCGTCACTCGATTTGACACTTGCAGCCATCAGCTCAGATACTGGCACTCAGCGTACTTTAGACGGTAGCATTAAGACTTATCTGCACATGGTGAGTCACTGGGCACGAGTTGGCTGCACCCAAGGCAGGTAGAAAGGGCGGCTCGTGTGCCAACTCCCGAGAGGGCGAGGTCACAGGTGAGTTCTACTGCAGAGGACATGGATGAGGACTTGGAAGGGGCAACATATAGAAGATGGCTGATGGGTATGCACACAGGAATGCTTGGTATAATGGCTAGCCGGCCAGAAAACTTGTGATCACAGTCAAGAAGCATGGAGGGGTCCGCCACCAACTTGGCACAGGGCTTTGCGCAGAGCTTGGAGCCCATTCTTTCCAGTGTGGAAGTATTGGACAGCTCCATGAGAGCACTTATGGAGCTTACCATGATGCAGCTTGCTGCCATGCACGTTCAGACTGCTGTCATCGTGGCTGTGGATTCTCAAAGGGGCTTTCAGGGTCTCACATCAGTGCAGCAATCTGTGCTCCAGCAGATTACTAGGATTGGTGGGGGGCTGCAAATGGCAGTGGCTCCATGGAACACAAACCTACTCTCCTCTCTCAGGATGACAGCGTTCATGCTTCCACCACTGCCACTCTACCAATGCCTTTGTTGTTGCCTGTCAACCAGCCAGTCCAGACTGCTGCTGCCCATGGTAAGGCAGTGGAGTTCTGGACTGGGCCTTCTGGGCCCAAAGTTGCTCGCAGTTACCCTGCATGGCCATCTGTAGTCTCGCCCATTGAAAGTCAGCAGCCTTCCCCCAGCCATGCTGCAGCCATTGGAACAGCACTGTGTAAGAGCACTAGGACAGGAAAAGGCACCCACAAGACAGGTACTAAAGGAATGCACAAGGGTGATTGCATGAGTTTTGTATGGAATATTGGATGCTATGTTTGATAAAGTTAGTATGGAATGGTTATTTTGTGGTGGCTTTCATTTCAGGAATATGGCCAAGAGGGTGCTGTGATGGTCTGTGGCTGAGGGATAGTAAGGTGTTTGTTGTGATTGCTGTACAAGGTGGATCTGGGGTTGTATCCATGAGAACTGTAGTTGAATTAGGTGCTCATGAACAAACCGTCTGGAATGTGGATGTGCCGGCTGCCTCCTCTCTTTTTCCTCCCCCTCCTGAGGTGCTTACTGAATCTGTGGTGGCAAGTACTGTGCCCACATGATGGTGAGGCTGTGGAGGATGCAGCAGACCACCATGAATTGGGACACATGCTCCAGCGAGTAAGCAGGGCTCCTCTAGAGTGGTTGAGGCCATGGAAACATTGCTTCAACATCCCAGTGGTCTGCTCAATGATGTTTCTTGTAGCAGCATGGCTTTCATTGTATGGATGTTGGCCACATGTGGTTGGGTTGTGAAGGGGAGTCATGCACAAGATTTGGAGCAGAAAGCCCTTGTCGTCCAGGAACCACCTTTTGGTTTGACGTGGTGGCTGAAAGATTTCTGGTACAGTGGACTGGTGCAAAATGAATGCATTATAACTGCTGCCGGGATAGTGGGTATTCAGCAGCATGATATGCTGAGGGTGGTTGCGCACCAACAGCACATTCAGTGGTAACCGTTGTGCATGCAATTGTTGTATGGTTGCCTTTAAGAGTGATATCCCTATAAGATCTTAGTATGCTTATGAGCTAAGTATCAGGACATAGTTATGTGACTCAGAGCCAGAGTCACTCTGCAACTGTAACACCCAGAGTAAGGTTCTGTAAATAGTTTGCTCTGTATTGTACATAATACATTTAGCTGTAATAAACCTGTTTGAGATCTTCAATGAACTGGACTCCATGCATCTCATTTATGTTGCATCAGACAACATAAAGAACTCATTACATGGTGGCAGCTGTGATGAGAAGACAACGTCTGAGGTTGAAGACCACGGTTAAAACAAATCTGAAAACGATCTTTCCTACAGCCAGTAGAGAGAAAGTTCAGAAAAATACTGGCTTAAACAATGAAAAAAGAAGAAATTACCTCAAGTTGTAGAAGACAGAATGACAGGCTGCAAGTAAATCAGGTGAGTCATCATGGTGACGGGCAAGGGATACTACTTCAAAAAAAAGCTTTGATGTCTTCAAAAGATCGTTTTTTTCAAAAGCTCCCTGTAGAAAACAAAACGGGGAAGACCCGACTCCTTTCCCAAGCTGATCGAAGTCGGCACCTTAACAGGAGGCATCCGTCAGAAAAAAATGTGGTAAAACCCAAATCACTGCAGAGTCTTCATCCATGCAGCCAAAGTTCTAAAAACAATTAAACTACTTGAGCTTTGTTATGACCAGGTGAGAAAGGGATCTAGGGTTCCCTCCCAGCTTTCACCTGGTCTTACCAAAACAGGGTTGAATTTTAAATACATAGTGCTTTTAGCTCCCCCTTGATAAATCCTTGTTCACTGCTTTCCAATTATAACACAAAGAAACCAGCATAAACAGGTTTTCCTATGTTTAAAGAAGAAAGTTTGAAATTGATTAAACTTAAACTTAAACTCTAATTTAGTTAACACCTATGGATATACAACACACCCATGTTAGCATACAAATGCAATACACACATGCAGATAGAGACAGAAAAGAGCAGGAGAAAAATAAAGTGGAAAAGTTTGAGGCAATCTCTGAAGAGGTTTTTTGTTACAGTTCTTCAAGCTCACTGTAGAGTCCTTGATTGTAGGTAGATCTTGCTCTTCATTGGGGCTCAGTATTCTTCTTAAACCTTGTTCACTGTAGGAGACCTTTCTCTCTTGGGGTTCATGTGTCTTCAGTGGATTTAGAGTTCCATGAGAAAGAGAGGGAGAACCAGACAGGAGCAGTCTTCTTCAATCCAGGAGCGTACTGTAGTCCCTCTGTTCAAAACTCTTTGTACAATTCAGAAAAAACAGGTTGCCAAGATAGGCTAGTCACACGACCAGCTGGTCTGACCATATCTGTTTGTGGATTTGGCTATCCCAGCAGTAATCCTGAAATTTGAGTTCCCTCACCTACAATGTCTGGTGCTCAAAGTCCATTGTGGGTTAAATTGGATAAGGGAAGTAACCCCTTTGTCTCCACAAGCACATTAGTTAATATGCAAATATCTTTCCAACCAAGGGCCTGGTGATTTATTTTTTAAACAAGTCCTTTCTTCACTTCAGCAACAGCTTTCAAATCAATATTCATAACAAAATTAATGTGCCTCATTCTTGGCAGTTGGGGGGTCTGCATGACAGCATGAATAAGAGCTTCCATTCATGCAGCCACAGTAAAAAACACTAAAACCACACTCAAGTGTGAAGAACATAAAAAACTCTTTAAAAAAACATTTGAAAACACAGCACAAGCAAACACCTGCGCCTGTCAATCAAAGCAGCTAGTCTAAATAACAGAGAGTTTCTTAAAGGAAAGTAGTGCAGAGTCATAGAACAAGTCTTAAAGCAAGTTTTAAGCAAAGGAACAGTGGAAAGATGGATACCAAATTTCCCAGCATGAACCGGGAGGCCATGGATATCCTATCTGAATTCCAACTGTTCAAACAAAGAATGCAGTTATGCTTCTAAGACCAAATAATTGTAGAACTAGAAAAACAGGCTGTGAAAATACTAATAGCAGTTGGAAATCAGAGGTTACACAGAATGAATACCTCAGGATTATCTAAAGAGGACAAGAAAGATCCAGCAAAATATGTGTGCCAGAAGATCAACTCCAATTAAAAGTGAATTTTAGAATTCACTGCCTGGAATTGATGTCTTACAGGCAACAGCCACAGGAATCAATAGACCAGTTCATCAGTAAATGCCATAGTAAGGGCAATGAATGCAACTTCTCAGAAACTGAGCTGTCGGACCGAATAATGGAGCTGGTGATAGTATCGGCACCCATTGAAGCGGTTCAGATAAACCTCTTGTGAAAAAGAAAGGTCACAGCATTAATGTGCTGCTGGAAGATGGCAGGAAATAAGAAGCCATTGAAGCTGAACATCAGCATCCACAAGCACTAGGTGCAGCCAACAGTATTGGCACCATAACCAGGTCGAAGAAAGCAAGCAAGCTGTGTGGTAAGTGTGGTCTGTCCCACTCAGGGCGAAATTGCTCTGCATTTGTGACCCGTGCAAGGGGTGCAGTACAAAAGGACACTGGGCCCGCCTGTGCAAGAAATCTGGTTCCAAAGTCACGGGCAGAAGCCACAGCAGGACACAGACAAACAGAAGACAGGCACAGAAACAGGGCAATGGTAGCAAGTAGAGCACCAGAGACCTGCATAGATGCAAGCCAACACATGAAGTCCACAGCAAAACAGACCTGAGACAAGACTCAATGAGGAGTAATTCTCAGTCAGGCTTTCCACATTGTGAACCTGACACATCATGTTGATGAAGTCAAACAACTGGAAGCTTTCGCCGCTATTAACATTAGTTGTCCAAAGAAAGATGGCAAACATACATTCAGGATCAAGATTGACACTGGCGCTAGTGAAAATATCCTACCAGTCCGAATCCTGAAGTCGTTGGAAATCAATGATATATCCGACAACTGCCAAGTTATCTGCATACACCGGTCACCCATCCCTTGCAGTGGCACATTAACAATGCAATGCAGATGCAAGCCAGCATGGAAACCACAAATGCTCTACTTGGTAGACACGAGTGGACAAGCAGAGGCAGGACTACCAGTGCGTTAGGACCTCAACATCATAACTATCCATGAGAGCATTGCCAAGGGTAAATCTCCAAGGATCGGAACCCGCTCGCAGACTTTGACCAGCATCAAATGGTACAGTCTGGCAACCCAGCAATAGCACAACTATGCTGCGCCTTCACTTCTGCAATCTAGAGAACCACCAGCACCACTTCGAGCCAGAATGGACAGGTACCTCCATGAGGCCAAGTCCTCCTCCACCAACAAGTCCTCATTCTTGAACCCCAAGCCTTCAGACATAGAGGATGAGGCGAAGTAAAGGATACGCAATGTCCTGAGGAGGCAGAGGAGGAGTGAGTTGAAGCATTGCCTGTTGGATCTTCGAGAGGAAGTGCCAGAACTTTCCAAGATGACGAGGTCTCAAAAGTGGTCATCCCGAGAAAAGCAACAGAGTATGTTAGTTTAGTTTAATTTAGTGATACAGCACTGAAACAGGCCCTTCGGCCCACCGAGTCTGTGCCGACCATCAACCACCCATTTATACTAATCCTACACTAATTCCATATTCCTACCACATCCCCACCTGTCCCTATATTTCCCTATCACCTACCTATACTAGGGGCAATTTATAATGGCCAATTAACCTATCAACCTGCAAGCCTTTGGCATGTGGGAGGAAACCAGAGCACCCGGAGGAAACCCACGCAGCCACAGGGAGAACTTGCAAACTCCACACAGACAGTACCCAGAATTGAGCCCGGGTCACTGGAGCTGTGTTAACATGCTGAAGGCAGCGCAAGAGAAACTGAATGCAGAGAGGGAGAAACTTCAGAAAGAATAGCAACAGATGAGATGCAAATTACCCGAGCAAGAATTGTCAAACCACCAAGACGTTACATGGACTTTTGAGCCTCTATATTTGTAAATTTCATTATCTCTATCCATGTATAAATAATTTTGATATTATCTAATTTTATGTGTTTTTAATTGTAGCATATGAGACTCACCTTTGGAAAGAAAGGGGATGTTGTATGATTGCCATTAAGAGTGATATCTCTTTAAGATCTTAGTACGCTAATGAGCTAAGTACCAGGATGTAGTGATGTGACTCAGAGCCAGAGACACTCTGCAACTGTAACACCCAGAGTAAGGTTCTGAAAATAGTTTGCTCTGTACTGTCATAATAAGTTTAGCTGTAATAAACCTGTTTGAGATCTTCAATGAACTGGACTCCATGCATCTCACTTATATTGCATCAAACAACATCAGAACACAGGAGCAGGAGTAGGCCATTCAGCCCATTGAGCCTGCCCCACCATTCAATAAGATCATGGCTGATCAACCACTTCAATGCCTTTTTCCCACACTATCCTCATATTCCTTTATGTCATTGGTATTTAGAAATCTGTCAATCTGTGCTTTTAACATACTCAATGACTGAGCTTCTACAGCCCTCTGCGGTAGAGAATTCCAAAGTTTAACAACCCTCTGAGGAAAGAAATTTCTCCTCAACGCAGTCCTAAGTGGCTTCCCCCTTATTTTGAAATTGTGTCCCCTGGTTCTAGACTCCCCAATCAGGAGAAACATAAAGAACTCATTACAGCAATACTTCTCAACAATTAGATGCAGTGCCCGCAAAGCCACTTGTGTGCAGTTGATATCCTGAACCATGGGGAACCTGACATCCTGGCAAAGACATGTCCACACTCTGCCTGCTTCTCTCTGGCCAAAGACAACACAATGAAGTCTCTTTGCCTGGCATAAAGAGCCTTTATCACCTCCCTTATGCGGCAATGTGAGATGTTCAGTCTGTTACCTGTGTCAGCTGGGAATGAGCCCGTCGTGAAGAAATCCAGGGCCATGGTCATCTTCACTGCCATTGGCAGTGCCATTCTCGCTCTACTCTGAGGCTGCAAGTCTGGTTCCAAGGGATGGCAGTGTTCTGTTCACACCTCCTTCAAGAATCGCGGTTGATGAATACATTGGGCTGGATTTTGTTACTTACCTGGAAATCCCGCCACCAGTGCCAGAAACAAGAGCCGACCCTGCTTCGGTGGCACCCAGGCATCATATTTTCGACAGTGGCCAATTAAGAAGCCACTGCTGGGGCCACTGTCCAATTAAGGATGGCCCGCCCCCAAGAGCTACCGGCCCAATCAGAGGGCAGGTGGTTCGGCAGCCTCAGCAGTGCCATCACAAGCAGTGGCCATTGCTGAATCTGCTGCTGTGGGGGTGGAGGGTTGGGGGGGTGAAATGGGAGGGGGACTCAATGGCGGCGCGGCCTTGAAAACAGGTGAGTTGGGTTGGGAGAAGCCAGAGCCAGGCAGACAGCCCCAGTGATTGGGTGGAGGATGTGGGTTGTGGAACACCAGTGGCGCCATTGCCATGAGGGCAGCCATTGTCACTGGGGTATCCCTCCGTGGGCCATGGAGTGCCCATCAAGGAGGGCCCCTATGGAACTTGCTGGGTGGCTGTCAGGGCTTACCTGGCGGTCTGCCCCACGTGTTAGTGGGCCCTCCCAATGTGGGCAAAATGCTCATGGAGGCGGTTATGTAGCCCTTAACTGGCCACTTAAATTGCTCAATTGGGTGGCCAAACCGTCAAGTTTCCTGTTGCTAGCAATAGCTCCCCTTCTGATGCCTCTCCCGCCATTTTGACAGCCCACCCGCTTTCCAGCCCATCACCAATGGGCCGAGAAAATTCATCCCATTTTTCCTGGCTTAGATGGAGATAGAAAAAGTGCTCCTGGAAGACCTGAGCTGGGGAAGACCTCCCACTGTGAGCCTTTCTCTCCTCTTCCTCCAGCTCCCTCTGCAAGCAGCTTGTCTCCTTATTTGCTGCTTCTGCACTATATCCAGCTCATTCTGCAGTCCAAGGGTGACTGCTACCACAATAGCCATGACTAGGAGCAAGTAGTGTGCCTAGGGCACTTGCAGTCACAGCCAACGCCTTCCCCACATGCAGCACCATTCCCTGCAGACTTCACCAACTGTAACCAACTCCTCAAAACACCCAGCACTTCCACAAACCCAAACCGAATCAGTAGAAAGCAATCAGCAACTGACCTGTAATTTGTTGATAATCTCTTTAAATAATGTGGGTGAGGTGTCCTTCCTGCTGCTAAACACATGTTCAGCTGTATGTGTTTAAGAGAGGGCATTAACTAGAGCAAAGAGGTCCAAAATGGCAGTGCCGGTCTCAGTCAGCTTTAGGCACTACCAGACTGCCTTCACTGCACATTCCTAGTGCTGCTTGTAATGCCTACACTAATGGCATCACCGAGATGGTGTTCAGGACAGGTCACATTGAAAGTGGGCAGAGGTGGCCAGGATGGCATTTTGGTACAAAATCACACTGGTAGCACCGAAACAACTGGCGCTATAGAGCTGAATTTTGCAGGTAATATCTACCCAAAAAACCTTTGGGTAGATAATTTACAATTGGATGCTACAGTGAGATGCATGGGCAGCAATGGGTCAAATGGCCTTTGCTTGTACTTGACTTTTTCTTCTTATTTGCAACCAGATTCATAATCTCACACAAAACTTATTATTATTGATCTGCCTACCACTGGATATCTACGGGTTCTCTGAATAGACATCTAATATTCTGCTGCCAGAGTTATTAGGATGTGCACTACTGTAGCATTTTAAAGATTATTCCCTATCAGATTCTGTCAAGCTCACAGCAGGACATCGTTTACTGTAAGTTTATTGCAAGCTTAAATCATTCTGTAAAGGTCTAGAAATTCAAATCAAACATTTTGAGGAAGGTGCATTTCATTATTGTGTGAGGTTAAAGCATATAGACTGATTTGTAAGAAGGTCTTTGAAGGCTTAATCTATAGTTGCCAGGCAGTAGAGCGGGCCGCTCATTAACTGTTATTTTCTCAACTTTTTGTTAAATCACTCACAGACAGTTCACAGCAGGATATGTGTTTGCCAGAGGTAAGAGAATGTGCAAGAGGTAGAGATGCTACATGTGGATCAGCAAGACACAATTTTATTGATAATTTATTCTGCCGATTCTCTATCATTAAATATGGCAAACTCTGTTGGATGCATGTTCTTCTATCCAGCATAAACATCTGCAATACATTATTTATTGAGACAGTTTCAACTCCAAACCTCATAGAGGGAAATATGACAATGTGACTTCTGTGTGTGTATTTGTATGTGTGTCTGGGTGTGTATAAGCATGCTCACATAGGAGCCAGGAATGTGGGGGTGACAGTGATCTATGCTAGCAGTATGAAACATGCTTGTAGTGAATAGGGAGCCTGTTATACACTGCGCCAGTTTTTATTTTCCATTGACTTGGAAAATATTGTCAAGATGTTTAATTTCAAACCAAGTAAAAGTAAAAGTGAGACTAGGAAACAAGTCTCCAAAAAGAGTTTGAACTATCATTTTGTGAACAGCAGTGGAAAGAAGTTAAGGGTGGTTAAAAATCGGCTGCCGATTTGCTACGAGCCTGTTTCCTGCTGCTGACATAGACAAATTCCACCCCCATGGTGTATTACAAACAGCATACAATCACTGAAATGCCACTGATGTTATTAGCTGCGATTTATATTATCCCCTAGGGCTGAATCTTCAAAATGCCGGTGGGACGAGAGCAGGTGCGAGCGTGATTTGAAAATCACATTCTGGAGGGTGGCACTGGGTCCCGCCGCCTCCAGAGCACAAAGCGATTTTGAAAGGGACGCCAGGAGGGGGGATATGAGAAACCTGCATGCCTTCAATTAATTGGTTGTTGAGCTCATTGAGAAGCTCACTAAAAGGCTTGTCAGGAGCAGTTTGTAATTTTTAATAGGAGGGGACAGGGAAAATACGGTGTCTGGAACACCGCAGGATGTAGATGCTGTGAGCAGTGCGGGAACGGGGCATGAGGGCAATTGGATGGGCTGTTTAACATATTATAGAAGCCCAGAATAAATGTCAGCTGCTCAATCAGTGCCACAGAGTAGCCATTGCTGGAGCTGAGAGACTTCCTTTTGTTAGTGGTGAGTGGTAGGTTTCTGGAGAGGGATGTGAAGTTGCTGGCATCACTTGGGCAGCTGGGGTTGGCAGGGGAAGGCCTGGTCAGTGAATAAGCACCAGCTGAGGAAGTTTTCTTTTATTTGTTTCATGGGATGTGGGCATCGGTGGCAAGGTCAGCATTTGTTGCCCATCCCTAATTGCCCTTGAGAAGGTGGTGGTGATCTGCCTTCTTGAACTGCTGCAGTCCATCTGGTGCGGGTACACCCACAGTGCAGTTAGGAAGGGAGTACCAGGATTTTAATCCAGCAACAGTGAAGGAACAGCGATATAGTTCCAAGTCAGGATGTTGTATAGCTTGGAGGGGAACTTGCATATGGTGATTTTCCCACACGTCATCTGCCTTTGATTTTCTAGTTGGGAGAGGTCACTTGTTTGGAAGGTGCTGTTGAAGGAGCCTTGGTGAGTTGCTGCAGTGCATCTTGTGTATGGTACACACTGCTGCCACTGTGTGTCAGTGGTGGAGGAAGTGAATGTTTAAGGTTGTGAATGGGGTGACGATCAAGTGGGCTGTTTTGTTTTGTTGAGACGGGAGCAGGTTACTCTGACATTGAGCAGATGCAACTTCCTGGACAGGAGGCAGCTACAGGAGTAGAAAGTGGCTGCAAGGGGAAGAAGGCGCTACCCAAGAAATCAGGTCTACTGCCCAAGAGTCAGCTACCCACAAATGACAGAGCACCAGTGCCGTCGGAGGCTGCGCCTATCCAGACAAATTGTCCCAGACATGTTTGCTCTGATTCCCAATGAGCTGAGGCCTCACATCCCCCATGGCAGTCCTTACCTGCAGCCATCAAGGTCACTGTGGTGTGAAATCATTATGCAACCAGGTCATTCCAGTCATCAGCTGCAGACCTAGGTGGTATCTTGCAGTCAGCAGCTCATCATCAGGCAGGTCATAGATGCCCTATTACAGAGGGAGGGGATGACATCCACTTTGAAACAGGTGAGCGAGCACAGGCACAGAGGGCTTTGGGTTTTGCCACCATCGATGGATTCCCGCAGGTCCGGGGTCATCAATTGCATCCGTGTAGCTATCAAGGCACTGACAGACCAGCCAGTCAGATTCCTGAACAGAAAGGACTACCACTCATTGAACATCCGGCTGGTCTGTGACCACAGGAAGCAAATCTTGCAGGTCTGCGCCTGATTCCCCAGGCAGCTGTCAAGACTCCTTTATCCTGTGACAAGCGCAGGTGCTGCAACTCTTCAGGCTCACATTCGGAATCTGTGGGTGGCTGCTGGGAGATAATGGTTAGCCCCTAAGGAGATGGCTCCTGACCCCCATGTACTATCCAGACATGGATGGAGAGAGGCGCTACAACCAGAGCCATCTACTAACACTGACCTGCATTGAACTGATCATTGGCATCTTGAAGATGTGCTTCCATTGGCTTGACTAGTCAGGTGGTGCCCTCCAGTAGAGGCAGCCAGAGTCTCCCACATCGTGGTCATCTTCTGCGACCTGCACAACATGACAATGCAATGAGGCCTGGAATTGGATGAAGAGGAGGACCTGGAATGCTACTCCACCTTGGTGGGGGACTGAAAGGAGGAAAAAGAGGAAGAGGACAGGATCACTTTAGAGGTGGCCAGCACTCAGGTATTGGAGGATGACCGCCGATGCCATCCCAGATCACAGGGTGAATGGCAGGCTGGTATGGCCGCAAGGGCCACGTTGATTCAGCAGCATTTCACCTGATCACCTCTGAACCTTTATGATAGATGACCTCAAAACTCACCTTCCAGCATAGAGAGCCATCATTCCACAATAACCCCTATCTGAGGAGTCCCATTGCCAACCATGACCATAAAGAACAAAAGCACTATACTGCAGATGCTGGAAATCTGAAGTAAAAACAGAAAGTTCTGGAAATATCAGCAGGACAGGCAGTATCTAAGGAGAGAAAAACAGAGTTAAAGTTTCAGGTCTACGACCCTTCAACAGAAATGATGAAAGGTCACAGACCTGTGTTACAACCAGGTGAGGAGGGGGTCTCAGGCTCCCCTTTTGCCCCTTCTTTGGTTTGACCACAACAGGGTTTATCTTTTGAACACAGCGATTTAACTTACCAACTCAAGAGCACTTGCTCCTGTTTCTCAAATATATACTTGCAAATGAACCAATCAGACAGGTTTTCTTGAGTTTAGACAAAAAAGATGAAAGTTTATTAACCTTATCACTCTAAACCAGTTCTCTTCTTCTTTGAACTCCTTGTCTCGCGAGACAATGGGTAAGCGCCTAGAGGTGGTCAGTGGTTTGTGGAGCAGCACCTGGAGTGGCTATAAAGGCCAATTCTAGAATGACAGACACTTCCACAGGCACTATAGATAAATTTGGTTGTTGGGGCTGTTACACAGTTGGCTCTCTCCTTGCACTTCTGTCTCTTCCACTCGCCACTCTTTAGCCCCGCCTTTATGGCTGTTCGCCAGCTCTGGCGATCACTGGCAACTGACTCCCACGACCTGTGGTCAATATCAGAGGACTTCATGTCGCGTTTGCAGATGTTTTTAAAGCGGAGACATGGACGGCCAGTGGGTCTGATACCAGTGACGTGCTCGCTGTACAATGCATCCTTGGGGATCCTTCCATCTTCCATGCAGCTCACATGGCCAAGCCATCTCAAGCGCCACTGGCTCAGTAGGGTGTATATGCTGGGGATGTTGGCTGCCTCGAGGACTTCTGCGTTGGATATACGGTCTTGCCACCTGATGCCAAGGATTCTCCGGAGGCAGCGAAGATGGAATGAGTTGAGACGTCGCTCTTGGCTGACATACGTTGTCCAGGCCTCGCTGTCGTAGAGCAAGGTACTGAGGACACAGGCTTGAAACACTCGGACTTTTGTGTTCTGTGTTCAGTACTAAACCGGTTAAAATTACTAAAATACGTGACGCGTCCACACTCACATTCATAGCAGAGGCACACACACACGCACACAAATAGATTATAGAGGAAAAAACAGAGTTGGGAGGTTGAAGTAAAATCCATAATAAATGGAATTTAAATATTGAGTCTCAGAGTCTTTAGTTGAAATTAAAGTCTTGAAGTCCTCATTGGGCCACGTGCACAATTCGGGGTTGCTACTCTGGTACCGGAAGGCCGAAGAAAGGCTTTATCCATCCTCTTTGTTGCTGACTGTGAGGATCTGTAGACTTGAGGTTTAGCTGCAGCCGAGGCTTCCCTGGGATTTTGCTGGAGAGAGAGATATTCCTTCCCTGAAGTTCAGTTACTGTCTGCTTTCTGAGGCACAATTCACAATTCCCAGAGTTACACAGGCAGTCATGTGATCTGATTACCTCTTCGTGTTTGAAACAGAAGTTTGTGGAAGGGTTTTTTGAAATTCTAAGTTCTCCTTTCAAACTGTGCAAGCATACTTGGTAGGGCAGGGGTTGGCTTTTTCAAAGTCAATGGGTATCGATGGCTTTTGACACTCAACATTGACAAAACCATTCTAGGTAACTCAGTTCTGGCTAGACTGGGTAATCCCCTGTCTCCAGTCGGCCTTTGGCTTTTCATGTGCAACTTCGTGTGTGGCCATCTTTAGCTGCTCTGTTCTGCTTTTTAAAAGTTATTTGTAATAGTGTCCAGTAAAAGTCTCAGGCAAAGTTCCATATGACAAAATTAATATTTCCATGTGGCATATGGGGTTTCCGTTACACCTGAAACATTAACTCTGTTTTTCTCTCTGCAGATGCTGCCTGACCTGTTGAGTTTTTCCAGCATTTTCTGTTTTTATAACCATAGAAAATGAGGTTTCCACCATCACAAATATCACAGAGCATGGCAATACGCAATCCCAGGTCCCCTGGCACCCTCCATTCACCTACCCACCAAACTCCATCCCCCTATTGACATGAAGCATCAATAACACATGTATCAGTATGAATACATAAACAATTGATATTGCAATGAAAATAAAAGAGCAGAAATATTTGGACAACAGCACCCAGATGACTCATTAAGTGAAATCAATAGCGTGGCGCCTTTCTTTCCCGACCACTTCTACAGGGTGTTCCACCTGTGGCAGAGGATGAGGTGGAGGTAGTCTGCTCCCTCATCTCTGCCTCTATCTGAGATACCCATGGCTTCCTTCCTTGTCTTGGCAGTGCCCATGGCAGATCCTCCACAGGCTACCACGCATGTGTCATTGCAGGGGAAGCCTCTGTCACAGGGCCTTGTGAGACAGATGGTTCCTGAGTTGTATGGAAGCGAGGGCCGAAGAGTGGTGCCGGTGCCTTCTGAGGTATGTCTCCTTCATCTGGCACTTTGACTTCCTCAGCCCTTTCCTGGCAGCCTTGGATGCTGGATGAAGCCACCGACTGGGATGCAGCTGGCATCCACTTGGAGCATCTCGGTGCCATCAGCAATCCTGAGCGGTCAATGTTACAGAGAGTCTCACTCTTCCTGTGCATATCAGTGCATCAGTCATGCATCAGAGTGGTGTTCCATTTGTCTCTCCAATTTGTTGCCCAATCTCTCAATGGAGGAGCTCATGCGATCAAATCCCTGAGTTATGTCAGAGCACATGCGTTACATGGACTCTTCCATTGCCTGCCCATGGCTCCTCAATGCGTCAGGGATCTCTGACAACTGGGAACTTATCTGCTTCTGATTCTCGAGGAAGACCCTCTTTGTTTGTGACACTGAAGGCCCAGCATCTTCATCCAGACGAGTATCATTGTGTCTGTCCTCTGTCCTCTGAGGGGAACTGCCCAGAGCTGACTCTGCCTCACTCTCTTCCTGTGCACGCATGGTGTGAGGTTCACCTAGTGCTCCCTATTCTAAGTTACTTTGGGGCCCAACTAAGGTGGGTGTGTCTGCATTGATGGAAGGTGCAGAGTAATGATATGATGGTGCTGGCCCCATTAAGTCTCCCTTGAGGAGGGCAGCGATAATTGTGCTTGGGCACTTTCCTCCCCCTCTGCAACTGTAGCTGTGCGAAACAAAAGAAGGTGGTAATGAAAAACTCAACCTACTCAGCAAGTGCTCCAGCACAACCAACCCTTTAGATGACAGCTATCGGAGAGCACAGCACACATAGGACAGGAGTCTCCTCCATGCCCTGCACCTCAGGATAGACCTATCAAATAACCCTGCTGTTCACAATCTCCCATCTCGCCATCACCCACGGACTGATGTGTTGGCATCCTGGCGATTTTCGGCGTTGCCTCCTCGATCAGGTTAAGAGTGTGAAGATCAGCTATACCCCCACCCATTTGAGCCATTTCCCAGGAGTTGTGGGCTCTCTTTTCCTGCAGGATAAGGAGAGAATGATTCATGAGTTGGCTGCCCTCGCTCACCTCTTCCAGCATGATGTACACATGAACTGCTGTGCCCCTCAGTGATGCCCACTTCTGAATAGCGCCCCATATGTGGGGGTGGCTGCCTTCTCAGTGATGCTACTGGACAATTGTTTTGACAACGTTAGGGAGAACTATGAACATTCAACTCATCTGCATTCTGCTGTATACAGAGTTGGTGACCTGTCACCCAGGTGCCGCTTGCCACTCACGTCTCCAGTCCTTATCAGGCCACTGAATCTCTTTTTAGATTGCACTCACATCCTTCAGGTCACAGCTCAGTTGCTGACTTCTGTCACCACCTCCAACCAGACCCTCTCAGTGGGTTCCTTTACACAGATGCCAGACATAAAATATATCACATGCCCCAACTGCCTCAGTTAATGTCTCAAGAAAGGCATCAGTGAAGCATGGGGCCACCCATGGACGCCTGCCCGTGACAGCGCTGGCCCTTTCAGTCCCTTGCGGATCCATCTCCTCAGCGAACAGCAAGCACAGCCATGGCTGCCATTCACCTTTTCAAAGGGCCCTCATTTTGCAAGTCCTGCCTCCATGCTGGTCCCAGCACTGCTAATGGGACACCACACTCGCGCCCTGGCCAATTAGGACATTTGCATTTGAAAATAGCATCACGTCAGCATTGCTGACATAACGCAGTGTCAGGATCTGGAAATGTTCTGGGCGTCAGGGTCCCGACCCTGGAACAAATATTCAGGTCCTAGAATCTCTGAAATTATGTTAAAGTCTAGAAACACACTTGTAAGCCTATGCACAAGCATTCATACTTAGGTATAGTTTTCATTTTATAACATCTTTCTCATTCATTCTCACCTTGTAAGAAATTGCTGAAAATCTGGCTAGTTTTGCTTTGAGTTGTGACAATGTCAGTAACAGAAGCAACACCTACAGAGCCCCGACATAGACCCAACATATCTTGATCATACTTCCTGCATGGGCCCAGCAGTGACCAGCAGAGGCTGCATCAAATATGGCTCCACCATGGGTTCAGTGTGCTTAAGCATTTGCTCCAGGATAATTCCACTGTCACGTCAGATCTTAATATACTCTATTTTACTGGGTTATCCTTGTTTTGTATTCAGAGTAGGTTTGCTGCAGTAAAAGTGCTTCTTATTTGATATATGCCTCAGGGAGGGAGGGAAATTTGCTATTACAGGTAATTGATTAAAGGGCCACATTTTTTTTGGAGGAAACAACAAGTGCAATAATGAGCCAAGAAGAAGTAACTTGTGAGGAGGGAGGCGTCAACAAGAGGAAGGACTTTTCAGATACAGTAATTGATGTCTTACCGAAATAAGGGGAATAAGAACATAAGAACCAGGAGCAGGAGTAGGCAATTCAACCCCTCGAGCCTGCTCCGCCATTCAATACGAGCATGACTGATCTCATCTCCGCCTCAATTCCACCTTCCTGCTCGTCCTCCATAACCCTTCAATCTATTGCTAATTAAAAATCTGTCTATCTCCTTCTTAAATCTACTCAATGTCCTGGCATCCACTGCACTCTGGGGAGTGAATTCCACAGATTCACGACCCTTTGAGAGAAGCAATTTCTCCTCATCTCTGTTTTAAATCTGCTACCATCCTAAAACTATGACCTCTCGTTCTAGATTGCCCACCAGAGGAAACATCCTCTCTATGCCTACTTTGTCAATCCCCTTAATCATCTTATCTACCTCAATTAGAACTCCTCTCATTTTTCTAAACTCTAGAGACTAAAGGCCTAAATTGCTCAATCTCTCTTCATGAGAAAAACCCCTCATCTCTGGAATCAATCTAGTGAACCTCCTCTGAACTGTCTCCAATGCAACTACATCCCTCCTCAAGTAAGGGGACCAAAACTGTATGCAATACTCCAGGTGCAGTCGCACTAATGCCTTGTACAGTTGCAGCAACACTACTTTTATACTCTATTCCTTTAGCAACAAATGCCAAAATTCCATTTGCCTTCCTTATTACCTGCTGCACCTGCATACTATTTTTCTGCGATTCATGCACGAGGACACCCAGATCCCTCTACACCAAAGCACTCTAAAGTTTCTCTACATTTAGATAATAATTTGCCTTTCTATTCTTCCGACCAAAATGGATAACCTCACACTTATTCACGTTAAACACCATCTGTTAAATTTTGGCCCATTCACCTAAACCATCCATATGCATTTGTAGATTTCTTATTTCTTTATTGCAACTTACGATCCAACCTATTTTAGTGTCATCTGCAAATTTTGCTATAGTACCTTTTATCCCTGCATCCAAGTCATTAATATAGATTGTAAATAGTTAGGGCTCGAGGACCGAACCCTGTGACACCCCACTAGTTACATCTTGCCAACCAGAAAAGGACCCATTTATCCCGACTCTCTGTTTTCTGTTGGTTAATCAATCCTCTATCCAAGCTAATAAATTGCCCCAACCCCATGTGATCTTACCTTGTGTATTAACCTTTTGTGCGGCACCTTACCAAATGCCTTCTGGATGTTCAGATATACTACATCTACAGGATCCCCATTATCCACTTTACTTGTTACATCTTCGAAGAACTCTAGAAAATTAGTCAAACATGATTTACCCTTCATAAAACCATGCTGACTCTGATGGATTGCATTTTGACTTTCTAAATGTCCTGTTGTTAATTCTTTAATAATGGATTCTAACAATTTCCCAATGGCAGATATTAAACTAACTGGTCTATAGTTTCCTACTTTCTGCCTCCCTCCCTTTTTGAATAAGGGCGTTATAATGGTATTTTTTCAATCCACTGGAACCTTCCCCGTATCTAGGGAATTTTGGAATATTATAAACAAAGGATCCACTATCTCCGCTGCCACTTCTTTTAAGACCCTAGGATGTAGGCCATCAGGCCTGCGGACTTGTCTGCTTTCAGTCCCAATAGTTTGCTCAGTACTTTTTCCCCAGTGATGATGATTGTTTTAAGTTCCTCCCTTTCTATCACCTCTGCATTACCTGGTACTATTGGGATGGTACTAGTGTCCTCCACTGTGAAAACTGAGGCAAAATATTGATTTAGTGTCTCTGCCATTTCTGTGTTCCCCACTATTAACTCCCCAGTCTCATCCTCCAAGGGACCAGCATTCACTTTAGCTACTGGCTTCCCTTTTATATACTAAAAGAAGCTTTTGCTATCCATTTTTATATTTTGCACTAGTTTTCTTTCATAATTTACCTTTGCTCTTTTTATTACTTTTTTATAACCCCTGGGGACTGAGGATAAGAAGCTCCATAAAAGAGTGGTGTGGACTTTATCAAGGGAGACGGTTGTAGCACTTAGTACAGGGTGGATAGAGAAAAATTATTTCCACTGGTTGAGGAGTCAAGGACTTGGGAGCATAGTCTAAAAGTTAGAGCCAGAACTTTCAGGAGTGAAATTAGGAAACGCTTCTACATGCAACGGGTGGTAGAAGTTTGGAACTCTCTTTTGCAAATGGCAATTGATGCTCGATCAATAGCTAATTTTAAATCTGAGACTGATAGATTTTTGTTAACCAAAGGTATTAAGGGATATGGGCAAAGGCAGCTATATGAAGTTAGGTCACAGATCAGCCATGATCTCCTTGATTGGTGAAACAGGCTAAATAGGGCTGCTCATGTTCCTATGTTCCTATGCAATCTCCACCAGCCTATGTATAGGCAGCCACACAGCACAGGAAGGGGTTTAATGCCCTCACAAGGTAGGGCAAACTGAGTAAACAAAGGACATTTTCCCCTGCACATTGTGTGAAAATGATAGCCATGACTCATTTCCTTACATATCATGCCCTCACTGTGACATTAACTGATTGAAAGGAAAAATGTTCTATTCACAAGAAGCCTCTGGAACCACTAATGCATCTTTTTAGCTCCATACCACTTTCATTATCTGCCTCAAGGGAGTTGTGCTAGTCTTAAAGAAGTGATTAAAGTGAGCCTGCACCTGCAAGCATTATTATAATGGTATGAATACAGACACCTGGAAGTAAAGAAGTGTAATTGCCTATTGGATTCCTTTAGCACTGTGTTTTCTCTTTGCAAAGGATAAATGTTGCTCACAACCAACACCAAAGAATACAACAACAGAAGGAAAAGCTAGTCTAAGAAGCTTGAGTCTGCCCAAGGAAGAAACATTGCAGCTCTTGTGAAGACACACAGGAGAGGCTATGATAGATGAGACAGTAGGAGGTGAGCTCCCAAAAAAAGTTTGGCCAAGACAGAGAATGGGAACAGCACAGTAGGTTTCAGCTTGATGTTGTATTTCAAAGTAGTTAGATGAGTCATGACTCAGCTGCTATTTCTTCAAAGAGACTTAGGAGTATTTACACAGTTGAAAATATGTTTTTTTTAAGCCTCCTTCAGGTTCCCATGCAGCAAGAGGAAAACCAATCAGATGAGCTGCCAGGAACAATGCAAGCTCCACAATTCATTTCGATCCTCACCAGTTTCACCATGGTACTCCTGCACTGGGCAGGAGGATGTAGGTCCGTGGATTTGCTATTTATGAGTTGGAAACAAATGGCGCCTCATTCTAATTCTCTCCATTCCAACCTCTTGCTGACCCTCATCCCTCTCCTATCCATGACAAAGAAAGAGAGGGAGAGCGGGGAGATGGTGGCGCAGTGGTAATGTCACTGGGCTAGTAATCCAGATGTCCAAGCTAATTTCCTAGGGACATGGTTTCAAATCCCACCATGGTAGCTGGTGGAATTTAAATTCAATTGATTAATCTGAAATTGAAATCTAGTCTTGGTAAGCTCAGAAGTTATTATCAATTGTCATAAAAATCCATCTGGTTTACTATCGTTCTGTCCTTACCTAGTCTGGCCTATATGTGACTCCAGACCCAAAGCAATGTGGTTGTCTCTTAACTGCCCTCTGAAATGGTTTAGCAAGCCAGTCAGTTGTCAAGGGCAATTAGGGATGCACAACAAATGCTGGCCTTGCCAGCAATGCCGACATCACCTGCAAGAATTTAAAAAATTCTCATTGGGAAAACCTATTCTCCGCTCAAAGGTTTCAAATTATCAGACACTGATTTTAAAAGGCAGGAGAAGCGATTCATTCGTGAAGCTGCAGAGGTAAAAAAATCCCCAAAACTTTAAGTCCCAGAAAAGGTCTACAAAGATGCAATAAGTTCTCCAACATGGTATCCACCTCTGTGTTACCACCAATACTGCTACTTTTATAGTGGCACTGATTCCAATAGACAGATTAAGGGTGCTAACTGGGCAAATGGTTCAGATGGATACCCACTTGTACCTATTTACATGTGGGAAGCCAAGCTTATACTGGGTAATAATCAGTACTGTCAATTTTTGTGCACATATCACTTTCCAGGAAGGGATTGAAATAGTCAGCCAAATAGCCAAATAATTTTTCTATTTTTAACTATGATGAATCATCTGAAAATGCTCTTCAAAAGGGCTCCTAATAATAAGAATCCCTGTGTAAAATGAGCCCTAATAGCAAGACTTCCTCTTTAAAAGGGGCTATTGATGTTGAGAATCCTTCTTCAAAAGGATAACTGATGGTAAGATTCTTTCTTTAAAGGGAGTTCTGATGGTGAAATTCTCTCTCTTTGAACAGCATCCTGAAGGTGAGTCATTCTTGAAAAGGAAACATATGGAGAGATTTCCTCTTTAAAACGATGCTTGATATCAAGGCTTCCGAATAAAAATGGTTCCTGATCATGAACACGTCATTTTTAGGAAGGTTTCGAGTAGTGAGACTACTACTTTAAAATGGGGAATACTGATGGTTAGAATCTATTGTTAAATGGCTACCAATGATGAGACTCCTCCATGTTTAAAATGAGATTTGCTCTTTAATTTGGATGGCAAATTCCCCTGGCTTCCTGATAGCACTGACAGCCTAGAGCCATGTGACTTTAACAGCCTTGCACTCTTGGATGACTTTCACACCTGCCAGTTGTCATTCTGTCTGCAGCTCAACTGATTCAACAGTCTGATGTTTTACAGTCTTAACCCTCTTCACCTCACATAGTTTGCCTTCAAATAGTTTTCAATTACTGATAATCTGGATGTGTACTTTTTAAAATATCTACTTGTCAGCTCTTACACTGCGGAATGCACTCATGCCTTTCAGCGCTATACAAGCACTGATAATATCTAAGAAAATTTCCTTCTTTCAAATATAGCTACTTAAAACATTTTGGCACATTGCCAAATACAGAAGTATAATATCACTTTGTTGATTTTTGAATGTTCAATGACCTTTTGGATTGGGACTCATTGGGAACATCCAACCTATATTTTGAAGAGCATGAGGAAGCAATTCTATTGCAAAACAATGTTCCAATACACAGCAGTGCTCTACAGCACTCACCTGGCAATGGTTTCTTTCCTATTTTCTTTCTTCCTATCAAAAGTGCTGAATTTTGCTGGGGTATGGTCCCATGAGGCTGACTGCACTCCAGTATATTATGCAGGTGCTCATTTTTCATGTTATCTGGTACCTTCCCCGTGTGACCACTCTTTTTTCACTCACAATGTTATTAAAATATGGAATGTATTGCCACAAGTGACTATTGAAGCTGAGTCAATCAAGATGTTTAAGAGAGAGTTGGATTAATGACTTAGAAGATACACATTAAAGGGGTCAGGGAATGGGATTAGAGTAAGGAGCTTCATCGCAGGAGTTCATCCCAGCCCAGGCACAATTGAACCAAATATTCTCCTGCTGTGTTAAAAATTACTGAAATGTTATGCATGAACATGGATAGAAAGCTATTTAACCATAGAAGGCAATACATCTAAGCTTAATCCTGCAATTAGCCAACATGCCACACATTTTAAAAGAGATCACAAAGTTCGCCCATAAAATTGGTTAATTAATACTAGTGATGCCTATAAAATGTTTCTTTCAAAATGTCTGACCATGTGTATATGATATATAATGTAGTTGCAGTTTTCACTCTGTTCCTGTGCAACTACAACATCTACAATATGCTGTGGCTCAGGCAGAACATTTACAAATGACAACTGTAAGAAAGAAAAATATATTTCAGTTTTCCATGTTTCTACAGTTCAAGCCATAAGTGAAAAGTTTTAGATAACTAGGACCAATTGCCTTCACGGGGAGGTTCACTAGCATGATTAGAGAGGGTTTAAACTAAATGGGAAGGGGATGAGCACCAGAGTAGAGAAGTAGAAAAGAGGAATAAGGTGCATTAAAAAGTGAGAGTGTTGAGTAGTATTAGAGAAGAATGTACTACCATAATAGATAGGAACAGACTAGGAAGGACTATGAGGAATACAAAGACAGGTTTACAGTGCATGAATGTAAACACACAAAGTGTGGTGAATAAGGTTGGTGAGTGACAAGCACAAATAGCTGTGTGGGAATATGCTGTAGTGGCAATAATGGAAATATAGCTTTAAAATGGTGAGGACTGGGTGCTTAATATTCAAGATACATAGTGTTCAGAAAAAATAGGAAAGAAAAAAAAGGAAGTGTGGTGGCAGTACTGATTAGGGAAGATATTGTAGTGTTGGAAAGAGAGGATGTCCTTGAGGGAAGGTGAACACAGATTCCATTTAGTTAGGGTTGTGAAGAAAAAAGGGTATGATCATGCTACTGGGGGTATTCTATAAGCCTCCAAATAGTGAGAGGGAGATAGAGGAACAAATCTTCAGGGAAATCACAGAGATGTGCAAGAACTATAGTGTGGTGATACTTTAAATCTGTGCTTTCTGGTTCTCGATCCTTCTACCAGTAGAAACAGTTTTTCCTTATCTACTCTGTCCAAACCCCTCAAGATTTTGAGCACTTCTACGAAATTTCCTCCCAACCTTCTCTTTTCCAAGCAAAACAGTTCCAACTTCTCCAGTCTATCTACGCAACTGAAGTTCCTCATCCCTGGAACCATTCTTGTGAATCTCTTCTGCACTCTCTCTCATGCCTTCACATCTTTAAGCAGATTTAAGGTTTTGGGCAAGAAATACAGGGGGATGTGAGGAATAACTTTTTTATTTAGGAATGGTATTGACCTACTCATTCCTTACGAGTGTGGTGGAAGCAGAGATGATTAATAATTTCGAAAAGAAATTGGATGGGTACTTGAGGAAAATAAACTTGCAGGACTATGGGGATAGAGTGGGGAATGGGGCTGATTGGATTGCTCTACAGGGAGCTGGCATGGATTCAAAAGGCCAAATGGCCTCCATTTGTGTCTTAATGAATCTATAACTATGTTCTTTTTCTGTATTTTTTTTCCATGTTGTTGAGTGAAGATGATGTTTTCAATAAGGCCAGAAAGGAATATTTATAAGTGATGTGATGCTGGCCATGACCATTGCGACCAGAAACAGCCAGTCTGCCAGACATGGACCTTGGTGAAATATCATGAGTACTGATTAATGGAGACTCAACAGTGGAAAAACCTCCCTTAGTAGTCCTGCGCCAAGAACATAATATAAAGACTATAAACCCACCATGGCAAGTAAAGAGAAGAAAAAGATACCTTTTATTATCATGGAAATAACTCAGAAAGGCTCCAGAGAAAAGGATCTTTGGAAAAATGACATGGGTAAAAGATCCACAGTTTCAAAAGGAAAAGGATGACATACATAGTACATTGTTAGCTAGACTGATAAATTTCTATACCTTCAACCCCGTGGATGACTTTTAGTGTGTGCTCATCAATAATGTCAGTACTGGACAAAGGGACACTAATCCTCATGGGCATCTGCCTGTCAGGTACAACATGGGTTAACATGGAATAAAAGTTTGGCTATATTATCCCATCAGCAGTGGGAGGTCCTGCTGTATTAAGTATTCCAAAGTCCTGTATGAATGCACATTAGATGCAGAATAAAACCTTTGATACACTGTGACATCAAGCACTCCCAGGACAAGTACAGCATAACTTTAATGTTAATAAAAACCATCTGCTTCACTGTCCCCCCAAAAATTCCTTAACCACAACATAAAAGCACATTGATACATCCCCATTTCCCACAGCCATTCTATATTCCTATGGGAAGGGCCAATTAACATAATGCAAAAGTCTAACATAAAACTCAGCTGCTCCAGAAGTGCCACAGAGTAGCCATTGCTGGAGCTGTAAGAATTGCTTTTCTCATTGGTGAGTGGTTGGAAACTGAAGAGGGATGTGACTTCACTGACATCATTGGGGGCATCTGGGGTTGGCAGAGGAAGGTCTGATGATTGCACAAACCCCAGCTGAGTAAAGTCAGGTGGGAACAGGCTACTCTGAAATTGGATAAGCTTCAGCAGATGCAACATTCTGGACAGCAGGAGGCCAGAGGAGCACAGCGGGAAAGGGGGTTGCTGGTAGGGGAAGAAGGCGCTATCCAAGACATCAGGCCTACTGCCCAAGAGTCAGCTACCTGCAAATGACAGAGCGCCAATGCTGTAGGAGACTGTGTCTATCCAGACAGATGGTCTCGGACCTTTGTGCTCTGATTCACAATGACCTGAAGCCACAATGGCTTCTTACCTGCACCTGTCAAGGTCTCTGTTCTATGCAACTGGGTCAGTCCAGGGATCAGCTGCGGATCAAGGTGGCATCTCATAGTCGGCAGCTCATCACGTCATCAGGCAGGTCACGGATGCCATATTCAGGAAGGCACAGGACTACATCCACTTTGACACAGATGAGCCTGCTCTGGGACAGAGGGCAGTGGGTTTCGCTTCCATCGCTGGATTCCCCAGGTGCAGGGCATCATTGATTGTGCCAATATGGCCACCAATGCACCCTGTGTCCAGCCAGTGAGATCCATCAACAGGAAGGGATTCCACTCCCTCAATGTTCAACTGGTCTGCAACCACAACAAGAGCTTCCTCCATGTGTGTGCTCACTTTCCTGGCAGCTGCCATAACTTCTTCATCCTCCACCAGTCCAGGCTGTCTCGGATTTTCACTCCATCCCCCAAAATGTGTGGATGTATCTAAGAGGACAAGGCAAATCCTTTGAAGAAGGACCCCTCTACGGGAGTCTCAGACAAAGGCACAAAGGCAGTACAATCAATGCCACCTGCTCAGAAAGTCAACTATTGAGCGGGCCATTGGTATTCTGAAGATGTGATTCCGATGCCTGGATCAGGCAGGTGGCTCCCTGCAATACCCTCCTGCAAACATCTCGGTCATTGTGGTGCTCTGCTGCGCTCTCTATAACATGGCCCGCCAGAGAGATGTGGACCTTGAGGACAGTGAGGCCCTGGAAGAAGACAACTCATCAGGGGAGAAGCAGGAGGTAAGAGAGGAGGTGATGGGGATAACACTAAACAAAGAGGTGGCCCTGCTGCATGACAAGGTGGTCTCCTCCTGCCACCCTCCAGGAAGAGGACCTCCCTCCTATCCCTCCAGCATTAGATCCAGGTCGGCGCCAATGAAGCAAGGGTCTGCCCTGCCCCTAGTGCCAGGCCTCCAGATCCCCTGAGACTTTTCACTTCCCTCTGGTGCAGTGGAAGGCATTGGCACAAACTGCAGATCTCCCCCTCAGGACAACCAGCAGTCTCAGTGATGGCTGCTGTGGGGTGTCTACATGAACCCCACACTACATCTGACCCACCTCCATTACCAACCCCTCTGGTTCTAAGTGGACAGGAAGCCTGTCTCCATACCAATTAATGCTTATTCATTTGAAAATCCGAACCTGAATCAGTTTCTCAATAGAGGCCGGTTTCTGACCCAAAACCAGACCTGGCTCCTATTTCCTGCTTCTGTTACAAAAATCCAGCTCTGTGTTTTCAAATAATGATGCCAAGGAGCAACATTTAGATAAGAAACAAGAGGGGGCAAGGACAGTGATTGGGGAACACTAAACTAATGGTGGGGGAGCAGGGAGAGAAGCCATTGCAGTAATTCTCTGGCTATAATTAGATAGATAGGAATGGAACCAGGTGAGAGCAGTCCCACCCAGCTGGATGATAGTGGAGAGGCATTGGAGGAGGATGCTGTGGCTAGCTAAAAGCTACAGGCCTTACAAATATATTAATTTTATTGTAATACAATTCATAATTTACTTTACAAAATTTGCTTAAGCTGCAAGTAACTTTGTTCTTACATCCCCAAAGCCTTATTTCCAGCTATTTATATATAAAGATATTCACATTTTTGCTCTTACTCCCATGATGGATTTGAGGATTTGTTTAAAATGCAAGAATTGCCCTTGTTTGCTTTTACTTCTCTCTATCTTCCCCAATGTCAATCTTTTACTCAGTTATACTATAAATAGGTTTATAGTTTTTTTCTGGGACTATTGTTGGTTAATCACTGCACAGGGTTTTTTTTTGCTGTCGCTGAGTTTGTTATTTTTCAAACCTGTTACAGCTCCTTGGTGTAACTGCAGCAGGTGAGAACAGAATGTCGGCTAGGTAGCTGTTGCATCAGCTCCTGTGAACTATCACTACTGCTGCATGGCAAGACTGCTCCGAAAAGCATAATTGTACAGCAGATGATGTGCAACTATAATTTTGAGCCCTTTTCGAGGTCTGCATCCCTGTAGAACTAAAATAGACAGCAGAATCTTTGTTTCAGCAAGCCAATTACATGCTTGATTTGTATCTTTGTAGAGACATGTACTTCATTATATATTTTTTTCAGATATACATCTTGGATTCCGCTGTTGTCTTCAGCCAGAGCTTGAGAGGGAATCCTTATTTGCTCAGGATCCATCCATCTAGAGCATAATTATAGTCCTTTTGGGACTATGTCTGGTTTGTGCTCCAGATATCTCCTGTTTGAGGTTTTCTCATTGTATGACCACTCTCTTAACTGCAAAAATTCTGCAAAAATTCTGTTACAATTTCTCTGAGCTAGTTTCCTTTCTCTCCTATTGAATTTGATTTTTTTCTATGCACATGCCTATATCTTTCACTGTTTCCTCTTCCTTTTCATTTTTATGTTGAATCCATCTTCAGCTTGCTGTTTCTAAGATCTTCCTCGACCCTACTTGCCCAACAACTATCTCATTGATTATACAAACAATGAATTTTGATTGTTTCCTTTCCCTCTCCAAAATCTTTTGCACTCACTCCATTATACCCCTTACCTTGGCAGCTGGGCAACAACACACATTGCAGGACTCTAGGTTACATTTCCAAGAGTGCCTATGTATTCTCCTGATTTTAGAATCCCCTAATACCATTAGTAGTCTGCATGTCACTTTCTTCATTTTGGCAACCATTGCTTCCACAGTGCTTTGGTGCCATTCATGATTCTCTCTTACCAGTTCTGTCAATGTCCGAGGTACGCAGTAACTATTTAGCAATTAAAACACTCTCAGGAAGTCCTTTCACTGTGTTATGACTGAGGTAGAAGAAGTTCACTGTCTTTTCTAGTCCCACTTCTCCGCAGGTCACAACATATATTTTAAAAATGCTTACCCAGTTACCGATTTGTTCAATCATATACTCTACTCTTTATCCCAGAGTAAAATACACCAAGCAGATTTCTTTAATAAACAACAAAATTATGGGCTGGATTTTAAGGAACCCTCGATGTAGGGAACCATGGCAGGGGGAGCCTGAAGATGGCCCTGGTGTCATGCCCGCCACAGACGCCGACGCCAGCAGGGCCCAGCATGATCCTCCTGGTGGCGACGCGGCACCGTTGCAGTCCTCCCGCCGCTGGGCGACGGGACTTGGATTAGAATATGTGGATGGGCACTTACCATTCATTAATATTCAGCTTGCTGCAATTCAGGCAGCAGGTTAGGATCTTCATTCAGATGTACGGCACACACGTACCTTCACTTTCACATCCGTTAAAAAGCCAGCGGCACCAAGGCGTCACTCCTCGGAGCCTGTGAAAGTGGGTGCGGGACTGCAATGTGAGGGGTTTTAATTCTCCATTTAAGAAGGGAGGTGGGTGGGGGACTGCAATGTGAGGGGTTTTAATTCTCCATTTAAGAAGGGAGGTGGGTGCGGGACTGCAATGTGAGGGGTTTTAACTCTTCATTTAAGAAGGGAGGTGGGTGGGAGACTGCAATGTGTGGGGGTTAACTCTGCATTTAAGAAGGGAGGTGGGTGCGGGACTCCAATGTGTTGGGGTTCAACTCTCCATTTAAGAAGGAAGATGGGGGGGGGTGGGTGTCTGCAATATGTGGGGGTTTTAACTCTGCATTTAAGAAGGGAGGTGGGTGGTGGACTGCAATGTGTGGGGTTTTAACACTGCATACTTGAAGGGACGTGGGTAAAGGACTGCAATGTGACCAGTTTTAAGTCTGCATTTAAGAAGGGAGGTGGGTGCGGGACTGCAATGTGTGGGGGTTTAACTCTCCATTTAAGAAGGGAGGTGGGTGGGGGACTGCAATGTGAGGGGTTTTAATTCTCCATTTAAGAAGGGAGGTGGGTGCGGGACTGCAATGTGAGGGGTTTTATCTCTCCATTTAAGAAGGGAGGTGGGTGGGAGATTGCAATGTGTGGGGGTTAACTCTGCATTTAAGAAGTGAGGTGGGTGCGGGACTCCAATGTGTGGAGGTTCAACTCTCCATTTAAGAAGGGAGATGGGGGATTGTCTGCAATATGTGGGGGTTTTAACTCTGCATTTAAGAAGGGAGGTGGGTGGTGGACTGCAATGTGTGGGGTTTTAACACTGCATACTTGATGGGAGGTAGGTAAAGGACTGCAATGTGACCGATTTTAAGTCTGCATTTAAGAAGGGAGGTGGGTGCGGGACTGCAATGTGTGGGGGTTTAACTCTCCATTTAAGAAGGGAGGTGGGTAGGGACTGTAATTTGTGGGCTTCTAACTCTGCGTTCTTGAAGGGGGATACCCCGTGCCCTTCTTCCGTAAAGGGGGTGACTCTGCGCCCACCAACATTTAGAGTGGGGAAAGGGGGCTGACTCTGCAATTGGCCAATGTTATTTGGGGAGGGGAGAACAATAGCAGTCCAATATTTTTTAAAGTGATTCTGAATGAATGCAGAGTTGACTACCAATTAAATATGGTGCCAGCACCTGGTGAATTGTCAGCTGACGCCATTCACGGTGTCGTCCAGCCCGCCCCCTCCATGTCATTTGGTTGGGGGGGGAACGGCCCTGGCCGGGCATGCAATGAGCCTCCGCGCTTAGGATCATGGCGGTTTTGCAACATGTAGCCCGCACAGGTGGGACGCCATTTTTTTTACCGCAGCTGTCTATAAATTTCAGCCCTATCATTTGATTATCAAACAAGACTCATCCAGTAATGAAGGAAAGCATTAACACACAGATCGAAATATGAAAGTTCCCTTTTTAAATATCCCCACGATACACACACACTCTGAAAAAAATACAGAAATTCTTTCTGTAGAGGTCTGGTACAAAAAAAGACCAACAAAAAGAATACTTTGGCCAAATAATTGCTAATTCTTGAAGAAAAAAAGAGAAGATATGGGAAGAAGTCCGTTGTCCCTTTTGGTCTATTGTCTGGGTTGTGGGATCTTTTCTAAAGCAATTCTTTTCAGGCGGCATTGAGAATTAATCTGGCAGGTTTTTCCAGATTCTCAGGAGAGATGCAGCACCAGGGACTTTAGTTCTCCCACACTGGATCTTTGCAGGGTTTCTTCAAAGAGGTAGAGAAAGAGGTGAGCTGGGAAGTTTCTTTTCCTTTGGCAGGCAAAACACCAACAGTCTTCAAAACAGTTCACACCCCAAATGACTTGAAAATGATATCCAAACCCCAAACAGAAAGTCAACCTCCTGACCTCCATAAACCTTGACATGTGGCTTCTCTGTAAACATCTTCCCCAAGTAACCAAGCTTTCTGTTGTTACTGAGCTTAAAGCCATGATTTCCAGCACAGGTTGTTTTCAAACAACATCTCAAGTGTCTTTTTAGTGAACTTGGTAAAAAAAAAATCCATGGACTTTTTTCAGTTTAACACAAGTCCTCAAAAAATAAAATATTAAAAAATGGAAGCACTTCTGTAAAAACTGGTATTGATTTTTCATTTTGGGTAAGAGGGTAGTTCTTTTCTTTGTGATAGGGTCACAAAATTCAAGTCCACCAGGAAAGATTTGGTTGCAGGTGGCTGTTGCTTGTGCTGCAATGGAAGCTGTGATATCATCCATCAGACACTGCATCATGGTTGGGTCCACAAGTGTGCTGATGAAGTTGGCCACCACTTCTATGCTGGAAAGGATGGGCTGCAAGCTCTGTACAGAGCCCTGTGCCAAGTTGGTTCTGGACTCCTCCATGCTCCTTGATACTGTCATATAGACTGCCACCTGCCAAGAATGAGGCACATTAATTTCGCCACATGGACATTAAATGTCAAATTGTTGCTGGGAAGAAGAGAAGGCCTGTTACAAGGGGTTGCCAGGCCCTTGGCTGGGAAGACATTTTTGCATATTAACAGACAGTGTGTGTAGACAAAGGACCAGTCACTGACACACACAATTCACAAAGCCAGAAGTGGTTATACCAGTCGGTCACGTGACTACCCTGCTGGACAACTTGGGGAGTTTTAAATTGTCGAGACAGTGTTTGAACTGGCAGAAAGTTATTTGCTCCTGGACTGAAGCAGACCTCCTCTCCTGTCTTGTCTGCTCCCATCCTTTTCTCATGGAACTCCAAAAACTGACTGAAGACACATGAACCCCAAGAGAGGAAAATCTCCTACAGTAACAAGATTTAAGAAGAATACTGGGCCCCAACAAAAAGCAAGATCCACCTCCAAACAAGAACTCTACAGTGGGCTTAAGGAACTGTAACAGTGGCGCAGTGGTTAGCAATGCAGCCACACAGCTCCAGCGACCCGGGTTCAGTTCTGGGTACTGTCTTTGTGGAATTTGCAAGTTCTCCCTGTGACCATGTGGGTTTCCGCCAGGTACTCCGGTTTCCTCCCACAGCCAAAGACTTGCAGGTTGATAGGTAAATTTGCAATTGTAAATTGCCCCTAGTGTAGGTAGGTGATAGGAGAATGGTGGGGATGTGGTAGGGAATATCGGATTAATGTAGGATTAGTATAAATGGGTGGTTGTTGGTTGGCACAGACTCGGTGGGCCGAAGGGCCTGTTTCAGTGCTGTATATGACTATGACTAAAAACTCTTCTGATATTGCCTCACACATTTCCACTTTATTTTTTTTCTGCCTCTATTTGCATGTGCGTATTGCATATGCATGCTAGCGTGGACGCATCATGTATCCGTCGGTGTCAGCCAAATTAGAATTTAAGTTTAAGTTTAATGAAATTTCACCTTTCTTCTTTAAACCTAGGAAAGCCTGTTTGTGCTGGTTTCCTTGCCTTATAATTGGAAAGCGGTGAACCAAGGGGGAGCTAAAAACACGTGTTTAAAATTAAACCCTGTTACAGTAAGACCAGGTGAAGGCTGAAAGGGAAACCTAGTCCTCTTTCTCACCTGGTCGTAACAATACTGACTGAATGCTTTCTGGCAGGTTTCCCAATGAATCAATCTTTTTGAAGCACATACCCATCAGCATTCTTCTTTAGACTGCCCCATTGAAGTCCTCATCCCAGTCCTCTGCAGCAGAACCTGTGTACGGACTATCACTCTGGTAAGATGGCACCTGCGCTATCCTTGCCCCTTTCTCTGGTTGCAGCCTCTTGTGCCCCGTGTCTCACAACGAGCAGATCTTGTCTCTAATCTATCCTCAAATATACGCGCAGTGTCAGTATTTAAGCTGGTGTCTATGAGTGTGAAGTCAAATGATGGTGTTATGTCTTCATCATCACTCCCTTCTTGGTGTTCCTCCAATGCCTGGTCAGGTTGCACCTTTTGGGTATCTGAAATGAAAAAGCACAAAGGTAAGGCTGTGGTGCATGGGTGGGTGGTGGGGCAGGGTGGGGCGGGGAGTAAAAGGTGCATGCTTACACAATCTGCAGCTTGTAAATATGAAGAGATTGTGGGATGAGGGGGAGGTGAGCTGTGAGAAGGAGGATTAGGATGAGAATACTGTCAACTTTGATGGTTTCAACCTTGTCGCTCGCCACGGCCTCAGCAATGGGCATCCCAGTGTTTACCAGCACCGACTCCTCCATGGGTTTAGGACATGCAGGCATGCCTGTCCCCCTCAGGTTAGTTCCTCTTGCCTCCGGTTGTGCGCAACCTTGTCTGCCAGAGAAGGAGGTGTACCGGTGAATGTTGTGCAATCAGTTTGACTGATGTGGCTCTTATGGTTGAATAGCTGGCAGTGTGGTAACCTGTGAGATGTGGGTATGAGGCTTGCAGCAGTGCTAAGTGTGTGAGGGTGACTGTTAGGTGTGAGGCCTGATTGATAAAGGTTGTTGGTGGGTGAGTGAAGGGGTTGTGGTGATTCGAGCAGTGTTTGAGGCTATAGGTGCAGTTGGCAGGATATGGCATTTGAAGAATCACTGACCTTGACCACTTGCGGGAGTTCATTGAACCTCTTGCCACACTGCATCCAGGTCTTTGACACTTGAATCTTGCCATTGACTTCCACGGCTATTTGCTCCCACATTCTTTGGACCATGTGGCTGGACATCCTCATTCCCCTCGCCCCCCCTCCCCCCACTCCCCCCACAAATACAGGACATCTCTCCCCCTTTGCACTCAGTCCACCAAGACGTCCAGTACAGCGTCTAAAAACCTCGGAGCTCGCTATCTTCCTTGTTGTATCATTCCTTACTGTTTCCCAGGTCAGGATTTCTGCAACTGCTCCGGCCAAATAGACCTCCGCTTTAAGAGGTGCAGGCTAGCTTTAAGCAGAAATAATAATAGAAAATGCTGGAAATACTCAGCAAGTCAGGCAGCATCTGTGGAGAGAGAAACAGAGTTAATGTTACAGGTTGATGACCTTTCATCAGAATTGGGAAAAATTGGATTATGTAATAGGTTTAAGCAAGTAGAAAAGGGGAGGGTGGGAAAAAGAACAAAATGAAAGGTCTATGATAGGGTGGAAGGCAAAAGAGATTAAATGACAACAGGGTGCCTTAAGCAATGAGGCTAGCTTTTTAAGTGGTGCTAGCCACTCATAATATTGACTTTCTGCTGATGTGTCCAGCCAGTTAATGCCGACTGGATGCAGAGATCATTCAGATGAGAAGGCAGCATAAAGTTAGCATATTGCCCGCATTGCAATCTACGGGCCTATGTTAATCGTGCGTTGCAGTCGCTGTGCCTGTTTATGCGGGATATCCAATTTAACTCCCAACATGTGCCTGGGTTAGTTCCAGGAGGTTATGGCTCTTTCCATTTCTGACTTGGAGAAAATTTGGTGGAGCATCACATCCTGTCTTCACCTAACATCCATATCCACATATTCCAACTGTAGTCACTGGATAGTTACCAGGCGTGGAAACTCCAGCTAATATTTTTACCCTTTCTAGCCCCGTACTGAGACCAGTTGTATGCTTTAAATAATCTATCTCAGTACAGACCAGAGAAAGCAACTTGGAACTCTCCACCGAATGCTGCATTTACCCACTGAGCCACCCGGGAAGTTGGGAATTCATTTCTATGCTAGGCTGGATTCAGTTGAAGAATAAGATCTGTGCTGTTCAATCCCCAACCAATTTGGCACTGATTTATATCATGTAAACAAAGAAAAAAAGGTTAAATACAGAGCGCTCCTATTTTGGAGAAAGACACAGAATTGATTCATTGGATTCGATTATTCTTCTGAAAGAATCTCTATCAGATTTTCCAGCTGTCACTATGGCTAACTTTGTTAACAGGAGCAGAGGATTCAATCTGCCTGCCTCCAGTTGATGCTGGGATTACATTCTATCCAGTGAGACTGTCACACAGGACCATTAGTAATACATTTTGCATGCCCTTCATCCAGTCCATTACAAGTGTGACAATGCATATTTATTTCTCATGTATGCAACTCTCAGAAGCACCATCCATCTCTCCCAGACCTTCTTATTGTGACCTGCAATGAAGCATTCTCAATGCCTATGGTTTATGCATTGATTGGTGCCATTTTCTAAAAACTAATTTTGCCGCTGTACCTCAAGAGATCAAAAGTGACAGCCACTTTGTTCTAGATTTCTCACACCCTTTTCAGATTTGTTAACGCTTAACATACCAAACTGTTCACAAACCTTCACCAATTTCATGCACAAAAGATAATGAGCAACAGCTGCCCCTACTCTGTCCCCAGGGAATGTGCTATATTGGGAATTGCACAAAAATCCTACCATCCACAAAACAACACATTGACATGTTTTTGGGTCAGTTGTTGTTAGATATTGTAACACCCAGTTGAATTGTTATCGACTAGCAGCAAAACTTTTATGTAGACTTTGAGTATTTTTTGAGTTAAACTTCTTACATAATGCAGAACCAATTTAAATCTGTGTGTGGAACTTTTACAATAAGTTTATCAGCTACTTATTTTCACAAGAACCAAGGCTTTAGTTGAGCAGAGAGATTGGATCAGGGGGAGGTGATGTTGTCTGGAGAGGACGGTAACCTTGAAGTGATTTATGAATTTAACCCCTGATAGGGACTAACCCAAATCAGGAGTACATCCCTATGAATCTCCTTTAATTAAGTTCAAACCAGACAAATTCTTACAGACACTTATTTGGGTCTAAAGAATTGAACTAGTTTTCCCTCAAAGAAATAAAACTAACAGAGAATATTAACATTTCACGGATAGCCTATTTTAAAAATAATTATAACTAAGTCATAAATATCCCAGATATTATAAGGGTCTGGGAAACTCTCTTCTATTTGTATCTCTCCACTTAAAGAGACACAGAGAGGGGGTTCTTGTAGTTGTATACAGAATGCTACATGAGACGATTTATTAACTTTCAATATTTATTAAAGAATTTAACATGCAGTACACTTTTAAGTGGATAAGTATATCACAATATCAAATATTATGAAGAGATGTAACACATAATCTTATTTCTAACATAGAATCCAAAAGTTTAACCTTGCTAATGTTACAGCAAAATATCTTAGAATATCCATCAACATTTAAAGTAAACTTTTACCTTAAATTCCCTGAGTAAGCCAAAGGGTGAGAAGTATTGTTGAGGAATTCAACACTTCTAATTTTTGCTTCAGAAACTCTCATGTTTATACTGTTTCTGAAGTATCATCTGACCTTTTAGCATATAGGTACTACCTTTCTGTGTGTTTTTCCTGCTCTTGAAATCCATATATCCATAACATCTCCAGTTAATGTTTTGCTGGAATTCCCCTGCTCTTGAAGTTGTGAGTATTTATCTCATCAAAATGTTTATAATTATGTTTACTTGACCTCTTGTTCTTGTAGGTACTATTCCATTTATTGTTTAATTATCTATAACTGTGTTTTATGGTGGCTTGTAAGCAACCTTTTGAGCTGATCTATCTACGCACCAACCAACACTATCAATTAAGTTTATTGTTACCTCTTACTGCTGTCACACAGGATATTTCAATGTGTGTTTATCCTCCAAGTTCCTGGCAACAGAAATGCTGAAATAGATTTTCTAACTTAAAAGGTGTTGCTGGTTCACATTCTATTGTAACAGGGACCTTGAAATACCTTGGAATTTCTAACTTTACCTTCTTAAAGGGGAATGTCAGTGAGCCTTGAAAACTGACCATTTATTCAATCTTTATTTGTAAAAGGTATAAATATATTAACTATATCTAAATTCTACCTAATTAAGCCTATTATACCTATTTTCCATCACAACACAAGACTAAATAGTGGAAATATAAGGATGGATGAATATTCAGAAGTTTTGCTTGATTGCTTTTGTAGATCCGTGGGCACTTTTGCATAACATTTCCTCAGCAAATTCATAGAGAAATACAGCACTGAAACAGGCCCTTCGACCCACCGAGTCTGTGCCGACCATCAACCACCCATTTATGCTAATCCTACATTAATCCCATATTCCATCTTACATCCCCACCATTTTCCTACCACCTACCTACATTAGGGGCAATTTAAAATGGCCAATTTACCTATCAACCTGCAAGTCTTTGGCTGTGGGAGGAAACCGGAGTACCCAGCAGAAACCCACACGGTCACAGGGAGAACTTGCAAACTCCACACAGGCTGTACCCAGAACTGAACCCGGGTTGCTGGAGCTGTGAGGCTGCGGTGTTAACCACTGCGCCACCCTAAATTAAATGGGTGGATAGCATCTATGATGGGGCTATTTGTACATGAGGTGTGGAAGTGATGGGGTCCTTGGTCTTTTCTTATTCCAAATTGACATAGATTCCATTCTTTACTCATCTATGTTCATCACAACAAGTCCAAAACATGTGCTCTGGAAAATGGATTTTAATCCTTCTTCCGTGCAATATCTAATGTCCCAAAACTGGAGTCTGAAGAACCAATGGGGGAATTTTAATAGTCGATAGCATGTGAGTTGGGAATTGGGAGGGTGGTTAATTCTGCTAAAAATGGAAGCGTGACCGGAAGCAGGCATGTTCAGATGCATATGTGTAATCCCATCCAGAGAGGCAGTTTACCGATTATAGGATTAAAAATTGGTTTACCCTGGTTTTGGATTTGGGGGCCGCGATTGGCATCTGATTACCATGATTGTAGTTTGGGGCTGGGCATCAGATGCACTGTTGGCTGTCTGCTGCACAATGTGGGGGGCAGGGGGGAGCTAACAGTGTATGAGACAAGTAGGTGCTGCAACCTGTCTCCAGTTCCTAGAGGGAGACTGTCCCTCCTAAAGGGAAGCTGCACTATTGAATTGGAGGCTGACAGAAAGTGACTTTGGAACACTGAAGGTCAAGAAAATGGTGCACCAGGCAAGGGAGAGGGTTCCAAGATTTAGTGTTACTGAGTTGGAGGCTCCAGTAACCCAGTGGAGTCCAGGATAGAGGACATGTTTCTACAGGGGGCCAGCAGGCCCTCGCACAGCAGACTGCGAAGGGAATGCATGCAATGGCAAGGAAGGTGAATGCCAAAGTATTTTGCAGCAGTGCTACAAGAAATTTAATGACCTCACATGGGTGGTCAACGTCAGTGAATGCATCATCAAATGGCATCTCATATCCACCACACCACTAATCTCGCAAACTGTTCAATGCACCACACTCCCATCATTCATCCAGCAGCACTCACTGGCAGTCAGGACTCACACCTAACATTCACATACTCCACTTCACCTGCACACACACACATTCCAAAGATTCCAGCCTCAAACCTACCTCTTGCTGCCACCACATACCTCCAGCCATTAGGCTATGGCAGGCACATCACCCAAACACAGTGCAATACAAACACTAAGATTACATACAAACATGCAAACATACAAATTAGGAACAGAAGTAGGCCACTTGGCCACTCGAGCCTGCTCTGCCATTCAATAAGATCATGGCTGATCTGATTGTAACCTCAACTCCACATTCCCGCCTACCCCAGATAACCTTTCACCCCTTGCTCATCAAGAATCTATCCATCATAAGACAACTGGCCCATTCCAAATATTAGTCTAGTAAACCTTCTCTGAACTGCTTCCGACGGATTTACATCCTTCCTTAAATAAGGAGACCAATACTGTACACAGTACTCCAGAAGTGGTCTCACCAATGCCCTGTATAACTGAAGCATAACCTCCCTTCTTTTGTATTCAATTCCCCTTGCAATAAACGATAACATTCTATTAGCTTTCCTAATTTCTTGCTGAAACTGCATGCTACCTTTTGCAATTCATGCACTTGGACACCCAGATCCCTCTGCATCTCAGAACTGTTCAATCTGTCACCGTTTAAATAATACGCTTCTCTTTTATTCTTCCTGCCAAAATGGACAATTTCACATTTCCCCACATCATACTCCATTTGTCAGATCTTTGCCCACTCACTTAACCTACCTATATCTCTTTGTAAATTCCTTATGTCCTCTTCATAACTTACTTTCCTACTTATCTTTGTGTCATCAGCAAATTTAGCAATCATCCTTTCATCCAAGTCATTTATATAAGTTGTAAAAAGTTGAGGCCCCAGCACTGATCCCTGTGGCACATGTGACGGAAACCATACCTGCCAAAATGAGACATATTAATTTCGTCATATGGAAAATTATTTTTGAACTGTTACTGAACTTGAAATAACTTGTTTAAAAATACCACAACAGTGGCTGAAAACATGGCTGCACATTTGCATTCTAAATGACAGTTGCATGAAGAAGACAATGGGAGTACTCCCTGATTCAATTAGCCGGATGGATTTTGTCAATGATGATGTTCAAGAAACATTGACAGCCATTGAGCATTCCACCCCCACCCCACTAAGAGTGTCTGGTAAGCTTGAAGGAATCCACAAATCTCACAGGTGAGGCCGCTCTAAACAAGGAACTCGTCACATGACTAACCTGCTGGCCAACTTCAATCAAAAATTTTACATCCAATCCAAAACCAGTAACTGAACTCCACCTATTACTTCAAACCTTCCCCCCCGACTTTAATTCTTTCTCCTCCTCTGTCCCTATTTGCATATGTGTTTATCACATGTGCACACTAGTATGGTCGCATTGCGTATTTTTAGTAGTTTTACAGAATTGGAGTTTAAAGGTTAATAAACTTACACCTTTCCTGTTTAAATCTGAGAAAACCTGTCTGGTTAATTTCTTTACCATTACAATTAGAGAGCAGTGAGCAAGGAATTACTGAGGGGAAGCTAAAAACACAGTATTTTAAAAATTAAACCCTGCTATGGTCAAATTAGGAAAAGGCTGAGAGGGGAGCCCTAGGTCCCGTCCTCATCCAGTCGTAACAGAAATTTGGGGGCTACCGTCCTGGACTGGACCCACAGCCAAACGAGAAAGTGGGATGTCAAATTGATCCCAGTAAAAAGGAGAAAAGATTTCAATACAGGTTTTCTTGTGGTTGTGTGTGCTAGAATACTAACATGTCTGTGACTGAAGCCAGTAACTCCCCAAGCCAGGGTGAAGTAACTTGGGATAAGTTAAAGGCACTGTCTATGGAAGAGTTCAGAAATATGGCTGCGCAGTGTGGGACCACTTTCCATGCCAAGGCTAGAAAATCAGAACTCGTAGGTCTAGCGGCCAACCATTTTTCCCTCAAATCTGAAGAAGCAGAGACAGGGTTAGAAATAGTCTCAGACAGGGTCTTGCTAGCAAAGATACAATTGGAACAGAGGAAACTCGAGTTAGACGAGAGAGAAAGAACATTCCAGATGGAACGTGAGTAAAGAGAGCTGAGGCAGCTTGAGTTAGCTAGGGGGTGACAGAGTAACCCCAGTGAAAGCAGGGAAGATTTAAGTGCAGGGCTGTGTACGGAATTTATAAAATTTTCCCAGTTGATTCCAAAATTCAATGAGGGAGACGTATTTTTTGTATCTTTTGAGAAACTTGCAAGTCAGTTATAATGGCCGGCTGAGAGCTGGACTCTTCTAGTGCAAAGTAAGCTAACAGGAAAAGCCCATGAGGTTTATTCGCTGTTGCCAGATAAGAGTTCATCAAATTATGAACCGACAAAAAAGTTTATCCTCAGGGCATATGAGCTAGTACGGGAAGCTTACCGCCAGAAGTCTAGACCCCTCTGGATGCAAACTGATCAAACTTACTTGGAGTTTGAGAGAAGTAAGCAGCTGGCTTTTGACCAGGGGTTGAGGGGTCTTAAAGTGCAACCCAGCTATAAAAGTCTCAGAGAGGTAACTTTGCGAGAGGAATTTAAAAACTCTCATCTCTCCATAAAGACTCATGTGGAAGAACAAAAAGTTTATAGAGCGAGGCAAGCCGCAGTTCTGGCTGATGAGTTTGCTCTAACATACAAGTCGGTTCCCCAGGGGAAAACCTTTCCTAGTCACCAACACAAATCTGAAAAGGATAAAGGATGGGAAGGTGATAGGAGCCCAATCAGTCCTGGGAGAGCAAGAAAAGCAAGACACTCAGGGGGCCTTCCTGCAGCCAAAAAGGATAGTTCTGTAAGTAGGAGTGAGACCCGGAGACCTGTGTGCTTCCATTGTAATAAAGCAGGTCATCAAAGAGCTGACTGCTGGAAACTACGGGGAAAGGCTGTAGGATTAATCAGGGCACAACCACTCAGTGAATGAGAAAGGACCCTGATGGAAAGCACAGCTGAATAAGCTGTAGTTTTAACTGCAGCTGTACTAAGGCCCAGAAAACATACTGCTGTAGGTGCAGGAACATTTAATAGGATTCCTGAAGGTTATCAGAATTTTGCGTCTGAAGGGAAACGAACCCCATACACGTTGACTGGAGCAAGCAAGCCCATAGTAACATAAAAGCAATATACTGTGGATGCTGGAAATCTGAAATAAAAACAAGAAATGCTGGAAATACTCAGCAGGTATGGCAGCATCTGTGGAGAGAGAAGCAGAGTTAACGTTTCAGGTCAGTGACCCTTCTTCAGAACTCTTCAGCCCATAGTAATCCTCAGGGACACAGGGGCCACTAGATCCCTTTTACTGGGAAAAGGCCTGACCTTTCCCCCAGAGAGTGCAGTGAATACCAGAATGGTGGTGAATGATATCGGAGGGCAGTGTACGCCTGTACCTGTACACCGGGTGCACTTGGAGTGCGACCTAGTTTCAGGACTGGTGACTCTAGGGATTATCCCTAGTTTGCCTGTGGATGGGGTTGACCTGCTGCTAGGTAATGATCTGGCAGGGGTGAAGGTGGTAGCTTCTCCAGTAGTGAAAGAGAGACCGCAGGAGGTCAGAGAAACAGGGTAGTGGCAGGAGAAGTTCCCTGCAGTTCCCCTGAATGTGTAGTGAATCAGGCCATGACCAAACCAGCTCCCCCAGAAGAGACCGAATTGGCACTGCAGGCAGAGGAACATGAGGTCTGTCTGTCTAAGATGTTCTTTGAAAAGTTAGAAGACCCAGAGAATGAATTAAATTAATCTTCCCTAGCTGAGGCTGAGCGGGCTGACCAGTATTGGGAGAGTTAGCACAGGCTGCCCAGTCTGAAATTGAAGGAGAAGGAGTCCCTGATTGCTACTATTTAAAGAATGAGGTACTGATGAGGAAGTGGAGCTCTCCTCACAGACCTGAGAGCAAGGAGTAGACAGTGGTTCACCAGTTAATGGTGCTGCAGGGGTACCAGAGAGAAATATTAAGAATGGCCCATGAGATTACAGTGGCTGTACATGTCGGTATATGAAAACCCAAAGCCCACATAAGACAGCAGTTTGACTTGTCAAAACTCCACAAAGATGTGGTGGCGTACTGTAGAAGTTGCTATATGTACCAGGTTGAGGCGAAACCCCAACCTACAGTGAAATCTGCACCCCTAAGTCCTGTACCGGCATTTGGAGGACCCTCCAGCAGAGGGCTGCCGAGATCAAAAGACAGGCACAGATCTGGCAAAAAATTAGAGAGGAAAGGGGAAAAAGGGACAAAGAGGATGTCTGAGAGGATTCCCAAATGGAAACCCCTACTGTCCAGTCAGCCAACCCTGAAATGTTGGAAAAATTAGACCCACATCCTCCGATGTAAATGCAAACACCAGAAGCACCCCACCAGAGTTGCAAACAGCATTTACAGAAGCCTTCAGAGACAAAGAAAGTCCTCAAGAGGGCAGAGAAACCGTGAGGGTGATGCCTCACCTAACTGAAGTGCCGCAGGGGAGTGCAGTAGAATCTGAACAAATACCTGCAAGCAGGAGTGTCCCAGAGGACAAAGTGAAGATTAGCAAAGAATTCTCCCCCACAGGCAGTGAAAAGCACTTGCCTGACTCATCAGGGCACTGAAAGAGCGATCAGAGTGGATCCACCCACTGCTGACTCTCATGAGCAGAACTCCAAACCAGGGCTAATTAAATTTAACCCTCCCCCTGCATACCTCAACAGGAACAAAGGCACCCTAGGCGGTCATGAAAATGTGCAATCTGCAAAACTCCCCAAAAATCACATGTTTACTGGGATGCCCTTTCCCAACGTATTGCAGGCTGGTAGTGAAGAAACTTCAAACCCCTGGGGCAACACATAACTATCTCAGACCCACCTCAAGGGAAAAGGGGCAGTTTAAAGCAGCACTGCTACAAAGGCAAGACAGGCTGCAACAATTTTTAGTATTTCTGAATGAATGAGAATGAATGATGGAAATGCATGTGTGTTTTTCTGTACTTTCTCTTCTTTCTATTTTTATAATGAAATGCTCCCCTGCATCTCTACTGACCTATTCATTAATCTGATTTGCCAGTTCATTTTAGCTGGCTCTGCTTTCATGCCCTCATAATTGCCCTTATTTAAGTTTAAAATACTAGTCTTGGACCCATTCTTCTCTCCCTCAAGCTGAATGTAAAATTCAATCATAATATGATAGCTACTTCCTAGGGGTGCCTTCACTATCAATGAATCCTATCTCATTGCACAATACCAGGTCTAGTCTAGCCTGCTCTCTGGTTGGCTCCAGAACATGCTGTTCTAAGAAAATATCCCAAAAACATTCTATGAACTCCTCATCTAGGCTACATTTGCCCATCTGATTCTTCCAGTCTATAGGTAGATTAAAATCTCCCATGATAATCGCGGTACCTTTCTGACAAGCTCCCATTATCTCTTCCTTTATACTCTGTCCCACCATGTGGCTACTGTTAGGGGGCTATGCACCACTCCCACAAGTGACTTCTTGCCTTTATCATTTCTCATCTCTACCCAAACCCTTCTACATTCTGGTTTCCTGAAATTAGGTCATCCCCCTCTAATGTGCTAATACCATCATTAATTAACAGAGCCATTCCTCCACCTTTTCCTAGCTTCCTGTCCTTCCTAAATGCCATGTACCTGTCAATATTCAGGCCCCAATCTACGTCATCTTATAGCCATGTCTCTGTAATGGCTATCAGATCGTACTTATTTATTTCTATTTGCGCTATCAGTTCATCTGTTATGTTTCAAATGCTACGTGCATTCAGATACAGAGCCTTTACTTTAGTCCTTTTGTTATTTTTGTAACGTCTAGCCTTGACTGCTGGCTTACTGTTAGATTTGTACTCTCTGTCTCTTCTTGTCACATTCTGTTTATCAGTTCCTATATTAATACCTTTCTCACTGGCCTTGACTCTACTCTTACATCTACCATATCTTCCCAAATTTGATCCCTTGCCCCCACTTCCCTAGTTATGCGGCTCATAAGAACACCGGTCCCAGCACGGTTCAGGTATAGACTGTCCCAACGATACAGCCCCCACTTTTTCCAGTACTGGTGCCAGTACCCCAGGAATTGGAACCCACTTCTTCCACACCAGTCTTTGAGCCACGCTTTGGTGGCCTGGCTGCATTTTATTTATGGCTGCCGCCACCATTCTCCAGGTCCTCCTCTCTCCCACTCTTTTATAGCTGCCGCTGCTGGTCTCTGGATCCTCCTCTCTCTTGTTCTTTTATGGCTGCCAGTCTCCAGGTCCTCCTCTCTTCCACTATTTTATGGCCTCCGCTGCCCATCTCTGGGTCCTCCTCTCTCCCGCTCTTTTATGGCCACTGCTGGTCTGCCCTCTTGCAAGACAAAGTGGTCTATAACAGCAGGAAGACCCAGAGAACTGGTGGAGGAGCAGCACAATTCTATTCCCCTTAGCCTCCTTGAGGAGTTGGTGATTAGAATCATGGGGCCAGCGACAACAGAGCCTGTGGCATTTTGCATTGCTGAAACCATCCACGATGATGGCCTTATGCCTTTCCTCAACCCCCTCCTCAGCCTCAACCTGAGATGTGGCATGAAGCTGGCCCCATGATTCTAAGCACCAACTCCTCAAGGAGGTTAAGGGGAATAGAATTGTGACCAAAGGGTGTGACCATGGATTACTTTCTTTCCTTCTCATCCTCCCTTTCTGCTTTTATGCTTTCAGTTACCCAAGAACTGACATCAGGACAGCCTCAATGCTGCCAGAAAGAAGAGGACGAGCAACCCCAAACCAGTGATAAGGAAGCACCATCACTTGATCTGACACTCACAGCCACCAGCTAGGATACTGGCACTGTGCATACTTCAGAGGGTGGTGTAGAGTCGGGATCTGCATGGTGAGCTACAGGGCATGAGTGGACTGCAGCCATGCCAGGGAGAAAGGATGGCTTGTGTGCCAGCTCCCTGGAGGGCAGTGAGTTCTCCTGCAGAGGACCCAGATGAGGACTTCAATGCGGCAGATTGCAGGACAAGACTGATGATCATGCACAGCAAGATGCTTGGCGTGTTGGCAGGCCTGCCAGACAGTCTTCTCACTGTCAAGGAGCATGGAGAAATCCAGCTCCAACTTGGCTGAGGGCATCGTGCAGAGTATGGAGCCCATTCTTTCCAGTGTGGAAGTTGTGGTCACCTCCATGACTGCACGAGCAGACCCGACCATGATGGAGGGTCTGTTGACTGCTGTCTCAGCATCTACTGCAGCACAGGTGCAAGACACATAACTTGTCAGTGCTGCTGTGGAGGCTCAGACTGAGGTCTTACGATCCATGCCTGGCACTATGCAAGCCCAGCTTGCTGCTATGCATGTTTAGACTGTTGCGACCATTGCTGTGGATCTCAGTGCTCAAAGGGACATGCAGGCTCTTGCTGCAGTCCAGCAAGCTGTCCTCTGATAGATTGCTAGGATTGCTGAGGCTTTGCCCTGCAGAAGGACTGTGGCACGCTGAAGGATGAACCCGCTGTCCTCTCTCAGGATGACAGCATTCGTGCTCCCACCACTGCCACTCTGCCAGTGCCCTTGCTGTTGCCTGTCAGCCAATCAGCCCAGACCGCTGATGGTGGTAGTCTGAAGTCGAGCGTTCTAGGCTCAGAGCTGCTCAAGACTGCCCTCCAAGGCTATTTGCAGTCTCCTCAATTGAAGATCAGCAGCCCTCCAACACCCATGCTGCAGCTACTAGGGAAGCACGTCATAGGAGGATCAAAAGGACTAAAGGGGCACAGAAGAGGCACTAAGGGAATATACAAGGGTGATTTGTTTATTTTGTATGCATTACATCACGATTTAATTTATAAATTTGGATTGGAAAGTGTATGTTCTGGTCGCTTTTATTTTGATGTTGTTGGAAGGAGGAAATGTGATGGTCAGTGATAGATGAAAGATAAAGAATGCGAGACTGTTGGTGAATGGGGAGTGTGGTTATCCGTATACCTCATGAATTATTTGAACCTGTAGAGCCCAGACAGAAAGGGGCTGGCTATCCTCCCTTCCTCTTGCTGTTCCTCTCTCAATCCCACTGATGCAATGCAGTTCTATAGCCAACCATTATTTCCCATCAATTCATGTCTTCCCATTCATCAACTAGTAATTGCAAAGGCGAGTTGCTCTCTGGCATCCAAGAATGAGTAACATGGAGAAAGTGGTGCAAAGTAATACATTTTCTGTGATTCTACTAAACAACGGAATCTTAATAACATAACAGTTGCACTGACACTCAGGTGCCTACCCTTGGTGAACTACAAAGTTTTTCTTTTCCTTTTACTTCCTCTCCTACATCGTGCAACCCCTCTGGCTTCAGCAGAAAAAGAGGCAGGCTTTTCAGAATGCTGATCTGACTGTTGAGATGCTTTTGGCTGATGACCTCAGGGTGTTGGAATGCGTGAGGGCCCCGTCAAGAACTCTACCACTAACACCAGCACAGAGATAGACTCAGCCATCAGGAGATGAGGCAGCATGTCGGGTACTGGCAGGTGCGTGGGTAACGGGTAGGAATTGAGTTCCCACTTCCATGGCCCCTTTCGCAAACATCCCTCTCATGGGCCAGCTTTACTTCATTCCTACCACTCTGCAGGGAAGAGCTTGAGGCAGATCAGTGATGCACTGTAAGACCACGGCTAAGGCATCAGAAATATTGGCATCCAGAGTGTGCACGGCCAAGTTCAAGGCCTGCATGGTCTCAATTGCTGTGATTGATGTTCCATGAAGCTGGCCACTCCATCCATGGGAAAACACATCATCGCAATGCCCTGTAACTCATGCGTGAGCTGGACTTCTCCATTCTCTCTGTAATCGTGGACAGTGCCCGTGAAAGGCCTGTCAGTACCTCCCATATTTTTTGCTGCCCATTACTGATTGCCTTTTTCAATGATGGACGCCAAGGTACAGCATCTGTGTCCAGCAGAGCAGAGCTTAGAGAGGACTGTGTCCTCTGACATGGTCTATCCACAGCTGTTCCTTCCACCATTGGCTCATGGTCACTTCTGAACTGTAAGTTGAAAATCAACTATCTGTCTCACTGGACGAATTACAGTGCATATATCTGAGCTGGTGCAAGGTAAATATGAGTTCTGTGACAGTGCACTTCCATAAGGTATCAGCTCTGCTGAGGAATCAGCATCCAAAAAGTCCACAGGCAGCTGCTAAATGCATGATGTTCCTGACAGAGAGAAAATATATGAATTAGTACTGGTAAGGCAAGAATTTTGCCACTTATCATTATAGAAAAGATCATATTTCACCTGCTGTTGAAATCAATCAACATGACTATTATATGACATGAGGTTCGCTGATATTCAATTCTGTCACCAGTAACTGCAAGGTTCCAGTCTCTCCATCTCTGGTGGTCAGGGACACCAAAATGCCTTTAATCTCCATTGCTTTCCCCTGTGCAGCTGTCAACTGCACAATCTGTGGAGGACCCCCTCCTTTCCTCCTGCTCTCCCTTGTGTTCTGTGCTCTCTTCTCCTGCAATCGCCAGTCTAACAGAATTATGAGTGATAGTAACAGCACTTGTTCATCCAATCATGTAGGTGGCCAACAAGAAGAGGTACCAAATTACATAAAAATCAGGGTGATTGGCAATGCTGAGTGGATAGATGGGGATGTGAGGAAGTGCACAGAAAGAGAACAATGGGTGTGCTTGCAAGGTAAGTGGATGTGAGGAGTTATATGATGGAGTAGGTTTGACAAGGCAGAGTGGGCAGGGGGTGGGTGGGTCATGTGCACAACGGGATGTAGGTAAATGTACAACTGTATTCACCTTTCCTGATCTGGTTAGGTTATTAAAACACTTCCTGCACTGAATCCAGGAGCATGTCACAATGATCCTGTTGCTGACCTCCTCCGCTATCTCGAACCAGTTTGTTGCAGCAGCAAGTTTCTACCTCCCATTGCTGGGTAGAGTATCTCTCTCTGACTCGTCACTGTGTATGAGATGTCGTTGAATCTTGGTGCTGCCCATTCCTGTCCTGAATCAATTGTAACACTTCCTTTCAGTTTACTGCAACTTCAAACTCTTCCAACATTTGTCCTTACAGTGATTCTTTAAAATCTCCAGTTGCGATTGTGTCATATGGATCCACACCATGATCGCTGTCAGGCACCGGAGAAGTCAAATAAAAACAAGAAATGCTGGAAATACTCAGCAGGTCTGGCAGCAGCTATAGAGAAGCAGAGTTAACGTTTAAGGTCAGTGACCCTTCTCCAGACTTGAAACGTTAACTCTGCTTCTCTCTCCACAGATGCTGCCAGACCTGCTGAGTATTTCCAGTATTTCTTGTTTTTATTTCAGATTTCCAGCATCCACAGTATTTTGCTTTTATATTACCGGAGAAGTCAAACTTGGAAGTAAAATTCTAATAAGGTGGCACCTTTGAAATTGCACATTTCGACACACTGAGACTTCTGGATTTTGCACAAACTATCACATATTTCTCCCCTCCTCAACTTCAAATATGCCTCGAAAATATTGGGCCCAATGAGTCCCTCGTTCTAAGAACATAGCCTGCAACCAGTGATCCTTGGCAACAAAGTGAGAAGCCTGTGCCTCCCGGCATTCGAAGAGCCCTGCAGCCAACAAAGCTTAGCTACAACAAGGGACTTCTGCCTTGAGGCCAAAAAAATTTTATTTTATAAACTCATACAATAAAGTAATAATTTAAAACACTCAGCTATTCAAAAAAAAACACTCCAACTATTAAACTCCTCTTAATAGAGAAATACATTTTCACTTTGTAAACACAATTATTAAATTAGCCAGCCCAGTTATTTTACAGATTTTCAAGACAACAAAATCTAACCAGCAACTGAGTGATTTATCACCTTGTGTTAGACACTGCATTTTAATCTCAGGATCTCGATCAAACCAGGTGGCATTCCCAACATAATGGAGATTGGTCAGTAACCAGTTTATAAGCTTGTGTGAGCAGGCACTGGGAGATGCCAAGAAAGCCATAACTTTACTTTGTTTTGCTCCAAGCTTCTCTCCTCCAGTTCGTAAGGCTTTGCATCCATCAATGCCCTTACCACTGACCCAGGAGAAAGTCAACATGATTAGCATATTTCAGATGGGTTTCCTATGGGAATCTCTTTGCACTAGGAGCCTGTCTCTGTGAGAAGGTGGTGGGGGAGGGGGTTACTGCAGGGCTCAGGCAGCAGTGTCATTGCTGTTTTCAGGAAGTATTGCCAGAGGGATCCTTTGAACAAAATATTAACATTTTGCAAGGCACACATTGAATCAATTGGCTCACGATTGATTCCACTTCTGGAAGGCAGGATTTAGATTTTAATGGGCTTCTGCAGGATCTTAGAAAAGCAAGATATCTGTAACATCCCAGTTTTACTTGTGCCCAGCACTGCTACTGCAGTGATTCTGCCGAAGGCAACATATCACGTCATTACATCACTAATGCCGACGTTGAGTACATAGGCCCATATTTTGGAAGGTTTAAATAAACTTGAGGATAGAATCTATTCTGAGGGACAGGACAAATTGCCACTTAGAAAGGCACGGATTAATCAAGGATAGTCAGCATGGATTTGTTAAGGGAAGGTCATGTCTTACTAACTTAATTGAGTTTTTTGAGGAAGTAACGAGAAGGATTGATGAGGGTAGTGCAGTAGATGTGGTCTACATGGATTTTAGTAAGGCATTTGGCAAGGTCTCGCATGGCAGACTGGTCAGTAAAACGAAAGCCCATGGAATACAAGGGAATGTGGCAGGTTGGATCCAGAATTGGCTCAGGGCCAGGAAACAAAGGGTAGTAGTCGACGGATGTTTTTGTGAATGGAAAGTTGTTTTCAGTGGCGTTCCACAGGGCTCAGTGTTGGGTCCCTTTCTCTTTGTGGTATATATTAATGATTTGGACTTAAATGTGGGAGGCATAAAGAAAATTACAGCACAGGAACAGGCCCTTCGGCCCTCCAAACCTGCGCCGATCCAGATCCTCTATCTAAACATGACGCCTATTTTCTAAGGGTCTGTATCTCTTTACTTCCTGCCCATTCATGTATCTGTCTAGATACATCTTAAAAGACGCTATCGTGCCCGCGTCTACCACCTCCGCTGGCAACGCGTTCCAGGCACCCACCACCCTCTGCGTAAAGAACTTTCCACGCATATCCTCCCTAAACTTTTCCCCTTTCACTTTGAACTCATGACCCCTAGTAATTGAATTGACTGGGAAATTTGCTGAAGACACAAAAATTGGCTGCGTAGTTGATAGTGAAGAGGATAGCCATAGACTCCAGAATTATATCAATGGTTTGCTTGAGTGGGTGGAAAAGTGGCAAATGGAATTCAATCCAGTTAAGTGTGAGGTAATGCATTTGGGGAGGGCAAATAAAGCAAGGGAATACACAATAAATGGGAGGATATTGAGAGGGCTGGAAGAAGTGAGAGACCTTGGAGTGCATGTCCACAAGTCCCTGAAGGCGGCAGGACAAGTAGATAGAGTGGTGAAGACGGCATATGGAATGCTTTCCTTTATTGGCTGAGGTAAAGAATTCAAAAGCAGGGATGTAATGCTGGAACTGTATAAAACACTGGTTAGGCCACAGTTGGAGTATTGTGTACAGTTCTAATCACCACATTACAGAAAGGACAAAATTGCTTTGGAGAGAGTGCAGAAGGGATTTACAAGAATGTTGCCAGGGCTTGAATGTTGCAGCCATGAGGAAAGATTGGATAGGCTAGGATTGTTTTCCTTAGAACAGAGGAGGCTGAGGGGTGAATTAATAAAGGTATTCAAAATTATGAGGGGCCTAGATACAGTAGACAGGAAGGACCTGTTTCCCCTAGCGGAGAGGTCAATTACCAGGGGGCACAGATTTAAGGTGATTGGTTGAAGGATTAGAGGGGACATGAGGAAAAACTTTTTCACCCAGAGGGTGGTGAATGTCTGGAATTCACTGCCAGGAACGGTGGTGGAGGCAGAAACCCTCAATTCTTTTAAAAGGTACCTGGACATGCACCTGAAGTGCTGTAACCTGCAAGGCTATGGACCAGGTACTAGTTGGTCCATTAGATTGGGTGGCTAGTTTTTTGTCAGAAACAGACACGACGGGCTGAATGGCCTCCTTCTGTGCCGTAATTTTTCTATAGTTCTATGGTTCTATATGTCTGTAGAAGATTGTTTGTTGACAAGGGGCATATTTTCCTGCCTCGACAAGTCAGGAAGGGCTCTGCAGAATGCTTCAAAATGTATATCATGAATGATTATAGCCTGCTGTAGTCTTCACAACATCAGACACAGGAAGGTGCAGCCTTTGGTGAGGAGCCTCTGGCTCTACTGGAATTAGAATTACATGATGGAAAGCATCATGGTGACAAGAGTTCGGAGGAATTCTCAGTGCCTGCTGTAATGGGTGGTTAGCAGGCATTTCATCACTGCCTTTAATGCCATTGGCTTACCGCCGTTTCCCCAACTTCTGATAAAGGGACATGTGCTCAATCCACTTACAGTATGACACACTAGTTTTCTTTACCCTTTCACCTAAGTGAATAATTTAGCACCACTTGATACTCCATTTCTTGCATAACTGTAGCCTCCAGGAATAACAAAGCACCATGCTTATTTTAATACCATGATGACGCCAATGGGTCGGCAAAAAGGCTGACCCAGGAAGGCTTGTGTAAATACTTCTCTTGAACACTGATGGGAACAAATCTTTTTTTAATGGTTTAACAGCAGCATTACTCACCCCATGGAAATTACCCTGACACCACCCCCAACCCCACCTAAGTATCTTTAAGTGCATTTTTATTAAGATCAAAGAATGAGAAATAGCAAGCAATGATTTCTAATCTTTGTATCTCAAAACTATACAGAAGCAAAGGGGGTCCTCACGCTGTCTCGTTTCTAGAAATGCTCTGCAGTCTCAGCAGGATCCTGCTCTCTGAGACAGAACTGTTTTCCTCATGTGTCTTTAAGATAAAAAAGCCATGTCTAGTCAGACACTGGGGAAGATCCTGTTGGGGTAAGGGTTCTGAACAGATGACACTGTGCTACTGTAACATAGGCATTACACTACAACAGCTGTGAAGCTTTAAAACATGTTTTACTCCGTTAATTTCCTGATGTTCTTCAGTTTTCTCCCACTCAATCTCAGAAGCATCAGTGCCTTTAATCCGCTGCCTGCAAGGTCAGTTCCCTAAGGGGAAGGTTGCTATCCTACCTACTACCAATTGTGACAAATAGGATTCAGCTAACCCCAGCATCATTTTCTGTTCTGATTCTGTGGCATTCTGACTGCCGAGCTATACAATTATCTGATGAAATGAACAGATTCTGAGCAGCGCTGACCACACATCCTTGTCACCTTGTTCCAAGCAGCTTATGCTGTATTTCCTTCTCTCTGAGCTTATGATTATTAATATGAAGAATGACAGGGATTGTGGAATTAAGTATTTCTCCTCACAGCACCCAGTGACAGTAGTAAGCACTCACAGATCAGAGAAAGTGTGTCTCAGAAGCATTTGTGAGCTTAACATGAACCTGATCATGAAAGGCACTCGCTACAACAGTGAACATCTCTTTTTGGTCTCTGCCCTCTGAGCTTGTGCTCTCTCTTAACAAGACCATTTGAGTAAGTGTCATCCAGGGGCGGGCTTATGCTTGGCTGGCTTCATCTGGGAATTGGACTAAGATTTACCATAAATTAAGTCTAATGGAGACACTTATCGGCCTTTACCGCCTTTCATATCATAAGTTTGTGTGGACTTCGTATTAATAAGATAAAGTCAAGGGCAAAATTCTATTCATCCCATCAACCTCATCCCTATAGCACTCCAATCCATCAGCCTCATATCCAGTTGCATCTTGAAACTTCCAGCATCTTTGAGCCCACTACCTTAGCTGGTAGATTGTCCCAAATGCTTATTATACAGTGAGGAAAGAAATTTTGGTAAGATGAGTACTAAATTTATATGTCACTAATTTATATTTATGTTCTTATTCACAGAGACAGCGAGAGAGAGAGAGGGAGAGAATGTGAGAGAGAGAGTGCCTGAGTTTCCTAGAGATGTAAAACTAGTGTAGGTCCGTCAGAAGGAGGAACTCTTTATCCCCGGCATCTGTTGGATTTGAAATCAAATTCCACGGTACAGCGTCAGTATTGAGCAATTCCAAATCATTTCTGTTTTTCTTTTAATTTATTCTTGATATGTTTGTGCACAGGCAAGGCAGCATTTGTTACCTATCCCTAGGTGCCCTTGAAGGTATTAAGGGTCAACCACAGTAAGTCCTGCCGCCACAGTTGAAAGGGGAGCCGACACTGCGCAGGTGGACGGCAGGACTTGGGGTGGCATTTTACCAGCGGCGGCCAATTAAGAGGCTGTCGCCGAGACCATGTCCAATTGAGGACAGCGGCCCGCCTTCCAGAGCTGCCAACCCAATCAGAGGGCCAGCAGCACTGTAGCCTCAGCTGTGCCATCATTAGAGGTGGCCACTGCTGAGGCTGCAGCATGAAGCAGAGGAGGCCTCAATGCCAAGGTGCCCTTGAAAACCAGGTAAGTTTTGTTGGGCAATCAGGAGTGGGGGGATGGGGGGGGGTACATATTCCAGTGGTGGTGCCATTGCAGCAGGGGTCGGCCCCTCTGTGGGCATGGAGCAGCCAAAAAGGAGGCCTCACCACCCCCTCACCCCCCAGAGCATGCTGGGAGGCCACCAGAGTTTACATGCTGGTCTCTTCACCTTGAGGAAGGCCCACCAGAAGCAGCAAAATGTCCGTGGGGCTCAATTGGCTGCCCAATGGGTGGCCATGCTGCTGAGGTTCCTACCATTGGTAATATGCCATGGCAGTGGGAAGATATCAGGCTCCCCTCAGGATGCCTTACCCCACGATATTACCAGCCCTCCTGCCCCACTGCCCGGTGGTAAAATGCAGCCCCAAATTTCATTGAAAATCTGTAATCATTAATGTTTGTCTATATCAGAATCCAGAAAGCTTTATTGGAGAACTAGTCAAGCTGAAGAAGATGGGGCATTTTAAATACTAATTCCATGAGAAGCTATCCAGATCAGAATGTTATTTGCAACTGGAGTCTGTAATGTTATCCGGGTGGGTTCTCCAACGTCTATCAATTAACTGTCGGCTACACAGGGTCCTTTGTTCCCATA